>NC_071518.1:43255060-43576000 GCF_027887155.1 Malaclemys terrapin pileata | reverse complement strand
GGCCCCCAGCTGCCGTGGGAAGAGCATGTGGCTTGGCTGCTGTGATCAGCACCGTGGGGCGCTGCTGGGGCCCGTCTACCCCGGGTGGGCTGGGTTAGACACTGAGCCCCTGAGCCAGTGGCAGATTAATGATTTTGCTGCCCCAGGCCCTGAAATAATTGCCGCCCCTGGCCCCATGTGAACTTGTTTTAGTTTTTTTACGAATTCGTTTGAACTAAAATAAATCTAAATATCATTAAAATAATTGAACATTTACACGTTTTATTATAAATAAAATTACAAGTACAGCGGACCCTCGCTTGAATACACGTCTGTATAGCGTGATTTCGCTTATAGCCCGGGACCGCGCGTGGATCCAAAACTGAGAACCGCTTCATTTCTTCCTTCCAGTCATATTATTAACGTTTAGGATTCTCGCAGTATGTTTACTAAATGGCGTTGCGCCGTCATTGGTGGTTTCAATACGCGCTATGATTAGTAGAATCGCGGCCTCACTGATGCTGCAATTACAAAAATGCTGCTATTAGAAATTTGCCGCCCTAGACCTAGGCCTTGTCGGCCTAGGTGATAATATGCTGCTGCCTTGAGCTGTGCGGCTGGCTTGCAGACTGCTCCTGGATCCCACTGGGTGAAACGCGGAGACTGCCTTGCAGCAGGAGGTGGCATCGTGACTGTGGATCTCCCAGTGGACTAGCAGCTGGAGCCAGCCTGGTGTCTGGGGGGGTACCCATCCTCAGCTGCCCCCAGGGAGACAATCAGGGCTTGGAGAAACCCATGATCAGACCCAGCGCATTGTTAGATCCCATCCCTAGAGCTGAGTCAGGGGAGCTGCTTACAACACAGGGAAATACTAGTGTAGATGGGACCTGGCCACGTTGCCAGCATTAGGCCAGCTTGGTCATCAGGAGATGGTTAGGTCCACATGTATCCCCACTGTGAGCAGGCGAGGGCACCAGTGGGTGTTCACAGGAGTAATGAGGCCTGGCACCTTGCAGCGGGTAGCCCCCGGACACCAGCTCCTGAAGGGGGCAGATCAGTCACCAGGGTTTGGAATTATTTGGGCCTCACTTGTGGTCATTGCAGAGCAAGACGTGCGTGAACCCACCTGCCCATGGGCGCCCCACGCATGCACCCAACCGGGGTCCTTCAGCAGGACCGGCTCCAGGGTTTTTGCCGCCCCAAGTGGCGGGGAAAAAAAAGGCCACGATTGCAATTGCAGGTGCTTCCCTCCAAGCAGAACCCGCCGCCAAATTGCCGCCGAACAGCCCGATGAGCCGCCCCTTCCCCTTGGCCACCCCAAGCACCTGCTTGCTGGGCTGGTGCCTGGAGCCAGCCCTGTCCTTCAGCACACGTGTGGGGGCTAGGCGGGCTAAGCACAGCCCGAGTCACCATTTCTCTGAGTTTCCCTCTGCTCAAGCCCACCTGTGAGATGGGCCCAGAGCCTCTGCTGCTGCCCCTAGACGGCACAATAGGCTCTTCAGTCTTTCCTGCCTGCATGCTGTGAGCAGCCTGAGGGGGCAGGGACATCACCTGGGCGTTCTCTTCAGCTCAGTGCCTGAAGGAAGGGACCGGCTGCAGGAGTGGTAGAGCTGGGGGGGGAAGAGAAGCTCCTGGGAAGCTCCCGGATACGGCTACGGTGTTCAGGGCCTGCAGCCCTGTCCTGTGCGGGGAAGGGGATGGCAGAGGCCCTGGGTTACCCTCATTAGGTTGGGATCAGCCCAGGGGTGTTGCTTGAGTTCAGAGGTGTGTAGGGGGGTCCCCCAGCAGAGGGGCTGGCTGGCTTAGCAGGTGGAGGATTTACAGCCTGTGACATTTGTCCCTGCTCTGAGCCAGCCAGCAGTGTTCGGGTGGCCATGTGGCCCAGCCAGCCAGGAGCTCAGGGTGCAACACGCTGGCTCCTCTGAGGCAAAGGAGGTCAGGAATGAGGCTTCCCGGCCTCAGCTCTGCCTTTGACTCGCCTGTGACCTTGAGCAAGTCTCTGAGCATGTGAACTGGGCCTTGCCAACACTGGCCTCCTGTGTGGCTCTGTCCCAGGGAGGGGCATGGTATTGTGCCTGCTGAGCATTGGCTGTGGGAGTGAAGGACTTGGTTCTGTGTCTGTTAGTGCTGGGATCTCTGAGAATTGGGGTGGATCCCATGGACATTGCCTCCAAACAGAGGCGAGGCTTGGGAGGCACACGGGGTCACATGCCACTGCCCCCCTTTCTGTGAGTGCAGAGCTGCCCAGCTGAAAAAGGAGGGGGCTGCTCAGCTCCGCTGACTTTGCAGCTGGACCCCACCTTCTGGAGCAGTGAGGAAGGAAGGGGGGGGGAATGGAGCAGTGGGGAAGGGGCAGAGGGTAGGGGAAGTGGGAGCCCGGCATGCAGCATCCCTTGCAGAGTCCCACTGCCCCTGCACCTGGAACCCCCCCAACAAGCCCCTGTGCATCCAGATCCCCCACTGAGCTGCCTGCACCCAGATTGCCCCACACAGAAATCTCTTGATCCCCACCTGGATCCCCCCACACTAAGTCCCTCTGCACTTGGATCCTGCTGCCGGCCTGAGTGTGTCTGTCCATATCTGGTGCACCTGGCGCAGAGGGGCAGGGCTCCAGGGTGTTTCTGGGGCAGGTCTGGCCCTTTAGCTTGGTCAGGGTCGGGTGCAGCCTCACTGCTGAGTCCCTGTCCCGGGGTGGGGGTAGGCTGTAGGGTGATCTCCCACCTCCATGCAGGCAGTGGCCTGTGCTCCCCACTGCCAGGCTGTAGCTTCCACATGTATTGGCAAAAAAAATTGCGGAATTTTAAAATATTATGTGCAGAATTTTTAATTTTTTGATGCAGAATTCTCTCATGGGGTGCTGTGCAGCTGTGAGGGGGGGGTGTTGGGCAGTGCGGGGGGCGCTGGGCAGGCAGTGTGGTGTGCAGGGCGCTGGGCAGTTGTGGTCAGAGGCCAGCAGGGAAGGTCTCAGTGAGGGTGTGCTGGGCATAGGGATCTGTGGTGGAGGTCTCTGGGCGAGAGGGTGCTGGGCATAAGGGCAGAGCACTGGGCGGGAGGGCACCCTGGCAGCACAGGGCTGGGCGGGCCAGTGTGCGTCTGTGGCTGTAGGTATGTAAATGGTTCCCTCATGCTGGGCTGAGTGGAGCGGGGCCACTCCTGCCATGTGGTGGCCTGCTTCATGGCCCCCGGCTGGCCCCTCACTCTGGGGACCGAGCCCTCCCCCCCGTGCCGTGCCCTATTGCTCCCATGGGGGCCCACAAATATGTTTGGCGCTGGGTCCACAAAAAGTTGATCCAGCCCTGCACTTGGCCCCGACTCCCTGCAGTGACTCCAAGAGTCTGGCTGTCTTCGGCCCGGCTATGTCTGGGAGTGACACCAGTTCGGTTTGGGTCGGCAACATGGGGAATCATCAAAACTGCTTAGCAAACAGCCCCGTGGGGCTCAGACGTGCCGTGGGCCTCGCCTGATGCAGCGATCCGTCAGAGCTTGCAGCTTCTCTGAGACCTGAGCTTCAGCCCAGCGGCGTTCTGCACCAGGCTTGTACTGGGCCAGGGAATGAATGCACCTCCAAGCGAGGAGGAAGGGGTGGGGGATTTCCCGGTAGGACTGCTGATGCTCCTCTCTTGAGAGCTACTGGACAATCCCTGTGGCACAAACAGACCAGCTGGCTGAAGCAGGCTGGTTGCTGGTCCAGCTTGCCATGGAGAGGGGTTTCTATGGGGCCAGCCAAGGGCTGGGGAGTTGAGCTGCGTAGTGAACATCTGGCACTGCCCCAGGTGGAGCTCCACACCCAGTTTTGCTGGGTGCTGTCTCTGGGTCAGGTAGGACCATCCCTGTAAGAACTGGCCATACCTCTGGGGCAGGCTGACTTTGCGGGATTGGGATTCCGGACGTAAAGAGCCGTTGGCTGGGCCAGAGCTGCAGAAAGGTGTTGAATTGCCCGCGTCCCCTCCTCCTTCCTCTGGACAGCAGCATGCACCTCTCCAAGGTGCCCCGTGGGTCAGGCCTCACCCACTCCAATTGCTGTTGAGGAGCAGACGTGTGCTCCCCTCCCTGGGGCTCATGCAGCAGGGAGGCGACAGGCCCAGGCTTGTGCCCTGCTGTGCCTGGCGCCTGGGGGCGGCTGGCTTGTTGCAGGGCGGTGAGGCCCTAAAGAAGCCGTGATGGGGAGCTTTAATAACACGCACATGGGTCCTGCGCCTGGAGGCCCCCGCAAAGACAGATGGGCAGTGGGGTGCGATTAGCGGGGGGAGAGCTCCGGCGTGACCCCGGCGTTGGCAGCGCCAGGGCTGGTGTTAGGGGCGTGCCAGTGATGTCAGTCTCCGCAGGGCTCTAATGCCAGCAGTGCCACTCCGCGTGGCGACTGCACTGCTGGCTCCGGGGAACAGTCTCGGAGCTGATCCCCGGCACAAACGGGCATTGTTCCACGGGGCTGCGAGCAGGAGGGTCCCCCCGCCTGGGCTTGGGCCTTGGGCCAGCAAAATGCCCTCAATTAATCCTGGGCTGGAGTTTTTCCTTTCCAAGGGACCTGTGAATGGTCAGGGGGAAGCTGAAGGACTGGCAGGTTGGGGGTACCATCGCCGAGGTGGGTGTCGTGCCAACAGCCTCCACCACAGAGGGCAGCGTGGGGTGTATTTGAGTCTTCCAGTCCGGTAACCCTGGCACAAATCCAGGGGTTTGGCTGGTGTGCTGCATTCCAGCAGCCTTTAGGAGTGGTTGCCTTTGCTGTGTGGGATGCCAGCAGGATCGGGCAGGGGTGCGGTGGCTGTGGGGAACGGAGGGGGACATGCTTCGGACAGCTGCGGGGGGGAGGATGAAATTCCGCCCATGCGGGACCTGGAGACCGCTCTGGGCAGCCATGGGAAGTCCTATTCCACTGGGAAACCGTTGTCCTCTGTGACCTCGACCAAGTCGCTTTCCCTTGCTGTGCCTCAGTTTCTCCGTCTGTTACATAGGGGTATGACTCTTTCCTGGGGCCCAGCAGTAAACGTGAGGCTGGATTCAGTAATGGCTGAGTGGTGCTTTGAGATAACTGGGGCTCATCCCTTCCCCCCTCTCCCACCGTCTCCTTGGCAGAGCATCGGGTCATCCAGTTGGACATGGATTTCTGTTTCCATCTGTTTTCATACCAGGATGCACCCAGGGCAAGCTGCTGCTGCTGGTGACCACCGGCTGGCATGGAGCCTGCTGCGGGTCCTAGCTCCGGCTCTGGCGGGCGCGCTGCTGGGAAGTCAGGCTGAGCAGTGGTGGGGGAGCTGGCGAGGCGCGGGATGCCCTCCTGGTGAGTGGCTTGCTCATTGTGAAATGCCTGAGTGGGGGACAGACGGGGCGTCTAGCAGGTTCCTTCGCAGCTGCCTCTTCCCAGTTTTCCGTCTCGTGCCTGCCATTCTCCAGAGAGGTTCTAGCCCAGCTGTCACTGGCTTTTCCAGCGATCAGGGCTGGTACTGAGCCATACTGTGCTATCGATCTTTGGGGGGGTCTTAAAGCCCCAGCTCGCGGGAGCATGTGATTCCGAGAGGCCATTAACTGTCCCATCTTCGTGGTGACAGAGAGAGTGGGAGCTGTGACGGCTCCGAGACAAGACAAATGAAAAGAACCCGGCATTTCTTATAGTCTAAAATGGAACGATTTGTATGCCTGGTTTGGGGGGCCAATTTGTGGATTTTGGTTGGTGATACAGTGACCCCAGGGGCGAAAGGTGTTTCTGTATGGGGATGAACGCTGGCCTGCACACCCCACTCAGGTTCCTGGGTTGCCATCAAAAGCCAGGGCCTCACGCCCAAGCTGGACTAGTTCTGGGAGACTCCAGTGCCCCAAGCGCTACTCCCACTCAGCCCCCTCACTCTACCTCCCTTGCCCACCATGCTGCCATCCCTGCTGACCAGCTTTCTGGCTGCCCCTCCCACTGTACTGTGCCGTGCTGTCCGTGGGGGAAGCGCTTGGCACCTGTATAGGCCACCTTGCCAGGAGGTTCCCAAGGTGCTTTGCCAGCATGAGTGAAGCCCCTGTATCTGTGCAATCTATAGACAGGGAAACTAAGGGGCGGAGTGAAGCAGTGTCCTGCCCAGGGTCCCACAGAGTTGGCAGCAGAGCCCAGGAGTCCCAGCCCCTTGTTCTCTGCTCTAACCATTAGACACCAGTGCCTAGAGCTGTGCGTTGCTAGTGAATACAGTGCAGTCAGCCTTAGAGAGTTACTGGGGAAGATATTGGAGACACCCTCACCCCAAAGGGCACAGGATAGGGGCAAGCAGCCAGGGGCCAGCTAGGGTCCATCAGCTAGGGCCTCTGTTCTGCTCTCAATCACATGGGCACAATGCCTTGGAGAGTCAGTGAGACCAACACCAGAATCGGGCCCTTCCAACAGGAAGTCATGGGGACTGGGAGTCAGGATTCTGGGGCTCTATGATTCTGGGGCTCAAGTGCTCCCCCAGTGCCTCAGTTTCCCCATCTGTAGCAGAGGAAGAATTATCCCGGCCTGGTTTTCTCAAGTGCCTCCTGTTTGAGGGGATTGAGAGGTTAGTGTTGTCAGTGGCACCCCCATCCATGACCCGCCCCAGCCCCTGCTCCTCCTGCCTGTGCCCCGTTCCCAGGGCAAGTGGCTGCTTTCTGCCCCCAGCAGGGGGGCTGCTTCATGGCTCTGTGGGTCTGCAGTCTCCCCAAAGCTGCCACCAGTCCCCGATGCTGTCTGCCCCCCTCTCAGGTGACTCGGGCGATGTACGGCCTGGCACAGGGGCTACTCCCAGCAAGTAGTCAGTACCATGGCCTTTGTGCCCCCCAGCCCTGGGGATGGCATTGCTGGGGGAAAGGGGGAGCTGGCAGGGTGCTCCAGTGGTCCCCACGGCTGCTGGCAGCTGGTGTGATTCTCAGCAGCCTTCAGGAGGTTGGCACGACCCAGCCAGCCTCTGGTCTGGGGCATGAAATGGGCTTGGAGCCTCCTTCCCCCCCATGGGCCGTGCCCAGGCTGCCAACGCAAGGAGCAAGGTAGTGGCCCCAATTCTCAAAGGGCCAGGCCCAGTGCACATGCTGCCAGCCCCGGCCTTTGACCACGTTTGATCTTCCCTCAGGACTCTGAGGCATTGCCCCCCCCGCCCCCCACCGCACCCCTTCTGGCACCATGGGCGGATGGCAGCCTAGCGGGTCCCAGACGGGGTGAGCCACGGGCCCCATTCCCGACCAGAGCCTGGCTTGGTGCGAGCAGGCTGTGTTCTCTGGGGATGCTTAACCAAGGGTCAGCTTGCTGGCTGGGCTGGAGCCGGGGACGCTGACTCACTGCGCTGGCACTTCCTGTCCAGCGGGCAGGGGGAGGGGGAGCCAGGCACCTGAAATGGAAGCACAAGCCGGGTGGGAGCGTGACGCGAGGGGCCCAGCCTGCCGCCGGGCAGCCCAGCCCCTTCCCCTTCCCAGCTCCCTTCTCCGCAGGCAGATCTGGGCAGGATGTGAGCTCTTCCGAGCAGGAAAAGCAGGCGAAAGGCCATATTAGGGAAATCTCTGTCCTGGCCCACTCCCCTGAGCCAGGCCCCCGGCTCCCACGGCAGCCACTGTGGGGGGAGCTCATCAGCGCTGTAATGACTCGGCTCTCCCCAGCGGGCTGGGATCGAGGTTTACACCTTCACCCTGGGGCAAATGAGCGACTGTTTTTCCACCGAGCTCTGCTCTGTCTCCATACGGTCCCCCCAACCCAAGGCAGCATTGGCAGCCCTGGGCTCGGAGCCTCCCGGGGATCACGAGATGGGCTTTCCAATGGGGAATTTCGGTTGGTTTGTTGCCTGGGGTTTTTTGTGGTTAAGCATCTGGCTTTGACGGCCGGCTGTGTGTGGGTCACGTTTCCGAGCTTTTCTCCGCCGTGACGCGGGATAGAGACCGACTGGAAATAAACCAGAGCTGAGATCCTGTCATCGTCACAGGACTCCTGGAGCCAGGGCTTGGGGACTTGTATCCCAAACGGCGCTAAATGTGTGAGAGCCAGGCCCACCTGCCTTTGCTCTCCCTCTTCGGGGCCCATTGGGCCTGGCTCTGGGGGTGGGTTTGAAGCCAGTGGGAATGGGATGTCCCAGCTGTCAGCTTTGCTTCGGTCATCACTTCCCATTGGCTTTACACCAGTGTCATTCCAGTGGGGTCACACCTGACGGGCCCGTCCCGCTAGGTGCTCAGCTGCCAGGGGAGGCGCTCAGCAGGGTAGGACCCTCGGTCCGGTGTCGATTCTGATCTCGCGCTAGCCGCTCTCACGTGGGGATGGGGCCTGCAGTTCACCACACTCAACGCCCGCCCAGCCATACATGGTACCAGGGGTGGGCTCAGCGCCTTGCGGGGAGTGAGAGCAGTATCAGACCCCTCTCTGGGCAGCCCTGGAGTGAAGGGGCCTTTTCCTGGCTCACTTCAAATGCTGTGAACTAGCCATGCTGCAGGAGGTGGTTGGCCACAGCCGGGCACGTCCCTGCTGCTTCCTCTGCTGTGTGCCTGGGCCTCTCCCTGCCCCCCTCAACGGGCCTTCGCAGCAGGAGGAATGGCTGACCCCCGGCGTCTGGCTTCCTCTGGGACTGGCTGGAGCTGCCCACCGGTCCCTGATTCCCAGCATGGCTGAGCCCTATCATTCCTGCTTTGGGGGGAGCCCTCGGCTGCTGGGTACCCCCCTCTGTCTGGGGCAGGTGGGAAATAGAGCTGGAGAGTCCAGTGCTGAGCAGTTGGGCTCTCAGGAGAGTGCAGGGAAACCACCCGCTTCCAGCCTGGACAGGGCAGAAAAGAGCTGGGCCCCCCAGACAGCCCTGCCAGTGCCCCCCGATCCCAACTCACAGCCCCCTGATCCCAGCCCCGGGCTCCCCCCAGACAGCCCTGCCAGTGCCCCCCGATCCCAACCCATAGCCCCCCCGATCCCAGCCCCGGGCTCCCCCCAGACGGCTCTGCCAGTGCCCCCCGATCCCAACTCACAGCCCCCCGATCCCAGCCCTGGGCTCCCCCCAGACAGCCCTGCCAGTGCCCCCCGATCCCAGCCCCGGGCTCCCCCCAAACAGCCCTGCCAGTGCCCCTGGATCCCAACCCACAGCCCCCTGCTCTCTCAGCCCCGGGCTCCCCCCAGAGAGCCCGGCCAGTGCCCCCCGATCCTAGCCCACAGCCCCTGGCTCCCCCCAGACAGCCCGGCCAGTGCCCCCCGATCCTAGCCCACAGCCCCCAATCCCAGCTCCAGGCTCCCCCCAGACAGTCCTGCCAGTGCCCCCCGATCCCAGCCCCGGGCTCCCCCCAGACGGCTCTGCCAGTGCCCCCCAATCCCAGCTCCGGGCTCCCCCAAGACAGCCCTGCCAGTGCCCCCCGATCCCAACCCACAGCCCCCTGCTCTCTCAGCCCCGGGCTCCCCCCAGAGAGCCCGGCCAGTGCCCCCCGATCCTAGCCCACAGCCCCCTGATCCCAGCCCTGGGCTCCCCCCAGACGGCTCTGCCAGTGCCCCCCCGATCCCAGCTCTGGGCTCCCCCCAGACGGCTCTGCCAGTGCCCCCCGATCCCAGCT
The DNA here is from genome assembly GCF_027887155.1 of Malaclemys terrapin pileata. Taxonomy (NCBI): domain Eukaryota; kingdom Metazoa; phylum Chordata; order Testudines; family Emydidae; genus Malaclemys; species Malaclemys terrapin. Next base: position 43,566,526 of record NC_071518.1, on the reverse strand, counting down.
CTGGGCTCCCCCCAGACGGCTCTGCCAGTGCCCCCCGATCCCAGCTCCGGGCTCCCCCCAGACGGCTCTGCCAGTGCCCCCCGATCCCAGCTCCGGGCTCCCCCCAGACGGCTCTGCCAGTGCCCCCTGATCCCAACCCACAGCCCCCCGATCCCAGCCCCGGGCTCCCCCCAGACGGCTCTGCCAGTGCCCCCCGATCCCAACTCACAGCCCCCCGATCCCAACTCACAGCCCCCCGATCCCAGCCCCGGGCTCCCCCCAGACAGCCCTGCCAGTGCCCCTGGATCCCAAACCACAGCCCCCTGCTCTCTCAGCCCCGGGCTCCCCCCAGAGAGCCCGGCCAGTGCCCCCCGATCCTAGCCCACAGCCCCTGGCTCCCCCCAGACAGCCCGGCCAGTGCCCCCCGATCCTAGCCCACAGCCCCCAATCCCAGCTCCGGGCTCCCCCCAGACGGCTCTGCCAGTGCCCCCCAGTCCCAGTTCCGGGCTCCCCCCAGACGGCTCTGCCAGTACCCCCCGATCCTAGCCCACAGCCCCCCAATCCCAGCTCCGGGCTCCCCCCAGACAGCCCTGCCAGTGCCCCCCGATCCCAACCCTCAGCCCCTGGCTCCCCCCAGACAGCCCGACCAGTGCCCCCCGATCCTAGCCCACAGCCCCCAATCCCAGCTCCGGGCCCAGACAGCCCTGCCAGTGCCCCCGGATCCCAACCCACAGCCCCCCGATCCCACCCCCGGGCTCCCCCCAGACGGCTCTGCCAGTGCCCCCCAATCCCAGCTCCGGGCTCCCCCAAGACAGTCCTGCCAGTGCCCCCCGATCCCAACCCACAGCCCCCTGCTCTCTCAGCCCCGGGCTCCCCCCAGAGAGCCCGGCCAGTGCCCCCCGATCCTAGCCCACAGCCCCCTGATCCCAGCTCCGGGCTCCCCCCAGACATCTCTGCCAGTGCCCCCCGATCCCAGCTCCGGGCTCCCCCCAGACGGCTCTGCCAGTGCCCCCCAATCCCAGCTCCGGGCTCCCCCCAGACGGCTCTGCCAGTGCCCCCCAGTCCCAGCTCCGGGCTCCCCCCAGACGGCTCTGCCAGTGCCCCCCAGTCCCAGCTCCGGGCTTCCCCCAGACAGCCCTGCCAGTGCCCCCCGATCCCAACCCACAGCCCCCTGCTGTTCCAGCCCCGGGCTCCCCCCAGATAGCTCTGCCAGTGCCCCCCAATCCAAGCTCCGGGCTCCCCCCAGACGGCTCTTCCAGTGCCCCTCAATCCCAGCTCCGGGCTCCCCCCAGACGGCTCTGCTGGTGCCCCTCAATCCTGATCCACACCCCCTGCTGTCCCAGCCCTGGGCTCCCTCCTGTTCTGCCAGTGCCCCACTCCTGACCCACAGCCCCATGGCGTCCCAGCCCCGGGCTCCCCCCACACAGCTCTGCTGGTGCCCCTCAATACCGCCCCACAGCCCCAGCTATCCCAGCCCTAGACTCCTCTCTGCTCCTGCCCCCAGCTCAGCTGGTGCCCCCCAGTCCCACTTGGAACAGTCCGCTTTGCAGTATCACAGATGGAGGTGTGGCCCTTGGTGAGACGGGCAGATGGGACGTGCCCCCCTTTGAGCCAGTCGGGTCATTCTGGCTTTACCCCATGAGGTCTGAAGGCAGCTGGGTTTGGGGGGAGGAAGGTGTCGGGGGGAGTCCCTTATATCTCAGGGCAGTGGAGGGGCCGTGTGACAGGTGCAGCTGTGCCCCCGGGGGGCCATGTGGAGGGAGCTGTGTATGGGCTCAGTGCCTGGCGTTCCTCTTCCCGCCTGGATCCCAGCCCCGGGCCAGGCGCTGTTTGTAGCAGCAGCAAGCAGGGGCTGGCCAGGAAGCTGAGCCCTGCCTGCAGTGCGGTGTGGGGGTGACTAATCCCCAGCTGGCGTCTCTGCCTGCGAACGGCTGGGAGCAGAGTGACTGCGTGGCCGAACGCTAAAGATTCTTTCCCTCGCTCAGCCCCTGGGCCGGGCTGGGTTATATTTGGAAGCGTGACCAATGTGTCATGGTCCTGAGGAGCGCTGGTGAGTATTGACTATCAGCGCCCCTGGACCAGGGAGGGAGCAGGAAATGGTGGCTGTCTGTGCCTGGGGCCTGATCCGGGGCACTGCCAGCCCTGCAGGAGCCCTGGCACAGGGCAGCCAGGCATCCGCACCGCCAGGTGACTTTATGCCTCTCGCGAAGCCTGTTCTCTCCAGCACAAGCTGCAGTTGTCACATTCTCACCTGACTCCAGGAGCTGGGCCTTTAAGGAAATCACCAAAGACCAGGAGCCTTGCTGTAAAACCATGCAAGCAGGCCACATCGGTTGTGCTCTTGCAATTGCTTTCTCTCTTTGGACCCTTTCCCCGGGTACCCTTCGGTACAAGGACATTCCCTGAGTTAGCGTGGCCCATGGGGAAGGATGGGAGTGGAGATAAAGCACTGCAGTGGGGCCCTTGCTTCCAGGCCCAGATTTGCCTTGGACTCCATGCAGGACCCTGAACGAGTCATGTTGCGCTGGGGTTCGAAACACGCCCAGCTCCCATCCCCACCCCTATGCATGAGCCAGATTGCCAGAAGCTCCTGCCATGCCAGGCGGGCTGCAAAAGCTGGCCCTAGCTTCTCATGCCTCAGTTCCCTGTTTGCAAAATGTTCCTCCTCTATTCTTCCTGTCTTGGGTCCTTATTGTAGGCTCCCTGGGGCGGGGACTCCCCCTCCAGGTGTCTGGGCAGCGTCTGTGCACTGGCTGAGGATGAAAAATCCAACAGCAGCCAGGCTAATGATTTGGGTTTGTTCTGTGGGTGAGAGCAGCACCCACTGTGGGCCTGCCCCTGTCCAGCCCCCACAGGGATGGGCTGTGCCCCAAAGGGTTTGCACTCCGGGGTGCAAATCATCGCAGCTCCTGTGTAGCCAATAGGCCAGATTCTGGAGTGGCATGACTGTGCTTAGCTCCGTGATGGCTAGTGAGGCTCTGATCTGACCCTTAATGTCCGATTCCCCTAGGGGAGGAGCTCTAAGTTGGTGGGGCTGGGATGGGGAGAACACAGCATCTGTGTCAATGGGACCTGGGTGTCCAACCACTGTGGTTTGTAAGCTGGCAGTGCCCCGTTAAGGGGCAGGCACCACACGCGCCTTGCTTGTCTCCCAGCAGATCTCTGGCACCCGCTGCATCGTGCCCGGTGGGGGTTTAGTAGAGCGCAGGGCAGGGTGGGGGGACGCAGGCAGGCGCTGGGAGATGCTGGCGGAGCCCAGCCAGTGGGTTTCTGACCAGGGTCGCTCATCCACAGGGGCAGCCCTACAGCCTGAGCACTAGCCCGTCTCTGTCCTGCTGGGGTGTGGCTGGACTGTGTGCACGGGATTCTGGACCGGGGCTGCTGGCTGGGGGCTGACCCTGCAGTTCTCGCTGGCCACCCAGTGTCACCATGCCGGGTCCTCTCGCGAAGGGCTGCCACAAAGGCCTTTTGCCGGCCTCATGGGCTCTGAGGATATCGCTCAGGGCGGGAGTCACCCGGGGACCTTCCAGCTCTCAGGGGAGCCTGGTAGCAGTGGACACCTGTGGCCGCTTTGCAGGCGCTGGGGTGGGAAGCTGTAGCTGGGGATCCTTCCGTCCCAGCCTCACTGCTTTGGGAGGGGCAGGCTCAGTCCATACAGCACTGGGGGAGAGAAGGCCAAGGTCTCTTGGTGTCCCGCACCCACCTCCTCCAGCAACGGCCTTGAGCGGTACAGGTGGCATGGGCGGCCAAGAGGCAGGAGGGTAGGGTCCCCGTGCGGCTGACTCACCCACCCTCGTCTGTCCCCCCCCAGAACGTGCTGGCCAAGGCGCTGTATGACAACGTGTCCGAGTCCCCGGATGAGCTCTCCTTCCGCAAGGGTGACATCATGACAGTGCTGGAGCGCAACACGCAGGGCCTGGATGGCTGGTGGCTCTGCTCGCTGCATGGGCGCCAGGGCATTGTGCCCGGCAACCGCCTGAAGATCCTGGTGGGCATGTATGACAAAAAGCAGCAGGCAGGGCCTGGCCAAGGGCAGCCACCCTCCCACCAGCACCCGCTGCACCCCACCGCCCGGCCGCCAGGGGACAGCATCTACCTGATCCCAGCCCCAAGCAAGGGGCAGCCGGGCCTCTACCCAGGCTCTGCGCCAGGGGCGCCCTTCCCCTCACCTCCGGCCAAGCAGCCGCTGACGTATCCAAAGCAGCCGCCGCCCCACACCTGCCAGGACATCTACCAGGTGCCTCCGTCGCTGAGCCACACCCCGGATATCTCCACCAGCCCCCCGCAGGAGATCTACCAGGTGCCCCCAGCTGCGGGGCTGGGCCAGGACATCTACCAGGTGCCGCCGTCCTTGGACATGAGGAGCTGGGAAGGGCCGAAGCCCCAGGGAAAGGTAGGATGCATCCCCACATGGTCCGGGGCCCAACTCTGCCCTGAGAATTGCCCAAGGACCCCGCGGGGGGATCCAGGCAGCTCTCCCAGTGCTGGGGCAGGAGCTGGAGGTGGGCATGATGGGCGGGGGATATTTCTATTCTGGATACTGCTGGGATGGGGGGGAGCTCCCCCAACCTTTGCTTTCTGGAGAGTTTGGGGGCAATCCTTCCCTTCTTGGGCACTTGGGGTAACATCACCACAGCCAGGCCCCCACCCCTTTCAGGCTGGGTTTGAGCGCCGTGCCCCTCACCAGGGCATCTGGGTTCCCGGCATGGGAGGGCACAAGTCTCTGTTCCCCTGTGCCTGGGGCCTGGGGGGAGGGGGCCAAAGTGGGCATTAACCCCCTGCCGCCCGCCTGGCCTCCATGCATGTTGCAGCAGCCTGAGGGCTGCCCTATCTTGGGCTTATTCTGTGGCATCCGAGGGCACAGAATAGCCGCAGGACACTCTGGGCACCCCCCCTGCATGCCCCCTATGCCAGCGGTAGGAGCAGTATGCCAGCTCCCTGACACTGGGGGCTCTCGGGGGCAGGGCCAGCCCACAACATTTTGGCACCTGAGGCGGGAGTTCAAATGATGCCCCCATGCCCCCTCGCTTGGGCCAAAACTTTGAAAGGTCTCAGTTCTGCCTTCTTCCTGTTCTACCTGAGGGTCCACAGTCTGGGCCAGCTCATGCTCTATTGAGATGGTTGCGAGGCCGACCAGCCTCTCCAGTGTCATTGTGGAGCGTAGATGTGTTTTTATTAACTTTAGCTTGGAGAAGCTGCGTTCTCCACTGGCAACCGTTACAGGAAGTGTTAGAAGTATGTGCAGAGCAACAAAAGCATTTGGAAAGAGGGAGGTCGTCTTATTTGTGCACATATATTCCAGAACAGCCTTCGGAGTTGATCCTGCTGAAATGTATCTTGAAAGGGCTTTCAGTTCATCACCTAAATCACTTGCATCAATATCACGCATGTCATCATGTGTCACTACTGTCTCTAGTGCCCGGCATTGCTGGTGTAGGTCTTCTTCAGGTATAGTGAGGAGTTTTGGAATATCATACAACATCCCAAATATACTACTGTGTTCCTTGAGCTGCATGAAACGTTCTTCAACTGACTGTATCACACAATCTATCACCTGGTTAAAGAATTCAACTTTGAATTGTTGTTTGGGGTCTCTTATGAGATTATCCCATGCCTCGTAATCAAAATGTCTTCTTCAGTGACTCTTGTATTCTTGAATGGGTGGGAAAATAGCTTCAGTATGGATTTCCTCTGCCAACTTCTGTGCACTCTTCAGAATGTTTTGAAATCCCTCATCTGACCGGTAAGACTGTAGGTATGACTTTGCTTTGTCCAGTTGTTCCATTGCTCCAGACATATCAAGATCAACACCTTGGAGTCTCTTGATTACAACATTTATTTCAAAAAGTATGTCATGCCACAACACTAAGCCACACAGAAATTTGAAGTTATGTATGTTTCTGGTGATTCATCATAGAATCATAGAATATCAGGGTTGGAAGGGATCTCAGGAGGTCATCTAGTCCAACCCCCTGCTCAAAGCAGGACCAATTCCCAACTAAATCATCCCAGCCAGGGCTTTGTCAAGCCTGACCTTAAAAACCTCTAAGGAAGGAGATTCCACCGCCTCCCTAGGTAACCCATTCCAGTGCTTCATCACCCTCCTAGTGAAAAAGTTTTTCCTAATATCCAACCTAAACCTCCGCTGGACTCTTTCCTATTTTTCCACATCCTTCCTGTAGTGTGTGGCCCAAAACTGGACACAGTGCTCCAGATGAGGCCTCACCAATGTCGAATAGAGGGGAATGATCACGTCCCTCGATCTGCTGGCAATGCCCCTACTTATACAGCCCAAAATGCCGTTAGCCTTCTTCGCAACAAGGGCACACAGTTGACTCATATCCAGCTTCTCATCCACTGTAACCCCTAGGTCCTTTTCTGCAGAACTGCTTACTAGGTCCCTAGTCTGTAACAGTGAATGGGATTCTTCCGTCCTAAGTGCAGGACTCTGCACTTGTCCTTGTTGAACCTCTTCAGATTTCCTCTAATTTGTCTAGGTCCCTCTGTGTCCTATCCCTACCCAGCGGTGGCTCCAGGCACCAGCGCTCCAAGCACGTGCCTGGGGCAGCAAGCCGTGGTGGGCACCCTGCCAACCCTTGTGAGGCTGGCAGTCAGGCAGCCTTCAACGGCATGCCTGCAGGAGGTCCGCTGGTCCCACGGATTTGGTGGCAATTCGGCGGCGGGTACGCCGAAGCCACGGGACCGACAGACCTCTTGCAGGCATGCCGCCAAAGCTGTGGGAGCGGGGACCTCCCGCAGGTGTGCCGCCGAAGGCAGCCTGCCTGCCATGCTTGGGGTGGCAAAAAAGCAAGAGCCGCCCCTGTCCCTACCCTCCAGCGTATCTACCACTTCTCCCAATTTAGTGTCATCTGCAAACTTGCTGAGAGTGCAGTCCACGCCATCTTCCAGATCATTAATGAAGATATTGAACAAAACCGGCCCCAGGACTGACTCTTGGGGCACTCCGCTTGAAACCGGCTGCCAGCTAGACATGGAGCCATTGATCGCTACCCGTTGAGCCCGACGATCTAGCCAGCTTTCCATGCCCTCTGCCACTGTTTTCCCAAGAACGGTTCCTGTCATAGCATTAGCCTCCATAATGGCAACTATGGCATCATCTATCTTCCCAATTTGGTGTTTGATAGGCTTTGTCGTCTCCACTCGACTCATGTGGCACTCAGTGGTTTCAGTGTCAGAGAGGATGTTCCCAGATGTTGCTTCAAAATTTGCCATCGGTGAGTTAATGCAGAGAAAAATACATAGATGCTTTGAATTACATTAAAAAATTCAGCAGCCTCACTGGAAGCTGATGCTGCATCACTGACCACCAAGTTCAATGAATGAGAACTGCATGGGACAAAAAAAGCTCAAGGGTTTAACTCGGATCCGTGTCTGCACTCCTCTGTTCTTTCCTCTCGTGTTGGCACCATTATCGTAGCCCTGAGCTCTCATGTCAGCTATCGCAATTTCCATATCTTCCAGCTTTTTAAGAAGCACATTTGTCATACCAGCTCCTGTAGTATCATCAATGTCAATACATTCTAGAAAATGCTCTCTGACAGTCACCATTGCAGGGACATTTTCACTAGGTTCTGTTGTTGTTACAACACGCACCATTAAAGTCATTTGTTCCGTACGGCTGATGTCGGTGTGCAGTCCAGAATAATAGAGTAATATCTTGCTGACTTCAGATCTGCAACAATCTTCTGTTTGACTTTTGCTGCCAGTTACTGTATGATCTCATTTTGAATTGTTTTTCCAAGGTAGTGTTGTGTGGACATTTCTTGGGTGGTGACTCTTCTTAGATGCTCCTGGAGTACAGCATCAAACGCAGCCATCAGCACCACAATTTTAAGGAAGTTTCCATTGTTTGGCACATACAGCTGATCTGCAGTGCTAGGTTTTGGGTAGCAAGCATTCTCACAATGGCAATGAGCCTTTTCAGAACGTTTTGCCAGTAAAGAGACTCTGATGCAATCTTCTCTTGATGCTGATGATCTATGGTGGCCTTTAATCTTAGTCTCATCTCAAGCTCTTTCCACCTACAGAATGTTCTCTGGTTATTTGCTGCCTTCTCATAGCATGCCAGATTTCTAGCCAGATTTTTCCAGTCCTTTGTTCCTGTAGAACCCAATGTGGCTGGAACATTAGACTGGAAGAGTTTGCAACAAAAACAGTATGTAGCATTCTGGGTTTTTGAGTACATAAGCCATGGCCTCTCCACTTCGTCATCATTGGGGATTTCACGCCAGTAATTTGTTGGATGGAAACTTCTATTTTCATTGTCTTTGGGGAACATGAAGTTTTTCACTTGCTGTGGCCCATGCAGTACAAGGAAGTCCCTAGGGCTACTGCTCAAGTGGGTCCACAGTCCTGGATCATCTAGACTTAAGGAACTAAAGTCAGCAGCAGCCATTTCTTGCACCTCCATCACACTCTTCTCTGATCTACACTTTTCTTCAGGAATGTGCATCCATTTGAGAGGGAGATATGGATGCTGCAGTAGCTGCCAGGTCCCCTGCACTCTGACTAACTGGAAGATCAGGATAGCTCAGTGGTTTGAGCATTGGCCTGCTAAACCCAGGGTTGTGAGCTCAATCCTTGAGGGGGCCATTTAGGGAATTGGGGTAAAAATCTGTCTGGGGATTGGTCCAGGGGGTTGGACTAGATGACTTCCTGAGATCCCTTCCAACCCTAATATTCTATGAGTCTATGATCAGGCATCTCTTCACTGGGGCCGGAAGGCTCACCGTGAACATTTGTGTCTATGTATCTCAGGAGAGCTCCTTCCTGCTGAGATAGAAAAGCTTCCTTTGTTTGCTTGCTTTTTTCTGAATGCTGCCCCAGAGGGGCGTTTTCTTCTTTCACTCATGACTGCTGTTCTGTGCCAGCTAGAGTGGCTCTCAACACTCAATTGAAGGGGACAAATAAGCAGGCTGGTAGCAGGGCCTGAGTGAGGGAAGATACCAGCGTCTTAAGGGCCTAACTGGCTCCTACTACTTCAGTTGACCACCTGTTCTCCTCAAGTGGGTTCAGGGAAGCAGCAGGAAACAGGAAGCTCCCTGAGAAGCTGGTGTTAATCAGTCCAGGCTCCTGGGGGTGCTGGAGAGGTACATAAGAGGCTCCTCCTCCTCTCTCTCCCTGCAGCTCCTGCTGCTTTCTGTTATTCCCTCTCACCATTTCCCCTGCCTGCCTGTTGTCTCTTGTGCCCTCCTTCCTCCAGCCCAGCACTCCACCATCGCTGTGCGTCTAGAGCAGAGAGAATACATATGCACCTGCAGTAGACACAATGTTCTACACTCTGGGTCCTAGTGGTGCCCCCCCACAGTCTGGCACCTGAGGCGGCTGCCTCAGTTCGCCTTATGGTAAGGCCAGCCCTGCTTGGGAGTACATCTCCACCCCATGGGGCATTGCCCTGGACGGACACACCGTGGTGCAGAGGCCTGAGGGTGCCATCTGGCGGTTAGAGCTGGGCACGAGGAGTGCAGCATGGCATGGCTGGGTTAACAGCGCACCAGGCTGTGCTGGATCCCAGCTCCGGGCCATGATGGGGGTGGGGCCATGCTCTGACGCCACCTGACTTTGTTAGACCCACTAACGAGCTGGGCAGGGACATGTGCCCCTTCCCCCCCACCCCCGCCCAGCCTCTCTGCCCATAGCACCGCCAGCACCCACCAGGGGGCACCTCTTTGCCCAGTGTTATCTAGCAGGAGTCATTTACCACAGGATGCCCAGCAGCTGGGCAGGTCTTGGACGCTGCTGGCAGAGGCTGGCACACCTGGGCACAGGAGCCCTGACACAGTGTTTCCTTGGGCTGTTTTCCAGGCTGTCGTCCTGCCCAGTGCCCCCTGGGGATGCAGCCGGGAGGCTGGCTCCAGGTCTTTTTGGAAGGGGGGTGGGCAGCGTGGCAGCTCTGGGGAGAGAGATCACCGCCTGGGCATGCAGCACTCTCCCCAGCTGCAGGGCAGGGGGCCTGGCCTAGGAGGTGGGTCTCCTGTGGCCCGTGCTATGAGGCTGGGGGGACAGGACAGGCACTGGGAGGCTCCAGGAGGCAGAGGGTCCAAACCAAGCCGCTGGGGCAGCAGGAGGGTCTGTGTTTGGGGGCCCGCTGGTTCCAGAAGTGGGTTTGAGTCCCATCCAGTCCATGGATGCAGCTGTAGGGGGCGAGAGGCTCTCGCTGGGCTGGGGCCATCCCTCCTGCCTGTCTCTGATGGTTGTGCCAGCCTCAGGGAAGGATTCGCGGGCAATATGCTACAGAGGGAGTGAGGTAAAACCAGGGGCCCAAGCTTGCATCTCTGCTCCCAGCAGAGGCCTGGTGGGCGCTGCTGCCAGGTGCCCAGTATGCCCTTTGCTCACAAGGTCGCAGGGTGAGAGTCACGGCTCCCAAGCCCCGTGGGCAGAGTGCTGGTGGCTGGGTACAGGGCCTGCCATGCCCCAGCTGGAGGTTCAGAGGGGCACAGCTCAGTGGGTGCTTTGCTCCTTGGGAAATTCAGCCCCCTGGGCGCTGAGGCACCTGGCCCCAGGCAAGGCAGAGCCCCATCTGTTGTGAGCTTTGTGGGAAGCCCTAAAGAGGGGCCAGATTAATGTTGGGGTGTTACAGACCCAGGACGTCCTCTCAGATGGGCAAGGGGAGCATGTGGGCCTTGTGGACTGACCGTAGCACTGGGGAAACCTGCTGATGCCCCAGGGCCTAGCCAAGCGCAGCTGGCACCAAGCGACCCAGGTGGCCTGGGGGAGGGAAGAAGGCAGGAGAGCTCGCATGGGTCAGGGAACTAGGTGCCTCTCTGCCGTACACTGGCCACGTTGGGGTGCAGGATATCTCACATCTGTGCTCGGGACAAGGCCCTCAGCCAGCATCCCAGCAGTGACAAGCAACGGCTGTCTTGGGGTTGCTGGCAGCTGAGGTCTGGCCTACTGCGCCCCGGGTCTGAGCCAGGTCTGCAGTGAACACCCGGCCCTGGGGGTGGGGAGCTCCAGGTTCTGTTCCAGGCTCTGCTGATGACTTCAGCTGCCACCCTGCCTCCATTTCTCTACCTGTCAAATGGAGGCAGTGACACTTGTCCTGTCAAGCTCTGCAATGGGGAGTGGCCGCGCCAGCCTCCTGGTCTGGGTTTACGTGCCGGATGTAGATGCATGTCATAAAATCTCTGGCCGTTTCTGTACAAGCGAGCGTGCCCCAGGGCTGGGCAGGCAGGAAAAGCCCATAAGTTAGCAAGCTTTTTGCAGGGCCCTGTTAATGCGAATCCCTAGCTGGTGATCTCAAAGCGCTTTCCAGTGCAGGGTCAGTGTTGTCATCTGTAAGATGGGGAAACTGAGGTACAGAGGGAGGGACATGACTTGCCCAAGGTCCCCCAGCTGGCTAGTGGCCCAGGTCTTCTGAGTCATAGGCTGGGGCTCTGGCCACCAAACCTCACTGCCTACCCTTAAAGCACCTCTTCCTTCCACCCCATGAGTTCAGCTGTCTGTGCATTGTCAAGGGCCGTGTGCCGAGGCTGCCCTGGGATGGCTGGGTGGGCCTGACGTCGCAGCTGCCAAGGCTGAGCACGTGGTGCTGCAGCTTGGCCTGTGGCCAGCCGAGCCCACAGTCCAGAGTCCGTTAGCTTCCTGGCCCGCTCCCAGCTGCTGGCCTCAGTAGGCAAGCACCGGCTGTAGTGGGAGCCAGAGGGGGCCTCCTCTTCCCCCGGCTCACACCGCAGTGGGGTGCCGTGGCGGGGAGCTGGCGTAAGGCCTGGCTGTGCCCGGTGGCTCCACCTGGCTGGACCACAGCCGGCACTGGGCGGAAAGGTGGGGGCACTGTCACCCCCCCCCCCCATTGGAGATTCTCAGTCCCCAATCCCTGCCCTTGGGCGGGGGGACACCACCCTGCACTGCCCAGCCCCCAGGTATATTAGAGCAGACTCAGGGCTGTTCCAGCTTGTGCTCTGCTTCCTGGGGGGCCCCGAGTGGATAGATCAGGGGATAGAGGGCTGGGGATGGATGGCGGGAGAAAGTGGAGAGTGGCTGGAGGGGTGTGGATGGTTAGAGAGGGATGGGGGGGTGGATTCAGGGGTAGTGTGATGTGTCTGGGTAGCTAGAGGTGTGTGTACGGAGGGATGGGGGTGTGCAGTGGGGGAGGGGAACAAAGGGGTATTTATGGGACTGGAGAGGGTGCGGCAGTGGAGGGGGACAGAGCGGTGGTATGGGGCTGGAGGGCATGCGGCGGCGCAGGGGGACAGAGGGGTGTGTGCGGGGCTGGAGGGGTGCGGAGGGGGACAGAGGGGTGTGCGCGGGGCTGGAGGGGTGCGGAGGGGGACAGAGGGGTGTGCGCGGGGCTGGAGGGGTGCGGAGGGGGACAGAGGGGTGTGCGCGGGGCTGGAGTGGGGGCGAAGGGGGACAGAGGGGTGTGCGCGGGGCTGGAGGGGTGCGGAGGGGGACAGGGGTGTGCGCGGGGCTGGAGGGGTGGCGGCGGAGGGGGACAGAGGGGTGTGCGCGGGGCTGGAGGGGCGGCGGCGGCGGAGGGGGACAGGGGTGTGTGCGCGGGGCTGGAGGGGCGGCGGCGGAGGGGGACAGAGGGGTGTGCGCGGGGCTGGAGGGGCGGCGGCGGAGGGGGACAGGGGGGTGTGCGCGGGGCTGGAGGGGCGGCGGCGGCGGAGGGGGACAGGGGGGTGTGCGCGGGGCTGGAGGGGCGGCGGCGGAGGGGGACAGAGGGGTGTGCGCGGGGCTGGAGGGGCGGCGGCGGAGGGGGACAGAGGGGTGTGCGCGGGGCTGGAGGGGCGGCGGCGGAGGGGGACAGAGGGGTGTGCGCGGGGCTGGAGGGGCGGCGGCGGAGGGGGACAGAGGGGTGTGCGCGGGGCTGGAGGGGCGGCGGCGGGGGGGGACAGAGGGTGTGCGCGGGGCTGGAGGGGCGGCGGAGGGGGACAGAGGGGTGTGCGCGGGGCTGGAGGGACTGCGGAGGGGTACAGAGGGGTGTGCGCGGGGCTGGAGGGGCGGCGGAGGGGGACAGAGGGGTGTGCGCGGGGCTGGAGGGGTGGCTGCGGAGGGGTACAGAGGGGTGTGCGCGGGGCTGGAGGGGCGGCGGCGGAGGGGGACAGAGGGGTGTGTTCAGGGTGCCAGGGCATGAGCCAGCCAGAGAGGGTGAGGAGATTCTTATGCGCACCCAGACACATGCAGACAGACGGCCGCAGACGTGCCCACGCCCAGAAGCAGGCAGGCGCGCACAGACACGCTCAGACAGACACACGTGCACACAGACGCGTACATACAGACGCATGCGCACACCCAGACAGACACATGTACATACAGACATGCACACACGTGCAGACGCATGCACACACCCAGACAGACAGCTGCAGACGTGCCCACACCCAGAAGCAGGCAGGCGCGCACACAAACACGCACAGCGGGGCACATGGGAGGTGGGCTGGGAATACCGGCTGCTACAGGGACGCTGACACCAGGACCAAAGGCTCGAGTGCAGGGGCACACCAGGCATAACTCTCCTTCCTCCAGCCTGGGGCGGGCAGACTCTTCCCTGGGGTTGGCCTGGGAGCCAGCCTGGCCGATGCTTCCCAGAGCAGGTGCACCAAGGCAGCAGCTACTGTGCCAGGTGCCAGCATGGGCTTATCGTCCATGGCAAAGCTCCCTGGGATGGGGGAGGCCTAGCAGCTCTGGGGCAGAGGCTGGCTCCAGTGCCAGGCTAACAGCCCATGCCAGGGATGGCTCTGGCAGCACCCTTGGCACAGGCGCTGGGGAGGAGACATGACCTGGCACTCCAGCTTGGCACGCTGGGAGCAGGGCAATTCTGCCGCCTCGCTAAGGCCATGAAGGTGAAGGGCAATCGGGATAAAATAAAGCCCAGTTTTACAGCAGGTCGATCACCAGTGAGGTGCCAGACAGCGCCCAGGGGGGCTGTTAGTCACACGGAAGGAGCTGGGGATGAATTGGGGAACTGAACGGTGGGCAAGGAGCGAATATCCCCAATGACCAGGGCAGGCTCTGAGTCGCTACAGAGAATTCTTTCCCGGCTGTCTGGCTGCTGGGTCTTGCCCACATGCTCAGGGTCTGACTGATCGCTGTATTTGGGTGGGGAAGGAATTTTCCCTGGGTCAGATTGACAGCGTGGGGCAGAGTCACTTGCTGGGTTGAGTAAATGGTGGATTCTCTGTAACTTGAAGTCTTTAAATCAAGATTTGGGGATGTCCGTAACTCAGCCAGATGTTAGGGGTCTGTTACAGGAGTGGGCAGGTGAGGTTCTGTGGCCTGCGATGTGCAGGTCAGACTCGATAGCCCTTCTGGCTTTAAAATTGGTGAGGAGCAAAGCGTGCTGCTGGCGCTGGGATTGCACCTGGCACGCTTCAACCTGCAAGCCGGCCCAGGGGTGCTGCAGGGCTCGCTCCCCACGGCCCAGGCCCTAGAAATAGGGCTGCAATCCCTCAGCCCAAACTGGCTATGGCCAGCATGCAGTAATGCAGGGCAAGGGGTACAGACAGCAGGCAGGAGGAGCCACTCCAGGGCTTTGCCTGCCCAGCATGGGGCCAGGCGCTCAGCTGTGCAAACACTGTCCAGGAGAAGCTATGCCAAGCGAGCTGCCTCCTGCAGACCTACGCCCCAGCCCCCCCATTGCTCGCATCAGGGGCCGACCCATGGGCAGGGAGCACATTGCAGTGGAGGGTGCATAGTGGTGTTATCAGCCCCAAACCACGGGTGCATGGCCGTTCTTAGTTGGTGGAGCGATTTGTCTGGTTAATTCCGATAACGAACGAGACTCTGGCATGCTAACTAGTTATGCGACCCCCGAGCGTTTATTTATGCACACCCTATCCGTGGCCCCACTAAGTCGCGGGACCTCCTCGTCAACCTCTTCCTGGCCCTGGCCAAACTTACCATCTATAATACCAGGGAGAGGATGTTGGCCGAGGGGGTGCTCTGCGACTGTGGAGCCTACTTCCGTACCTCTTTGGTCTCACGTCTCCGGGCGGAGTTCCACTGGGCAGCGTCCGCTGGCTCCCTTGCCACCTTCGAGGAGCAGTGGGCGCTGTCCGGGGTTCTCTGCTCGGTGTCCCCATCCGGTTCCCTGATTTTGAACCTTTGACCGTCACCTCGCTCCCTGTTTTTTTATTAGTTGTCCCACGTAATTATTTGGTACTGGGTCCAGTGGTCCCTCCCGCTAGGCTGGGGGAGGGGCCTTTAGTAGTGGGCGGGTGAGCCCGCCCACTTCCTGGTTCACCAATATGAGCCCCAAACCACTGTGGTTTCACACAGCGCCACAGACACACACACTGTCCTATCCCAGCCCTGGGCTCTCCCTAGCTCTGCTGGTGCCCCGCGCTGCCGACCCATTGCTATTCCAGCCCCAGGCCCGGCTCTGCTGCTGCCCCTACCCACAGGTTAATGTTCTTGTCACTTGGGCCCTGAGGTGCCCAACTCCCCTGGGTGGGCTGTAGGCCAGTGTGGGGCTCAGGCTGCACGGCTGGTAGAACCCTGGCAGCACTTGCCTCAGTGGTGTGTGCAGGGGACGGCAGCCCTGGCTGCCCCATCACCAGCGGCTGGCTGCTCCTGCCTGGGGCTTGGCTACGCCCACTGAGCCGCACTCCCTGTGGCATGGGAGCACCTAGCTCTCTTCAGTAGAGTTCTCCTCACAGCCCCTGGCAGGCTGGGCAGGGCTAGTGCTCCCACTCAGCAGTAGGGGAAACTGAGGCACATCTCCAGGGTCATCAGGGCACGTCTATGGTCAATTTGGGGTTCGAACCTGGGTCTGCCAAGTCCCAGTTTTCAGCCTAACCACTGGGCTGTCTTTCCTTCTCTGGCAGCCCGCTCCTCACAAGCTGGGCTGGGCCTGGGCATGTCAACCACGTGCTCCCAAATGCACAGCCCCATCTCCCCTCCCCCTCACGTACCCCCTTCCCCAACACAGCCCCGTCTCCCCCTCCCCTGCACCTCCTCCCACATGCAGCCCCCTTCTCCACCTCCTGCCCACCCAGGGAGGCTCCCAGAGGAGCTGGCTCCCATCTGCCATACACTGTCCCATTCCATGGGGAGTGTCGCGGCCCACCCCCACCCTAGCTCCAGCTGGCTCCGATCAGCAGCTCAATGATTGGACCCCACTGGCATGTAAATGTGGACCATGTGCGGACCCTGCCGTGGTACCAGCTGGCCCGAGCTGTGTGGCGCATGGCTGGGTGCACCCGTCCGGTGCATTCCTCACCATGCCGCAGGCAGACTCCGGAGGGCTACATGAGCCTGTGTGTGCCCAGCCATGGAGAGCAACACAGACGGGCACGGAGCCCTTTGCGCTCAGGCCCTTCTCTCCTCCTGCCGGCTCATGGGGCTGGGGTGGATAGCAGGAGAAGCTGGGCTGGCTCTGCCTTGGGCTGATAGTGAGTCCCTCCCATGGCCTCCAGGGAGGCTGGGCTTGCAGCCATGGCCCTCGGGCTGCCTGGGTTCCTGGCTTCGGCACAGTCTCTCTGTGTCACCCAGGCCATGTCCCATGGTCTCTCTGAGCCTTGGTCCCCCCCAAACCGGGGCGGCGCTCCTCCCTTCGCCAGCCTGGCACGTGAGCTCTTGGGGAGGGGCTCTCCCGCCAGCCCTGGGCTGCCAACTGGGGCCCTGGCCTCGTGTGAGGCCAGTGGTGCCAGCTGCTGCTCGCCATGTGCCCAACTGCATTGGAGGAGTGCTGCCCTCCGGCCCCAGCTCCCACCTGCTGTTGACACGGCCAGGGAGCTCAGCTGTGGGCTCTGGCATTGCTGCGAGCAGGACGGGGAGGGGGAGAGGTTCAGGAGGCAGAGCTGGCTGCAGAACACCACTGTGAACGGGCGACACCCGGTGTTCCCATCAGTCTGTAGTTGGGATGGGGCACTTACTCCGGGCACTGCCCCCCCCCCCCCCCCCCCATTCAGTGCCTAAGCAGGAACTGCTGAGACCCCCGACAATTTCTCTTCTCTGCTCCCCACAGCTGCCGCCCACTCATACCGGGGGAGACTCTGCTCTCTCCCTCCCTCCTCCCCCATCCCCCCTGGCCATAGCGCCTGTGCCACGTGGCAGCGCCCTGCTCCCCCTCGGGCCGGGGGGCACCTGTATCGCATGGCAGCGCCCTGCTTACCTACCCCGTTCTCTCTTCCAGGTAGTGGTGCCCACCCGCGTGGGGCAGGTCTACATCTACGACTCACCCAAAGGCGAGCAGGACGAGTATGACATCCCACGGCACCTCCTCGCCTCCGGGCCCCAGGAGATCTACGACGTGCCCCCCATCCGGGGCATGCTTTCCAGCCAGTACAGCCAGGAGGTGAGGCCCTGCGCCAGCAGGTGGGCCAGCTGAGAGGCCTGTGTGTGTGTGGCCTGGTATGGCTAGCTAGCTGCCCCTCCCACTCCCTCATCCCATAGGTGCTCTCCTTTCCATCTGGTTCAGGGGAAAGAGCTTCTTCTGGGGTACTCTGGATCTTGTCTCCTTGCTCATCCAGCAGGGGGTGATGTGCAGGGCAGGGTCTCTCTCCTCCCGGCTTTGGTCTGAGGGACAGTCTCCAGTGCGAGAACAAGGGATGCCCAATGATGCTGAAAAGAGGGCAGATTCCAGTATGATTAGCCTGTGGAACTCCCTACTACATGAAGTGTCCAGGGGAGGGAGGGATAGCTCAGTGGTTTGAGCATTGGCCTGCTAAACCCAGGGTTGTGAGTTCAATCCTTGAGGGGGCCATTTAGGGAACTGGGGTAAAAATCTGTCTAGGGATTGGTCCTGCTTTGAGCAGGGGGTTGGACTAGATGACCTCCTGAGGTCCCTTCCAACCCTGATATTCTATGGCCTAGATTGTAGCAAGCTTCAAAGAGATTCGTGGTTAGTGCTAGCAAAGGCAGAAGGGATACTAACCAATTAGGCTCAACTGGAGGCCATCTATAGGATGAGAGTGATGTGGGGGACAGATGACCCCCTCCCCCCCATCTCTCTGTTGTGGGGTTCATGCACCTTCCTTCCTGGCCACTGTCAGTCAGGCTCCTGAGCTCAGGGCAGTGGGGCTTGGCCGTCCTAGTATCCCTAGGGATCGACATGGCTACGGGCAGGTGCCTGGGCAGGTGCTAGCCGCTGGAACCAATGCCATTGCTCGCTGCGCTCGCAGGTCTATGACACCCCCCCAATGGCAGTGAAGGGCCCCACCGGCCGGGAGCCCGGCCAGGAGATCTACGACGTGCCCCCCAGCGTGGAGAAGGCCCTGCACCAGGCTCCCCAAACTGTGAGTGGTGCCCGGGGGGGGAAATGCGGGCAGGGGGGCATGAGAATTCCTTTGCCTGCCCCAGGGCTGGTATCCAAGCCTGCACTCCCTGGCATGCCCCAGCACTAAGTCTTGGCTGGTTCTGCAGTGCAGTGACACCATGCCAGCCCCCATCCGGGAGAAGGCGGGGCGCAAAGCAGGATTTCCTCCAGCCGAGCTCCCAGGTGGGGTCAGCGCAGCATTGGAGAGCTCAGACGGTGCCATAGGCAAGCAGGGGCGGGTGCCTGGGATTGCTAGAGCAGGGGGCTCAGCGGGAACTCCAAGACGCGCCAGACGGGCCCCACAACCACCAGAGCAGCTTCAAAGCCACCAGACTTTGAAAAATAATCAATATTGGGCAGTTTTCTGACCCATTGGGGCTCCCCCACAGCGTCTGCTCAGACACGAAGAAGGAGAATAGGCAGGGCCGGGCATGGATGGTAGGAAGGGGTGTGGGCAGGGCCAGGTGTTATATGCAGGAAGGGGCACGGGCAGGGCCGGGCACAGGCAATAGGAAGGGGTGCGGGCAGGAGCAGGTGGAGGAAGGGGCTGGGGTGTAGGCAGGGCCGGGCATTATATGCAGGAAGGGGAACGGGCAGGGCCGGGTGCTCACAGCTGCTCTCCCCCCCCCAGGTGTATGACGTCCCCCCATCCGTGAGCAAGGACGTCCCGGACGGCCCCTTCCGAGAGGAGACCTATGACGTGCCCCCTGCCTTTGCCAAGCCAAAGGCGCTGGACCTGCCCCGGCACCCAGCGGAGCCGGCCCTGCCCGAGGATGTGTACGACGTGCCACCGGCAGCGGGGAAGGGCGCCCCCGAGGCCCCCTTCCCACAGGAGATCTATGACGTGCTGCCCGGCCTGCGGAAGCTGGTGGGGCCCGTGCAGGATGTGTACGATGTGCCCCGGGAGCTGCACGCTGGCAGCCTGGATGCTGAGGGCGAGTACATCTACGACGTGCCGCCGCAGGTGGACCGGGAGGCCAGGGCGGGCGATGCCAAGCGCCTCTCAGCCTCCAGCACGGGCAGCACCCGCAGCAACGTCTCCAGCTCCTCGCTGGACGTGGGGCCGGGCAAGGATGCGCCCAAGGAGCTGGGCCTGGGCCTGGACCTGGACGCGGCCATGGAGCTGTTGGCCCGGCTGCAGCACCACATCAGCGGTTCCGTCTCCTACCTCATGTCCTTCATCAGCACTGGCTGGCGCAGCCCGGAGCAGCTGGAGCAACACGCGCCCAGCCTCCGGGCGGCAGCCGAGGGCATCAAGGGGGCGCTGCGGGACCTGCTGGAGTTCGCCCGCGGGGCCGTGGGCAACGCGGCCCAGGCCTCCGACCGCGCCCTGCACACCAAGCTTAGCAAGCAGCTGCAGAAGATGGAGGACGTGTATCAGGCCCTGCTGCGGCACAGCCAGGCGCTGGATGGCTGCGGCTGGGCCCCTGGTGCCCTGGCGGCCGGCAAGCCGGGCGGCACCGACGACCTGGACCGCCTGGTGATGTATTCACGGGGCATCCCTGACGACACCAAGCAGCTGGCATCCTTCCTGCACGGCAACGCCTCCCTGCTTTTCAGACGGGGTAAGCTGCCGGCGGACGGCCCGGACACTAGTCTGCTCCTTGCCAGCCACCCCCCGCCGGTGCCCGCCGACAAGGCCAGTAGCATCCAGTCACGGCCCCTGCCCTCCCCACCCAAGTTCCTGGCGCAGGACTCGCCCGACGGGCCGTACGAGAACAGTGAAAGCGGCTGGATGGAAGACTACGACTACGTGCACCTGCAGGTGGGCAGCGGGGAGGGAGAGAGGAGGCGGAGGGGGCACCCCAGGGCAGAGCAGGAGCTGGGCTTGCTCTGGAGGGGGGCACATCTCGCTGGGGGCACCCCAGCCCCTCCCCCCCAACTGAGAGAGTCCTCCTCCATTCACCCCTCCCCCTCACCTGAGGCCTCTCTTCCTCCTGCTTCTCTCTCCAGCATTGCCCCCACCGGCCCCTGCCCCAGGCACAGAGCTGGTGCCCCTGGGCGGGGTGTGTTGAAATGTGTCTGGGCCTCATCCACTCGATGCCCCTGCGTCCAGCCCCAACAGGGAAGCAATGGGTCCAGCTGGGACTGACTCCTGGGAAGGCCATGGGGGTAGGGACTGGTGCCTGCTGCTTGCCACCCACCCACCACCTTTGCTTCCTTCCCTGGCACACTGCCCTGGCTAGAGGGTTCCCACTTCCCAAGCCGGGTGGGGGGCAGCAGGGTTCCAGGGGTGAGCCTGGGATGGGCAGGTTTCCTAAGGCCAGGATGCTGCGCACTGTGGCGGAGGTAGGGTTCCTTGCCCCTTTTTGACAGCCCAGAGACCCGTGCTTGTTGGGCTCCCTCCCTCTATTTGGGGGGCTGAAGGGGGCCTTCAGTCTTCTGGGTCCTTGGGGAACCTCTCCACGTGCCCCAGAACCAGCCCTGGGCGCCTCCCAGGTTGCCCATGCACTGGCTGTGCTTCCTCTGCAGCAGCCGCTCCCAGGGAGCAAGCCCGGGGGGGCCATGTGGACGCAGCCCCTGCCTGGCGCTAGCCAAGCCGCTCCTAGCACCAGTTACGTGGGGGGTGAACCTGCCTCCCTCCCGCCAGGCTGGGTGCCCCGGCCTGAGTCCTGTTGGGCATCTCCCCTTGGCGAGGCCCCGGGACTGGGCACTTAGCCAGCCAGTGCGGTTTGACGAGCTCGGCGTGTGGCATCTGGGACCCATCTCAGCCAGCCAGCCTTTTCCAGCTGTGAGCCTGCAGCGCCACCGCCTGGCCTTCTGCAGTACTGCACCCGGGCTGCAGCACTAAAGCCAGCTGTCTCTCTACTGGGAGGGCTGGGTGTGCTGGTCCCACCTGCCCCATGCTCAGCTCCAAGGGGTGGGCACTGCATGCTGGAGCTGCAGTGGGGCGGCTGCCTCTTGGGTTCCTCACAGCGCGTGGCTGCACTCCGCCCCCTCTCTGGAGCTCTTGGTTTCCCCCCTGGGACTCGTTGCAGAAAGGCTGGGCTCGCAGCCCCCTCGTCACCATGGAGTCCAGGTCAGGGTGTAGGCAGCTGTTATGCAGACAAAACTACACAGGATCATTTCAGGGGACAAGGCAAAGATGCCACGTTTATTATGATAACGATTTGATCTAGAACCACTAGCTAATATACACACACACACACACACACACACACACACACACAAAGTCTTCTATCTCACTCATCTTTTTCATAGGCTTTTAGTCTGAATCCAGACTCTATAGGACTTGCTGTGTCACGCTGCTTCTGGAGTCGGTGTGATTGATCACCCGTCAATTGCAGACTTTCAGCCTGGGACCTGGCTTTGATTTTCCTTCAATTGCATCTTCCTTCTTTTTTTTTTTTTTTTAGGGTGGACTCTTCTTACTTTGTTAGGTTTCAGAGTAGCTGCCGTGTTAGTCTGTATCCGCGAAAAGAACAGCAGTACTTGTGGCACCTTAGAGACTAATAAATTTATTAGAGCATAAGCTTTCGTGGACTACAGCCCACTTCTTCATATCCGAAGAAGTGGGCTGTAGTCCACGAAAACTTATGCTCTAATAAATTTGTTAGTCTCTAAGGTGCCACAAGTACTCCTGTTCTTTTTACTTTGTTAGGGCTCTTGTCTGCATTTTCAGCCGTTGGTGACTGGTGACGGGCTGGGGCTGGAGGTTGATTCCATCATCCATACATACCTCATTCACACATCTAAACTAAACTAATAAGATTACATTAGGGTTTTGCAAAATGAAGGTTGCAGCAGGCTTTTACAAAATGGAGTGAGCATTTTAAAATGGAGTTTGAGTTACAATATGGAGAAGTATAATGAATGGCAAACAGTGAGCAGAAGTTACAATGTTGAAACAGTGCAAGTTTCAGTGATTTAAGCAGGAATTGGATTGAAAGTGAAATTTACAAGGGCAGCTGGCAGAACAGCTATGGCTCTTAACAAACATCTTAATGGTCAATTAGCCAGTTATTGGGGTAACCAGTTTTATGAATGAATGTTACATTCATAAAACTTTACTTATGAACAATTTCACAACCCCCCAGGGGTGAGTGGCTGGCAGCTGGAGAGCCCGTTCCGGAGGTGAGGGGCGTGGGGAGGGGCTAGGAATGGGCTAAGCAGGGCCGGTGCAACCCATTAGGCGACCAAGGAGGTCGTCTAGGGTGCTAGCATTTGGGGGGCGGCATTTCGGGTTCTTCAATGGCGACCGGATCTTCGGCCGCCCCGGTCGTCGTCGGCATTTAGGTGGAGGGAGCTGCGGCAGGGGGGCACAGGGAGGGCCGCCTGCAGCAAGTGGGGGGGGGGGGGGCGGGGCGGCACACAGGGGAACTCCCTGCCCCAGCTCACCTCTGCTCCGCCTCCTCCCCTGAGCACGCCGCCCCACTCTGCTTCTCTCCCTCCCAGGCTTGCGGCGCCAAACAGCTGATTGGCGCCGCAAGCCTGGGAGGTGGGAGAAGTGGAGTGAGAACACCGTGCTCAGGGGAGGAGGCGGAGCATTGGTAAGCTGGGGCGGGGAGCTGCTGCATGGCTCCCTGGGCCGGGGGGGGAGCTGCCGCAGGGGGGCTCCTTAGGGCGGGGGGGGAGGGAGAGCTGCCATAGCGCTCGGGGGCGGGGGGTGCAAGGTGGAAGTTTCCGCGCAAAACATCCTTGCACCTGCCCTGGGGCTAAGAGCTGTCTCCCAGGGCGAGGGCTCCCCAGGCCGGGAGGGGGTGACTGTGCCAGGCCAGCCCCATTCATTGCTGTGCTCCGTGCCAGAGAGAGGGCGTCCCAGATCTCTGCCCTGGCATGGGACGGGCTCCCACCAGGGGAACCCCCCAGTGGGCTGTGATGAAGGGACCCTCCCCCCCATGGCCATTACTCATCCTCTGGCCTCCCGTCTTCCAGGGCAAGGAGGAGTTTGAGAAAACCCAGAAGGAGCTGCTGGAAAAAGGCAACATCATGCGGCAGGGCAAGGGGCAGCTGGAGCAGCAGCAGGTACTGGGGCCCAGCCCTCGGGGGGGGGCTCCCACCCCCACAGCACTCTGACAGGAGCCTGGGAAGCACAGGCAGGGGCTTAGCTAGTGATGAGGGGAGGCTGGGAAGTGTCCTCTACTGTAGATGGCTCTCCCCAAGCAAGGCCCAGCTATCTGCCCAGGCCCCTCCTGTCCCGACATGCACAGTGCAGCCTCTGTGTCAGGCAGATCCACCCAGCTCGCCCTGTCTCCCGAAGGAGATCCTCTGGCTTTGGGGGGAGTCCTCCTGAAGGCAAGAGAGGCCTAAGGCTGCCCAGTCCCAGGGGCTGGGTAATACAAATAATAAATAATAATGGGATCCGGCCCTGGGGAGCTGAAGGATGCTGTCAAGCCAAGTCCAGACTCCAGCGCACACGGCAGTTCCCTGCTCTGCTCCTTTGACTTGCTGGGGGCAGCACAGACATTTGGGAGGCAGGTTTAACCATTCTGCAATTGGAATTAATGCTGTGGACAATGCGTGAGGCAGATCAGACACCAGCTCCCTTCCCTGTGGCCAGGCCAGGCCCCGCAGGACCCCCAGGGACAGACTCCGGCTCCCTCCCCATGGCCATGCTTTTATCTGAGCCTCGCTGCTCCCCTTTCCCTTGATGCCTAGGGCTGGGGTTCTGAACACACTTGCTTGCAATGGGGTGTCTGTCTGTGTCCCAGTCGGCGAGTAGAGCCAGGCCTAGGCGTGCTGACCCCACTACCATCAGCCAGGATGGACCTGGGGACTTTGACACTAAGAGATTTTCAAGAACAAAGGGAGTTAGTGCCTAATCCCCTTGGGCAGCATTGACAGTGCCAGACTGTGGCAGAGGTGTGTGGTATTGACTCCTCTGGCTGAGTCAGTAGCTGTTGCGGGAGCCAGCCACGGGGAGGGGGCCGCAGGGGCACTTTGTCGTACTCAGCCAGGCCTGCCCACGCCCTGCCCCTAACCTGCTGTCCGTCTCCCCCCAGCTGAAGCAGTTTGAGCGGCTGGAGCAGGAGGTCACGCGCCCCATCGACAACGACCTCTCCAGCTGGACGCCGCCACAGCACTACGCCCAGGTGCGGGGCAGCAGCACCCTGTGCCCCTCCGACCACCAGCTGCTGCTCTTCTACCTGGAGCAGTGCGAGGCCAACCTCACCACGCTCACCAACGCCGTGGACGCCTTCTTTACCGCCGTGGGCACCAACCAGCCACCCAAGATCTTCGTGGCCCACAGCAAGTTCGTCATCCTCAGCGCCCACAAGCTGGTGTTCATCGGCGACACCCTGTCACGCCAAGCCCGGGCGCAGGACGTGCGCCACAAGGTCACCCACTACAGCAACCTGCTGTGTGACATGCTCAAGGAGATCGTGGTGACCACCAAGGCCGCCGCCCTCCACTACCCGTCCCCCTCCGCTGCCAAGGACATGGTGGAGCGGGTCAAAGACCTGGCCAGCAGCACACAGCAGTTCAGGATGGTGCTGGGGCAGCTGGCGGCCATGTGACGGCCTCACCAGTACACACCACGCTGGGAACTACTCAGAGAGATCAGTCTACTATTAACGACTGCCTCTGCGCAGCAGAGCATGAGACGAGTGTAAATGGGCTTGTAAATATTTAAAGACTCCCATTGGGCGCAGGGGGTAGAGGCGGGGCACAAGTGACAATGCTGGGCTCCTGTTCGCTCTTCCCCCTTTCCCCCAAAGAGCGAGGTAGTTTTTAGGCCGCGCTGGCAATTTGTTAAGGACGCTTTGAGGTGAAAGGCTGGAGAGCCAGGAGAGAGGCTGTGGCCTCGGAAAGAAGAGGGGGCCCTGGGCTTCCCGTAACGAAGCCATAGAGGCAAATTATTGTTGTCCGTGATGGATTCAGAGCGCTTTAGGCCAGTGGGCGATATTTAAAAAAAGAACTCAAATTTGAATCGGAGCAATGCAATTAGAGCGGGCGCGAGCAATCAAAGGGAAGTCCAGTAGTGTCAGCTGACAGTTAGGGGCAAGTGTGATTTCCATTGACTTTGGGGCCTGATCTAATTAATGAGCTCTCTCTCTGCTAATTGACAGCCGTTTAATTGTGCAGAACGAATCAATCCAATGGTATCTGGGTGGAGATGAAAAGGAAACTGACCGAGTCCAATGGGGGAAAGATTTATATAAGTACAGTTAAACTGTAAGCTGGAGGAGTGTCTGTGTGTCCATTGCGTGGCCTAACAGACAGCCCCTGGGGCCGGCAGGATGGACGCAGGGAGGTGTGCCTCACTGTGGCATGTCATGGTTGGGTTTTGCTAAGATCGGCTGTAGCAGTAATGCGAAACGAAATTGGTGCCTTGAAATGTGGGGGTTCCCGGATCTCTGGAGTACCTCACGGCCTGTATGGATATTCGTTGCTATGGAGCCTGCTGGCATGGCAGCATAAAGGTTTGCCTAGAACTCCTCTGCCTTGTGGTTGTGTTTTGGGGGGTGGGGGAAGAGACTGGTGTGTGAACGTTGCCCCGAATGCAGAGGAGATGGGATCCCATGTTCCCATGGCAGATGGAGATGTGAGAACTCATCCTCTCCCAGCGGGAGCTCCTAAGGCATGGGCTGGAGTCAGAAAGCCCCCAAGTACCTGGCTGATAAGGCCGTTATCTCAGTGCCCTCTGTGGTCCTTTGTTGCTCGCCAGCTAAGCAGTCTGGGGCTGAGTCACTATGAATGGGAGACCCACTGGCAGTGTTGGGTTCCTGGGGGTTGCCCATCCCGTGGAGTCAGTACCAAGCCCATACCCCAGCCAGCAGGTGCTGTGCTACTGGGTCAGCTCTCATGAGATGCAACACAGGGGCTCTGACTAAGGGGCCACTGAAGCTCCTGTTGCACCCAATAAGAGATGGGTGCATTTCACTCGCCTCTAGGATCAGCCCACTGAGGTGTGGCATTCCAGCTGCCAGGTTCCACCCCAGAGGTGGCTGCATGTCGCTAGCAGGGAAGCAGAATGCTGCATAGAGCTTGCCAAGGGTTTTGTGGTCCTATGGGGTGAAAGACACTGTGTAAATGTCGGGTGCTGCTGTTTTCCATCCCTAACTCCTGTGCCAACAGCACTCGGCTTGGGCATCTCACTGAGGTTTGCCAGCTCCTAGCACTCTCCTCAGCTGGGTTCTTTCCTGCCCATGGTTAATCAGGATGTAGGCCCTGATCCCCTTAGCCCACACAGTGTCGCTCTGGCCTACAGGGGGTGCTCCGTGGGCACAGGATTGGCATGCTGCTGCTGCCTGACAGGGAACTGAGTGCAGCCTGCTTGTTCATGGCGCTCAGCTGAGGAAAATGGGGGTGAGCAGGAAACTCAGCGGGAAAGAGTAGGGCACCCTGGGTAAAGATTTGGGGGTTGTGGTGCATAATCCACTGAAATGAGCTCCCCATGCAGCGCTGGGGCCAAAAGGGCTCATGCAGAAACGGGGGAATCTCGAGTAGGAGCAGAGAGGTTCTTTGATCTCTGCATGTGGCCCTGGTGCGACCACTGCTGGAATTCTGTGTCCAGTTGTGGTGTGCACAGTTCAAGAAGGATGTTGATAATTGGAGAGGGTCAGAGAAGAGCCACGAGAATGAATAAAGAATCAGAAAACCTGCCTGATAGTGGTAGACCCTAGGACCTCAATCTGCTTATCTTAGGATATCTCCATTAATTTATTTATTTTATCTCCTAGAACTGGAAGGGACCTTGAAAGGTCATCGAGTCCTGCCCCCTGCCTTCACTAGCAGGACCAAGTACTGATTTTGCCCCAGATCCCTAAGTGGCCCTCTCAAGGATTGAACTCACAACCCTGGGTTTAGCGGGCCAATGCTCAAATCGCTGAGCCATCCCTCCACCCAAAGAGAAGGTTCAGGGGGGACTTGACACAGTCTGTAAGTACCCACATGGGGAACAAATATTTAACAATGGGCTCTTCAGTTTAGCAGACAAAGGTCTCACACAAGCCAATGGCTGGAAGTTGACACTAGACAAATTGAGACTGGAAATAAGGTGTCAGTTTTTAACAATGAGAATAATTAATCACTGGAACAATTTACCAAGGGTCCTGGGGAGTTCATTTTTAAATGGAGATTTGCTGCTTTTCTAAGAGATCTGCTGTAGGAGTGATAGTGGGCAGGGCTCTGGCCTGGGCTGTGCAGGGGGTCAGACTAGATGATCACACTGGTCCCTTCTGGCCTTGGCTTTAGTCAGGCATTTTACTAATGACGTCGGTGACCACAGGATTTCGTCCCACATGGAACAACATGTGAGCCTACCTCAAGTGGCTGTTTTTGTGGGGTCACTTTCAATAAAGCATGCAGCCTAGTGTATTGCGCTGGGACGCAGGAAAGCCCAGCTTCATTCCCGCTTCTGCCCCTGGCCTGCAGGATGCCTGTAAGCAAGTCACTTCCCCAGTCTCTGCCTCTGTGTCCCTAGCTGTAAAATGGGGAGGATGTACGGTGCTGAGAGCTTCGGTGCCGGTAAGCACTGTGGAAGATCTGGGCCTCATTACTAAAGTGCCACTGACAATTGAACAATAGGGGTATTGTAGGGCTACCACTGTCATGTTGCACAATGGGGCCTTGATCCTGACTGGGTCTCCGGCCACTAACCCCATACAAAGCCCTCCTGCTAACAATCTTTGGGGCTAGACAGCCCCACTCCTTTCCTCAGTAGCTTGGCCAGCCCCCCTCAGTTTGTGTACAGTGCAAATGCCAAGGAGGCAGCAGAGTCGATCATCTGTGTTGGCCCACCAGGGTCTCGCAGGGGCAGGGCTGTTTGCAACGTCCCCCCAAAAATTATATGAAAAGGAAACAAACTTTTATTTTTGTTGTTTATTTTTTGGGGCCGATTGTCAAAACGCTGAATTTCCTGGAAACATTCGCCCAGCCGGCCACCCAGCGCGGCACCGGAGTTGGAACGGCAGCAGGAAGGTCCTTTCCTTCCAAGGAAGCCCTACCAGGAGCTGAAAGGGGGCCCTGTCACATGCTGCCAAAACAGCCGTTTTTCCATCCAAAACCAGTAGTGCTGGGAACCAGCAGGGAAGGGGAAGCTGGGGGCCAGCGGTGCAGGCTGCTGGGGAACCGCTCTTGTTTATGGCCCTGGGCAGGGAGGGGGATAATGGGTCTGGGAGTGCATTATGGGGTTGTGTCACTGGGACGAGTGGATGGGCTCAGCAGACCAGAGGTGGAGAAGGGGCTGTGGAGGGGGTAGAGACGGTGACTCCAGGGGTGACCAGAAGCTGGATTGGTTATACATGGTGCAGCACTGGGGAAGGGAGGAAACAAGCAGCCAGCCAAGGACTTGCATTTCTAGAGGGCTGTTCCTCCCAGAGCACCGGCCGCTAGACATGGATCGTTCATCCAGCACTGAATTGCAGCCGGGGCCGGCTCCAGGCACCAGCTTAACAAGCAGGTGCTTGGGGTGGCACCTGTGGCAATTCGGGGGTGGCAGGTTCCTCACTCCCTCTGGGAGCGAAGGACCTGCCACTAAACTGCCACCGCTGATCACGGCTTTTTTTTTTTTGCTTGGGGCGGCAGAAATACTGGAGCTGGCCCTGATTGCAGCCACCTTGCGCGTGGAGCGTTTTGGCTGGGTAACAGCAGACAGGAACGCTAAGTGCCGGTCCAGACAAGGAGGACAGAGCCCTGGCTGGGATGATTTAGCTGGGAATTGGTCCTGCTTTGAGCAGGGGGTTGGACTAGATGACCTCTTGAGGTCCCTTCCAACTCTGATATTCTATGATTCTATGACAGAGCACGGTTTTCTACAGAGGGCTCCGGGCTGCTTGCAGAGCTGGGCAAACCATACAGCTTCCACTACACTAGTGCCCTGAGAGCTAGGGGAATCTCTCCAAGTGGCTGAGTGCCACAATCCTGAGCAAGATGCCCACAAGCTGTGGGGCCTGCACTCTGGCATGCAGACCCAATCCCGTCTAGGCCACCTGCTAGCACCAGCTCTGAGTTCAGCCCCTGCACAGGGCTGTGTCTGGAGCCATCACGGCTCTTGGAGATGCACCGTTGCACCCGCGTGCAGCATGGCTTTGTCTCCCACCAGTGGCTGCACCAGGTAAGTACATCATGAGGCTGCGACTGTAGCCATGGGGCCAGCTTTATTCGGCGATGGCTTCTCTGGGGCATCATTAGGTGTAATGACTGGGGGCATTGAACAGCCTCCACAGCCAGGTGTGACTCACCTGCTACTGGCCCTGCTAGGTACGCAGCTGAGGCGTCTGCTACCCCCAAACTGACCAGCTGGTGTTTAGCTCCGGCAGTGGAGTTGCCCAAACGCGGCCCAGCCAGCAAGCATGGCACTGGCAATGTGGGCCCAGGCCTGAAAAGGCAGGATTGGGCTGCCGTGATCACGAGAGGGCACATGGGAGCCATGAGCTCCACGCTGGAGACACGGCCAATGCCCCGAACCACTGACCTGGGTCCTGCGCTATGCAGTGAGCTACCGCCCACGCCAGAGCTAGCTAGCGGGTCAGGCTGAGCTGTGCAGACCTTGAAGCCAGCATGGGCACACCCTGACCCTCAGTTACCCCACACACATGGAGGGGGGGAGAATCTCCCAGCATACGGTGCATGGCGGGAGCTGCGGATAGCTCCGTGTGAGGGAGGCAAACCTGGGAGAGGGCTCAAACAGCAGTTTGGCTGGTGGGGATGCACTAAGCAATGGGGGCGAAGCCTGGTTCATGTCTCTAGTCCATCCAAGACCTAGATGGCCCCTGCTAACCCTGTGCCCCGCTGAGCTCTCCCTGGGGGGGTAAGGGGGTGGCCCTCCTAGCCAGGCTGGGGCTCATGCGATGCTCCTGGAAGCTTCTTCCCCCATGCCGGGGTAGAGAGGGGGCTTCCCTCATGGATCAGCTTCCCCAGCTCCACGCCAGCGGCCACAGCCTGGCTGGCCACGGGCACAAAGCTCAGTTGAGGGGTAGGGAACTTAAAGGCGGCTTCACCAGGTGTGGGCCCTGCCTAGGCGTGGTGGGTGTGAGCACCCCCTGCTGGGTCAGCTGCAGCAGGCATGTGGTGCCCAGGCTGTGCCCGGTCCCTTGGACACAGCGTGCTAGTGCCCCGAAGATGGCAGGAACTCAGAGGCCCAATGCTGCAGAAGGGTTTTATTGGAAGGCTGCGGGGCTGCGTCTGAGCCAGGTAGAACTAGGTCACCTGCGGCGAGAGAAGGATGCAGAGCTGCAGCCGCGGAGCTGGGGCCTAGCCATTAGCAGCCCCCCCGACAGGCTCAGTTGTTGGCCATGATGCTGTCGATCCATGGGCGGAGCAGGCTCACGCGGGCGTAGACGCCTGGCGAGGTAGTGGCGCAGCGGCTGCTACCCCAGGACACGATGCCCACCAGATACCAGACTCTGTTCTCCTGGCAGACAAGGGGGCCGCCGGAGTCACCCTGTGAAGCAGATGGAGATGCAGGCTCAGAGAGCTGGGCACCAGGCCCTCCAGTGCCAGCCCCTTGCCCAGACACCCTGCCAGGGATCATCCCAAAGTGGGGCCCCTGCTAGCCTGGGTCTCGCCCTCCTGTGCCACGCTGGGGAGGAGCTGCGCTGGAGAGATCAGACCAGGAGCACCCTCCCCTGCCCAGGGCAGAATGCCTGCCTTTGCTGCCAGAAGGACAAGGACCCTGTCCCTGGATTGGCACATTCTCCCCGGCCTGGTGACCCCAAGATGAGGAACCACGGCCAGCCAAGAGCTCACGCTCCCCTGCTTCCCACCCTGGGCCACAGGCACCGTCCTAGCCAAGCAGCAATGACTGAGCCAGTCAGTGCTCTGGACAATGCCTCTATGGGCCCATGCAACAGGCATGAGGGTTTCACGCCCTGCGTGGGATCACTGTGCCCTTCCCCCACACACACCCAGACTGGGGAGCAGAAGACCACAGCAGGGTTCAAGCAAGGTAGCCATGTGTGGCAAGGCCGCAGGGCTGGTAGAGGCGCAGAGCGGCCAGCAGAGGGCGTGAGCCTGCGCTGGAGGTGGAAGGAGGTTGGCCAGCGGGGCAGCCCCAGCCCTGGGGCCATACCATGCAGGAGGAGGAGCCGGCTGCTCCAGCGCAGATCATTGAGTCCAGGATGTTGCCGTCCCAGTAGTTTTTACACTCCTCATTAGTCAGCAGGGGCAGCGCCGTCTGCTGCAGTTTGCTTGGGGTGCTTAAGGCTGGAAAGGGAGCAGAGAGAGGGCAGGGTCAGGGCCGCACCCCACGGAGCCGCCACCTGCATTCCACATGACATGGCGCATGGCCTGTGTGGCTCACATGTGCCGCACGTGGGAGCTGGGTGCGCTGCCAAACACACCCTATGTGTAAGGGGACTGTTGCCCCCTTACTAACAGTCTGTGGGGGGGGTTGGTTGGCTGCTCCCAGCACTGAAAGGAGGAGGGTCGATGGCAAATCAGGAGCCTGAGACTGACAGTCCCCAGGGGCAATGGGGAGAGGCCAATGCTCCAGATCAGCCTGATTGACAGGGCGGGCAGCTAATCAGAGAGTCAGGAGGCCAGGGTGGGTCCCGCCCTCCGTGTGAACTGGAATGGCCTGAGTCAGACAGAGTGGGGCCGAGCTAAGGAGAGAGCAGGGGCCCAAGCTGAGCTGGGGGCAGAGCTGCAGCCCCAAAGCCAGAGCACAGCCAGAGAGAGCAGCCCTGCCCTGGGAGCAGAGCTGTAGCAACCAGAGGCAGAGGGGCCAGACAAGCAGCCAGGGAGCAGGTCAGAGCTGGGAGCAGAGTCACAGAAGCAGCCTGCAGAGCAGAGCTGTGCTGGGGGCAGAGCTGCAGCAACCAGAGCCGGAGAGGCCAGAGAAGCAGCCCAGGGAGCTGAAGGCAGAGCAGCAGCAGCAGCCGTGCTGAGGCCGAGTGGAGCTGGAGCCGGGGCTGGAGCAGTCCGGAGCTGGGGCTGGGGCAGTCCGGAGCCGTGTGCAGTCCGAGTGCGGTGAGCAGCTGGGGAGAGGAGGGGGACCCTGGGCAGAGGGCCCAGCACAGGGAGATGCCTCAGCCAAGAGGCCCTGCAGGCCAGACTTGCAGGGGGATCATAACCCCGACTGGGCAGGGGCGACAGGGTCCTGCCACCTAGAGCCTGAGAGCGTGTGGCCACCGCCAGAGCAAGTGTCCAATCCACAGCGTCCCTGCAGCACAGCCAGGGCCTGAGAAGGAGCCTGGGACCTACAAGGAACAGACTGAACTGCCCTGACGTTCCAGAGACACTGGTTGTAATGTTCCCTGCCACAGAGCAGGGTGATGTGTTTTCCTTTAACTTTTCCCATTTTTCCTTATTCTTTTTTAAAATTAATTGTTAATTAAACAACTTGTATTTGCTTTAAATTGTATGAAATGATCAGTGGGTCAGGGAGGTGCCCAGTGCAGAGAGAGTACCCCGGAGTGGGGACACCCTAGCCCCTGTCCTGGGTGACCACCGCAGGGTTGGGAGTCGAGCCCCCCAGGAATCCTGGGCCCAGCCTTCTCGGGGTTTATGAGGACTCTGCCAGACAGGAGAGTGGAAGGGGAGCCCTCAAGGGCAGGGAGGCCTCTGGGTGAAGGAAGTGGGAGCGAGGACTCGGATCCTTTCGCTAGCCCTCTTCACCGGGGTAGTGCAGAAGCCAGGAAAGTTCCCCACAATAGCGGGACCATTCCCCCGCTTACATATGGAACGGGTGAGCTGCACAGGAGCCCCCCGCGACCAGCCCGTCCTGCTACCGAGGCACAGCCCCTGGCTCCCCAGTGGGGCTGGGCGTCCCATGCACCCTGCTGAAAGCTGGGGCAGGCAGACAGGCAGCCCAAGAGCAGGCACTGCGTTCCCAGGTCCAACTCATTGCAGAGCCACAGGCCGGGCTCTCCAGGGACTGGAGATGCCAGAGGGCTCTGGCCCCAGGCGGAGGAAAAGGCTCTTTCACCAACAATCCCCCACTTGCCCTGGCTCGCGTTCCCCTGCCCACACATGGGGAGCTGGCCAGGCCTTCTCAAGCAGCATCCCACAGCAGCCTGGCAGCGGTGGGCTCACAGGCTGGCCTGCCAGCTGGCCAGTCAGTGCTTTGCGTGCTAGGAGTTAGATCCCCCCCTGCCCACACCTCCAGGGCCAGCTCCAGCCCTGTTCTGCCAATGCCTCAATGCACAGCTGCCTCAAAGTCCGACCTGTGGATCCCCCGTGCCCATGGGTGGCTCTAGGTGGGCACCAGGCACATTGGGTTTAGACCAGACACATCACTATAGAAAGGCCACAGCCCTGGCCCTTACCACCTGCGTAGAAGGGGCTCGGTCCAGGCCAGGCTGGTGACAGGAACAGAGCCCAATGGTTTCTCACACCTCCCCTCAGGGAGTGCTCTGCGCATGGGGGGGCCACCAACATGCCCCGATGCCAATGAGGGTGTGAACCCCAGGGGGCTGACAGCTCAGTATTGCCATGTGGGAAAACTCATGTACCCCTCCACCCCCGGGCATCCCTCACTACCCACGCTGAATGTGCTTTGCAATCACCAGAGTGCACAGCCTCTCAGCATTACTGTCCCCCGCCTACAGGTGGGGAAACTGAGGCATAAGGTGCGTAACTAACTGCCCTTGATCTCGCGATTCCTAGCCCTGGGTCCTACCCCGCAATGCGTGTGAGTGACCCAGCCAAACTGGCCGTTGAAGTTGGCCCTAAGGCCATGCGGGCTCCACTACCCAAGGCACCAGGAGGACGTACCGTTGTAGCGGGTCTTGCCCCAGCCGGTGGTGACGCAGAGCTGGCCACTCCGGTACTGCTCCCCGGCGGCTGCCAGACACACCGGGGCCACAGTGCTGCCCAGCTCCGCGGCCGTGGCCAGCTTGATGAGCGCAATGTCATTATTGATGGTGTTGGAGTTATACTGCGGGTGGGTGAAAACCTGCAGCAGAGAGACAGGCCTATGAGGACAGGTTCCTGCAGCTACCCCTCCCCCACGGCGAGGGTACTCACATGGACCCCGTTGCCATGGTGCCTGGCCAGGGTACATTCAGCGGGCACTGAGACCAGCCGGCCTCACCAGGCCTGGGGCAGCCGCTAAGTCTGCTCCTTAGAGCTAGCAGGCAGCATGTGGCAGGCAACCTCCCACTGCTCCCAGTACCCGCTGCACCCAGAGAGGGCTGCTGGGAGCTGCAGTCTCTCAGGAGGGCACCGGGTCCCATGGGGCACAGGCTGTGTGCGGAGGCAGTGACTCTCCACGCATGGGGCACGCCCCGCATGGCTGGAGCAGGGCAGCAGTCAGATCCCTCGGGGGGCCAGGCTGTGCCCAGCAGAGGGCAGGGGAGACAGGGCCATAGCCTGATGCTGCAGTGGCTGGCACAATTGGGTGGCTCTGGAGGGGAACCCCCACTGCACCCCTGCAGGGGCAGCTGCCCCAGCTGAGCTCCCTCACTGGCTGTGGTGCTGGCACAATGCCCCCAGGCCTGGAGCACATACACTCACACAGGAGTTCACAGCTGTTCCCCATCTCACCCCCCGGAGAGCTCACTCTGTAGAGCGGGGCTACACAGAGGCAGCGAGCAGACAGCAACCCTGGGGGCTCATGGCACCCACCGGTGGTTGTACCCAGAGGCTCAGCGTCTGTGCCAGGCTCCCCCACCTGCAGTGGGTCGGCACCGAGCAAGCACTCACTCACCTGCTGGATGGCCAGTTTCTGCACTTTCTCTTGGGAGGAGCTGCGGTCGTGTTCCCCGAGCACCACCACGTTGGATTTTCTGGGGCCAGAAGAGAGGGCAGTTAGTGTCCAGGGAGAGCTGGGATCACCCCCAGCGAAGGGCGATGTGTGGGGCACTGTGGGATGGGGAGCTAGCAGCCAGTGGTGCCAAGCTAGCCCCATCCCTGCTGATCCTGTCAGCACTCACTGACGTGCCATTGGGCCCGTGAGTTGTAGCTAGTGCATTTGGCCATGCAGCGGGCGTTCCTGCCTGACTGGGGCTAGTGCCCAGGTGCACCCGGGGCTGTTCACCCGTGCAGAGGGAGCCTTCCCCTGCACGTAGCTGGGGCCTTCCATGCGGGCAGCGACCTGGCTGGATCAGGCACAGTTTTCCCCTTGGTCTGTTTGATGGGTTAGCCCATGCAGCCTGCCATGCTGGGGGCAGCCCAGCATTACGGGGTTGGGGGCTGGAACAATCGTCCGGGCGCTAGGTGTGATCTCGAAGGGCAAGGGGAAGTGACATCTCCATGGCTGGGGCTGGAGTCTGACCCTGGGCTAGCAGCACTCAGCTGCCCCACAGGGCCCATCACCCCCTTCAAGCGGCATCAGACAGGCTGCTAAGCCATGTGTCTTATCTCCCCTCCTCCCCTCCCCTCCCCCCCAGCCCATCCCCAGGGCGGTCCCCACTCACGTCACTCCGCAGTGCGCAGCTGTCACCACCCAACGCTCGCTGACCAGGGAGCCGCCACAGAAGTGCCAGCTGTTCGTCTGCGACTGCTGCAATTGCCAACCATGGGGAGACTGTAAGGCCCTAGAACGGCCCCCCGCCCCAGGGCCCATGCCCTCCGGATATTGCCAGCAAGGTCGAACCACACTGAAAACAACTGCAGTGCCCAGCTAAGGCATGGCCCTCGGCAGCTAGGAGGGCACCTTCCCTTGGCCTCAGCCACAAGCTCTCTGCAGCCTCCCCCGAGGGTCACTGGCAGCAGGGACTGAATCTGGCACTTCTGCTTCTATGAGCAGGAGCCACACGGGCCTGTGCTTGTCATACACCATGGGGTGGGGGTAGTGTCCAAGAGCCGCCCTTCCCACGACTTCATCCCCAGCGTCTGCGCTGCAGGAGTACGGCCTCTGGGAGCTGAAAGGGGGGCCAGGGCCAGCGCTACCATTTTTGCCGCCCCAACGAGAAAAAAAAAGCCACTCGGACTGTGCCGCAACAAGAATGGATGGAATGCCGCCCCTTAGCATGTGCCACCCCAGGCACGTGCTTCCTCTGCTGGTGCATGGAGCCGGCCCTGGTGGGGGCAGGGCTTGGAGATGGGACAGAGCCATGGGGGCGGAGCCAAGCAAGGAAAGAGTTCGGGTCACCACTGGGGCGGGGCGGGGCATGAAGGGAGTAGACAGGGCACCTGGCACCAACAGAGAGACATCCCCATCCTTCTTACCTGCAGGGAGACCTGCCAGGGCCAGGATCCGGGAACCGCCTCCTCACCATTCACAATGCGGGCGTAGCCGCTGATGATGGGTTGGATTTCCTGCACACCACAGCCTGGCAGGGAAAGGGAGTCAGCCTGGGTCTCCGCCCGCTCCCCACTGGCACCCTGGGGCCACAGCGCCAGCTACCCAGAGACACTCCAGCCCATCTCCCTCCTGCAGCCTGGTGAGAGCACGGGCAGTGCCTGGCGGAACAATTGCCAGAGCCTGGCCCAGAAGGGGTTACGCGGAGGAGTCTGAGATTGTGGAACCTTCCCATTCAGAATGAAAACCCAGAGACACTGTCTGGGGCAGCCTGCCTGGCACCCTGCAGCATCACCAACCCCCGTGGCAGCCGTGCATTTAGTGTATATACATACACAATGCTGGGGTCTAGCTTAGCTGGTCCACTCATGAACGAGATCTTGGAGTCATTGTGGATAGTTCTCTGAAATCATCCACTCAATGTGCAGCAGAGGTCAAAAAAGCGAACAGAATGTTGGGAGTCATTAAGAAAGGACAGATAACACAGAAAAGATCATATTGCCTCTATATAAATCCATGGTACGCCCACACCTTGAATACTGCGTGCAGGTGTGGTTGCCCCATCTCAAAAAAGCTATAGTAGAGTTGGAAGAGATACAGAGAAGAGCAACAAAAATGATTAGAGGTATGGAACATTCCGGATAAGGCTTGGAAAACAGATGACTGGGGTGGGCGGTGGGGGGGATATGCTAGAGGTCTATACAATCATGACTGGTGTGGAGAAAGTGAATAAGGAAATGTTATTTACCCCTTCATTTAACATACCAACCGGGGTCACCAAGTGAAATTAATAGGCAGCAGATTTAAACCAAACAAAAGGAAGTATTTCTTCACACAGCACACAGTCAAGTTGTGGAACTCTTTTCCAGGGGATGTTGTGAAGGTCACCAGCCCCAGAGCACCCTGTGCCAAGTGCCTGGGGGTCAGCCAGAGCAGTCCCTCTCCTGGCATCCGAAGGAGCTTGACTGGCCCAGCTGCAGAGCAACTAAGAGCACAGCTCCCGTGACAAAGCCCAGCAGCCCCCACGCCACAGCCGAGCAGCAGGTAGCTGGGCCCGGGAGGCCCTGCTCAACTCAGCAGGCCCAGGCACTCCTGCCTTAGCACTTTTGAATAGTTCAGCGGGGAAAGTAATCTCTGGCACACGCTCAGTGCCGGCCGGTGTCCACCAGCCTCATGTGCAGCACAGGCTCCCCTGTGCACATGGCTGCCTCCCAGCTGCATTCACACACTTGAGCGCAGTATTTGGGCATCGGGGCCACACCGCTGATGAAAGGGGAGCGGGACCCGGTCGCCTGTGACTCACACACAATCATGATTGGCTCCACGCCAAGCCCATTCCCAGCCCGAGTGCTCTCAGCCACGCTAGAATCATTCCCGCTGGTCCACTCCCACCACTGCTGCGTCAGCAATAGCAGCGCTGGAGGAGCCTGGATGGTGGCATTTTAACCCTCGCCCAGGTATTAAGCACGATGCGAGTGCAGACACAGCCAGTGGGGAATATTTCACTGCCACGTTTCACCTGCCAGCTCCCAGCCATTCGTGCTGGTCACACAGAAAGAACCTTGTATTTATACCCCACTCTTCACGCCTGAAAGCAGCTGAGCCACTTTCCCACAATTCACCACTAGGCAGAGGCCAAACCTAGACTATTCCAGCTGCCCAGAGTGAGCTCCAGAGAGTTACTGCACCAGACTGCAGGCAGGTGGTGAGAGCGGCAACCTTATCTACAGCACTCACTGCCGCTGTTACAGCAGACATTACCCATTGCTTGGCCTGCTGCTGAAATGCAGCCAGCTCTGGTGTGGAACGTAGCAGCTGCTTAACAGCCCACAGCAACACCCCCACAACATTTTAGAGACGACACTGAAGACTATTGTCTCTCTTAAGCACACAGAGGGGCACTGAAGGAGGCACAAAGTAACTAGCCAAACTGGCCTGGATTAAACAACCCTGGTCTGGCAACTGGTGCAGCATTTTGGCTGCTGGCAAGTGCAATAGCAGCAGATTCAGGACTCAAGGGCTTTTAATCAAGCAAGATCAAAGCCCTTTACAGGGAGATCAGGATCATTAGCCCCATTTTACAGAGGGGAAACTGAGGCACAGAGCAGGGCAGTGCAATGCCCAAGGTCACCCAGCAGCACAGTCAGGAATAGAACACAGATCTCCTAGGTCCCAATAGAGTTCCCTGTCCCCTATGCCACACTGCTGATGAAGCTAAAGGGGATTCCTGGACACAGCCAGCCCCAGGCGTCTCTCTCTAGTTTCCAGCCTGACCAGCACAGTCTGCGCTGCTATGTCCCCACACAGGGCCTCCGGAGCCCGGATGAGGCTGTCGCTTAATGGATTATGCAGCCCAAGCAGAGAAGGGCCCGCCTGGCTTACCATGAGCCGTGCCGAGGAGCGCCAGGCAGGAGAGCAGCCACAGAGCAGCCATGCTAGCAACGAGGCTGAGGCGTGCAGACAGGGTGGACGAGACGAGGCTGCAGGTCTTTTATCCCCAGTGCCAGTATGGGTCAGAGTAGGGCCAGTGAGAGGACTGGGGGCCATGGGAACATCCGCTGCAAGGCAAACATGCCACCCCATGCTCCCGTGATACCGCGATTGATTACTGTATTGGCAGGAGTTGTGGGCACTTTTTTCGTGAAGTGGATGTATTTTTAGAAGCAGGGCAGCTGGTTTGCTTTCCAGGCTAGCTCCCATGGCGAAGAGAGGGGTTAGCCGCCATCAGGAAGGGCGTCAGACATGGCCCATTTCCAGGAGGAAAATGGGCTTTTCCTCTGCATTGGTATGAGACACTCTGCATGTGCCCTGCTGTGCCAAAGGGGACACCAGAGCCAGGGGTTAGTATAGCCTCCACCCATTCCTTTCCCCCCTGCCATTCCATTGAGCATCACAATCAGCTGCTTCTGGAGCCCAGGCAGGGCCTGGACTCATCTGGGTGGGCAGGATTCTCACAGCAGGAAACTAGACGCCCCGACCCGTGCCTGGAGAGAACGGGGGTCGGAGCAGAGGAGCCCCCTTGCATTCTGTTTACAGCACTGCCCCTCTAGCAGGCTGCATTGCACGGGGATGCCAGCAGGCAGTGCATCCCCCAGCGCCTCTGACAGGGGCAGGCCTGGGCCAGCCCCAGGAACCTTTTGGGGAGCTCTGCCCAGCCTTCATAGCGCCCAGGAGGGGAAATGGTGCCGGTTGATATCACAGCCCTGGTCAGCAAGGTCAGTTCTGCAGGGCTAGGCCAGGATGCCAATGCCCCAGGACTGTGGCTTGGGCCCATCCCTGATGGGGGGCGTTTGGGGGAGGGGGCTCTCCTCCTTTCCATGCCAAAGGCCGTCATCTCCAGCAGCGCCCTTCCATAACTGGTGGCACCTCTGTCATCCCAGCCCCCCCACTCCCTGTGCTTGGGTCACCAAATTACCATGGCCGATAAGCTCTGCTCCTGGGCTGACCCCGCTGCTGTCGGAAGCAGCTGCCTTTCCCAGCCTTATCGAGCGTGAAGTGCACACCTGTGGTCCACAGGCAGCAGGGATGAGATACCGCTTCCAGCCTTCACACCAACACCTGCCTCCCTGCACAGTGCTTCGCACACCCAGCGGGCCTGGCAATACAGCTCCCCGCCAGCGGGAATTAGCCAGCAGCCCTCAGGCTGGGCCTTCCCCTGGCCCAGACATGCTCCCTCCCAGCCTTCAATGGGGCAGCCGTGGGCACTGCCCGGACGCCGCAGACTTGGGATCTATCCCTGCTCAGCCACCCACCTGCTGCCTGGCCCAGGGCAGTCCCTTCCCCTCGCTGGGTCTCCCTTTCCCCTCCCACCCTTTGCCTTGTCTAGTGAGACCCGTAACGCTTCTGGCTCTCAGTGCATCTGGCCTGCACCCAGCACAATGGGGCCTCATCTTGGTCCGGGCAAGATTCTACTGTAATCTAACTGACAATGCTCGCAGGTATCACAGCACGCCACTTACACAGTCTGTTCCTGGCTACAGCCACCCTGCGTGCAGGCCCCTAGGCTGGGAGGACGCGGGAGGAGGCATTTTACCAAAGGCTGTGGGTTTTTTTCCTATCCTGAAATAGCCGGGTGATCTCAGAGGGTGACGCTATGGCAGCTTTCTGGGGCAGAGACTGGCTTTTTTTTCTGTGTTTGTACCTAGCGCAACGATGCCATGGGCCATGGCTGGGCTCCTAGGAAGTACACCTCGTAAATAATGTACAGCTCCCAGCACAGCGGGCACCCAGCCCATGGCTGGGCTCCCAGGCTCTACTGTAATACACCTAATAAATGAGGCTGCGAGTTTGTCACGGAAGTCATGGATTCTGTGACTTTCCGTGACCTCTGTGACTTCTGCAGCAGCTGGTGTGCCTGGCCTGGGGGCAGCTCAGGCAGGAGTCAGTCGCACTGGCCGCTGCTGGGGCAGTCTTGGGCCACTGTGTCCCTCTCCCGCAGCAGCAGCAGGAGTTTGGGCGTAGGAGGGGGCGGGGGATTAGGGCACGGGACGGGGTGAGGAAGGCTCTGGCAATACCAGGTTAACAATGGTGCCAGTGGCGCAATGGAGCCAGGCCCATGCTCAGAAGGGGCCTCAGCCTGCCCTGTTTGCCCTGCGCACCGAGACCCCACCACCCCGCTCACCACTAGCTCCTCTTAGCTCCTCTCTGCCCCCTGGCTGGATCCCAGTGCACCTCTGGCTCTGGGGAGTCTCTGCTTCCGACCACCTGTGGGGCCCTGCCTGGGACTGGGGCAGAAGCCTGGCCAGTCTCAGCCAGTTGCAGGGAGGACAGTGTGGGGGGCTTGGCTGGGCCCATCCAGGCAAGTGGGTCCTGAGGGAGCCCGGCTGGGGCGGGACCTGGCCTGGCTGATGGTGCCGCTCCTGGGGGGCCAGAGCGATTCTCCACCTGGCAGACACAGTCTGCGATGGTGTTGTGCAGGGCACTGGGCATTATTGGGGGAGTCTGGGGGGGCATTGGGCATAATGGGTCTGGGGAAGGCTCTGGCCCGGGGGGGGGCAGAGGTGCTGAATTTCTGATTTCCCCAGGGGTGCTTGACCCCACTCTGCCCCAGGTCCCGCCCCCACTCCACCCTTTCCCAAGGCCCCATCCCTGCCCCACCTCTTCCTGCCCCCATTCCGCACCCTCCCCAGAGCGCCCCCAACCTCACTCTGCCTCTTCCTGTCCTTGCTCCTCCCCCTCCCCCCCAGACTTCCTACCAGCCGCTGAACAGCTGATCAGCGGCGGGCGGGAGGTGCTGGGGGCGAGGGGGAGGAGCTGATCAGCGGGCCTGTCAGGGGTGTTCAGCACACACTATTTTTTTTCTGTGGGTGCTCCCAGAGCACCCATGGAGTCGGCGCCTATGGGGTGTTGTGGGGGGGGGGGGAGCTGTGTGGTGCGGCATGGGCCCGCCCCCGAGACGAAGGGGCATGCTGGCAGCACAGGGCTGGCAGCCCACTGTGTGTCTGACAACTGCCAGTTTGTAAATAGTGCCCTGCACTGGACCGAGCAGAGTGGCCATGCTATGCCCCATTGCCCTTGGCTGACCCCTCACGCTGCGGACCGACCTCCCCGCGCCATGCTCTATTGCCGCGGTTCTCAGGCAATGGGAGCTGCAAAGCTGGCATTCTGGGTGGAGGCAGTGTGCAGAGCTGCCCGGCCACGCCTCCGCCTAGAAGCTGAGCGAGAGGGGTGTCCCCAATTCCCGGAGAGGCATGGAGCCATGTAGGGAGCCGACTGGCCCTACCAACCGCCGCCCCCTCCCCGCCACCAGCACCAGTGGGGTCCCAGGTCACCCCCCCCTCCCCGAGCACCCACAGCACCCCTGGGCTGCCCCTCCCCCTCCAGTTTTAGATGGGGGTATATAGTAGAAGTCATGGACAGGTCACGGGCCGTGTACTGCCTATGACCTGTCCATGACTTTTACTAAAAATACCTGTGACTAAAATGTAGCCTTACTAATAAATAATGTACAGCACCCAGGACAGCGGCCCAAATAATGTACCCCCCTGGCCCATGGCTGAGCTCCTAGGCACTACCGTAATACAGGTAATGAATAATATTAGCAATAATAAATGGTCCATCCCGAGGTATTTTCCCTCCTTGCAAACTATCTCGCTGGAAAGGACAGCTAGGAAGACTAGTAAGATGCCACAGAGCTCTTTAATGACCTGAGGAAAAAAGGAATCCTACAGAAAGTGGGAACATGGACCAATTGCTGGCTGAAAGGCTGTATTCAAAGGGTAGTTATCAATGGTTTGCTGCCAAACTGGGCCAATGTATATAATGGTCCTGCAGGAGTCAGTCCTGGGTCCGGTACTAGTCAGTCTTTTCATTAATAACGCGGAGAGGGGTCGCAATACGCTGAAGGACAGGGTTAGAATTCAAAATGACCTCAACAAATTGGAGAATTGGTGTGAAATCACCAAGATGAAATTCAATAAAAACAAATGCAAAGTGCTACACTTAGGAAGAAAAAAAATCAAATGCACAATTACAAAATGGGGAACTACTGGCTGTATGGTGGTACTGCTGAAAAGGCTCTGGGGTTCTAGCAGATCACAAATGGCATAGGAGTCAGCAGTGTGATGCAGTTGCAAAAAAGGCAAATATGGTTCTGGGGCCTGTTAACAGGAGTGTCGTATGTACAGCACGGGAGGCCATTGTCTCACTCGGCACTGGGGAGGCCTCAGCTGGATACTGGGTGCCGTTCTGGGCACCACACTTTGGCAAAGATGTGAACAAATTGGAGCTAGTCCAGAAGAGAGCAACAAAAATGATCCAAGGTTTAGAAAAACTGACCTGTGAGGAAAGGATAGTAAAACCTGGCCAAGTTTAATCTGGAGAAAAGACGACTGAAGGTGGGGACCGGATAACAGCCTTCAAATATGTTACAGGCTGTTACAAAGAGAATGGTGATCAATGGTTCTCCAAGGCCACTGAAGGTAGGACAAGACGTAATAGGCTTGATCTGCAGCAAGGGCTTGTGATGTTATTGACAAACTATGACCATATAGATCATTGTTGCAACCATTGTTATATATTTGCAGCAAATATTATACAAAGGTTGTTGTGTAAGGTGTCTATAAAAAGGTTATGCTTTGCTGGTTATGATTATGCTATCTGTATGTGTGTATCATTTTTGTAGTACCACCATATAGCCAGTTGTTCCCCATTTTGTAGTTGTGCATTTGATTTTTTTTCTTCCTAAGTGTAGCACTTAGCATTTGTTTTTATTGAATTTCATCTTGGTGATTTCACACCAATTCTCCAATTTGTTGAGGTCATTTTGAATTCTAACCCAGTCCTTCAGCGTATTGCGACCCCTCTCCGCATGATGTTACCTGCAGATTTTATAAACATACTTGCCATTCCATTGTCCGCGTTATTAATGAAAAGACTGACTAGTACCAGACCCAGGACTGACTCCTGCAGGACCATTATATACACTGGCCCAGTTTGGCAGCAAACCATTGATAACTACCCTTTGAATACAGCCTTTCAGCCAGCAATTGG
The DNA here is from genome assembly GCF_027887155.1 of Malaclemys terrapin pileata. Lineage (NCBI taxonomy): Eukaryota > Metazoa > Chordata > Testudines > Emydidae > Malaclemys > Malaclemys terrapin. Next base: position 43,522,766 of record NC_071518.1, on the reverse strand, counting down.
TCCATGTTCCCACTTTCTGTAGGATTCCTACTGGCCATGTACTTGTATTTCAGTGTGTTTTGATTCTAAGTAGCCTCAGTGAAGCATTTGGTCAGATTCTTGAGAAGGGACTATTCTCAGTAAGTGCCCAGTCAAGAAACACTTAACTGACAATGGACTTTGGGAGATTCCAATCCACATAAGAAGTCTTCCTGGGAACGTTCAAGATAGCATGTGAGCAATGGCTGCCGCCTGTAAAGAACTGACAAGTTTCAGAGTAACAGCCGTGTTAGTCTGTATCCGCAAAAAGAAGAACAGGAGTACTTGTGGCACCTTAGAGACTAACAAATTTATTAGAGCATAAGCTTTCGTGGACTGTGAAGTGGGCTGTAGTCCACGAAAGCTTATGCTCTAATAAATTTGTTAGTCTCTAAGGTGCCACAAGTACTCCTGTTCTTCTTTTTGTAAAGAACTGAGTCATGCATGGACATGTGATTTGCCCATGTGACTCCAGACTCCATCTTGCTGCTGTGATTTTCCACAGTAAGAACAAAGTGTGTCCTTCCACGGGCAGAGGATATAAAAGGCCCTGAAAACTCCTCCAGTTTGTCTTCAATCCTGCTTCATACCTCTGGAGGGACTTGGCTACAAACTGAAGCTCTGAACAAAGGACTGAGTGACCCATCCCAGCTGGGGATGTACTTCAGAGACTTGATTTGAACCTGCAGCTTATTCCATCACTGCTACAAGCCTGAACCAAGAACTTTGCCATTACTGTATGTAATTGATTCCATTTCACCAATTTTAGCTATCATCTATATCTTTTTCCTTTTATGAATAGACCTTTAGATTTTAGATTCTAAAGGATTGGCAACAGCGTGATTTGTGGGTAAGATCTGATTTGTATATTGATCTGGGTCTGGGGCTTGGTCATTTGGGATTGGGAGAACCTTTTTTATTTTACTGGGGTATTGGTTTTCATAACCATTTGTCCCCATAACGAGTGGCACTGGTGGTGATACTGGGAAACTGGAGTGTCTAAGGGTATGTCTACACTACGGGATTAATCCGAATTTATATAATTCGAATTTTGGAAACAGATTGTATAAAGTCAAATGTATGCGGCCACACTAAGCACATTAATGCGGTGGTGTGCGTCCATTGACCGAGGCTAGCGTCGATTTCTGGAGCATTGCACTGTGGGTAGCTATCCCATAGCTATCCCATAGTTCCCGCAGTCTCCTCCACCCATTGGAATTCTGGGTTGAGATCCCAATGCCTGATGGGACCAAAAACATTGTCGCGGATGGTTCTGGGTATATCCTCCCCCCTCTCCAGGGAAGCAACGGCAGACAACCGTTTTGCGCCTTTTTCCTGGGTGAACAGTGCAGACGCCATACCACGGCAAGCATGGAGCCTGCTCAGCTCAAGACAGCAGTCATGAACATTGTAAACACCTTGTGCGTTATCATACAGTTTATGCTGAACCAGAACCTGCAAAACCAGGCGGCGAGGAGTAGGCTACGGCAGCGCGGCGGCGAGAGTGATGAGGATATGGACATGGAATTCTATCAAACCGCGGGACCCGGTGCTTTGGGGATCATGCTGTTAATGGGGCAGGTTATAGCCATGGAACGCCGATTCTGGGCCTGGGAAACAAGCACAGACTGGTGGGACTGGTGTTGCAGGTGTGGGACGATTCCCAGTGGCTGCGAAACTTTCGCATACGTAAGGGTACTTTCTTGGAACTTTGTTACTTGCTTTCCCCTGCCCTGAAGCGCCAGAATACCAAGATGAGAGCAGCCCTCACAGTTGAGAAGTGAGTGGCGATAGCCCTGTGGAAGCTTGCAACGCCAGACAGCTACCGGTCAGTCGGGAATCAATTTGGAGTGGGCAAATCTACTGTGGGGGCTGCTGTGATGCAAGTAGACAAAGCAATCACTGAGCTGTTGCTACGAAAGGTAGTGACTCTGGGAAATGTGCAGGTCATAGTAGATGGCTTTGCTGCAATGGGATTCCCTAACTGTGGTGGGGCGACAGATGGAACCCATATCCCTATCTTGGCACCGGAGCACCAGGGTACCAAGTACATAAACCGCAAGGGGTACTTTTCAGTGCTGCTGCAAGCATTTGTGGATCACAAGGGACGTTTCACCAACATCAACGTGGGCTGTCCAGGAAGGGTTCATTACACTCGCGTCTTCAGGAACACTAATCTGTTTAAATGGCTGCAGCAAGGGACTTACTTCCTAGACCAGAAAATAACCGTCGGGGATGTTGAAATGCCAATAGTTATTCTTGGGGACCCAGCCTACCCCTTAATGCCATGGCTCATGAAGCCATACACAGGCAGCCTGGACAGGAGTCAGGAGCTGTTCAACTACAGGCTGAGCAAGTGCAGAATGGTGGTAGAATGTGCATTTGGCCGTTTAAAAGGTCGCTGGCGATTGTTACTGACTCGCTCAGACCTCAGCCAAACCAATATCCCCATTGTTATTTCTGCTTGCTGTGTGCTCCACAATCTCTGTGAAAGTAAGGGGGAGACCTTTATGGTGGGGTGGGAGGCTGAGGCAAATCGCCTGGCTGCTGATTATGTGCAACCAGACACCAGGGCGATTAGAAAAGCACACCAGGAAGCGCTGTGCATCAGAGAAGCTTTGAAAACCAGTTTCATGACTGGCCAGGCTACAGTGTGAAATTTCTGTTTGTTTCTCCTTCATGAAAACCCGCCCCCTTTATTGACTCATTCTCTGTAAGGAACCCACCCTCCCCCTTCCCCCAGCTTGCTTTCAAAGGAAATAAAGTCACTATCGTTTAAAAATCATGTATTCTTTATTAATTGATTATAAACATAGGGAGAGAACCGACAAGGTAATCTGGGTGAGGTTTGGGAGGAGGATAGGTGGGAAGTAAAAGGCCACTGAAAAAATTCAATATAATGACAGCCTTTTGGTTGGGCTGTCCACTGGGGTGGAGTGGGAGGATGCACGGAGCCTCCCCCCGCCGCGTTCTTACACATCTGGGTGAGGAGGATATGGAACATGGTGAGGGGGGAGGGAGGTTATACAGTGGCTGCAGCGGCAGTCTGTTATCCTGCTGCCGTTCCTGAAGCTCCACCAGATGCCGGAGCATGTCCGTTTGATCACGCAGCAGTCCCAGCATTGCAGCCTGCCACCTCTCATCTCGAGCGTCCCTCATGATCTCACGTTCACTGGCATCTTTCCTAAATTTAGATACCGTGTCCTTCCACTCATTCAAATTAGCTCTTTCATTGTGGGTGCAGTCCATTATTTCCATGAACATCTTGTCTCGCGTCCTCTTTCTCCGCTGCCTTATCTGAGATAGCCTTCGGGACGGAGGAGGGAGGCTTGAAAAATTTGCAGCTGCTGGAGGGAGGGTTGAAAAAAAGGAGAGAAGTTTTTAAAATGATACGTTTTACAGAACAATGCTTATACTCTTTCATGGTGAACAACACTATTCACATTACATAGCACATGTGATTTCAGTACAAGGTCGTATTTTCCATCTTAATATTGAGTGCCTGTGGCTTTGGTGTTAGAGATCACAGACGCAGGTCCGGGCAACAGAATTCAGCTTGCATGCGGCCATGGTAAGCCATTGTCTTTCGGCTTCTGCGCCCTCCTTTCCTACATACCAAGCAAAGCCCATTGACTGCTGTTAACCTTCAGCAGCAGAAAACAAACTATCCCCCACCCCATCCAATTCTCTGGGATGATTGCTTTATCCCTCCCTCCACCGCGTGACTGGTATCAGGGAAGATCCCTGCAGAAACCAAACTAACCCCCCTGTCCCCCCACATGAATTATCTGGGATGATTGCTGTACCCCTCCCCTCACCGTGTGGCTGGTAACAGGGAAGATCCCTGCTAGCCAAACGTGAAAAGCTCAGGGCCAATTCCTCCCCCACCCCCACCCCCAACTGCAGGGAAGGATTTCTTTTCAGCCACAGGCAAACAGCCCAGTAGGAATGGCCACCTCTGTCCCCTTAATTAAATTCCCGTATTTCAACCAGGTTACCATGAGCGATACCACTCTCCTGAGGATTACACAGCGAGATAAAGAACGGATGTTGCTTGAATGCCGCAAACACCGGGACCATACGCTGCCAGGCTTTGTCATGCAATGATACCAGATTACTTGCTACTAGCATGGCGTGGTCAAGTGTCCTACCATGGAGGACGGAATAAGGCTGCACTGCCCAGAAACCTTGTGGAAAGGCTTTTAGAGTACCTCCAGGAGAGCTTCATGGAGATGTCCCTGGAGGATTTCCACTCCATCCCCAGACACGTTAACAGACTTTTCCAGTAGCTGTACTGGCCGCGAATGCATCCCAAGTCCTCAGGGCAAAGTAATCATTAAAAAACGCTTGCTTTTAAAACAAGTTTTATATTTTAAAAGGTAAACTCACCTGCGGTCCCTTCCATGGGGTCATGGTCTTGGATACTGGCTTGGGAGGGTTGGGAGGGTACTTCAGTCAGGCTGAGAAAAAGATCCTGGCTGTTGGGAAGAACGGAGTGCTGGGTGCTCTCCGCAAGCTCGTCCTCCTCCTCCTCGTCTGCAGAATCCTCAGGTGTAGCTGATGAGATTATCCCCACATCGGAATCCACGGTCAGAGGTGGGGTAGTGGTGGCGGCCCCCCCTAGAACTGCATGCAGCTCGTCGTAGAAGTGGCATGTCCGCGGCTCTGACCCGGAGCGACCGTTTGCCTCCTTTGTTTTTTGATAGGCTTGTCTGAGCTCCTTGACTTTCACGCAGCACTGATCTGAGTCCCTATTGTGGCCTCTCTCCCTCATGCCCTTGGAGATTTTTTCAAAAGTTTTGGCATTTCATCTTTTCGAACGAAGTTCTGCTAGCACTGGATCCTCTCCCCATATAGCGATCAGATCCAGTACCTCCCGTACGGTCCATGCTGGTGCTCTTTTTCGATTATCGGCCTGCATGGTTACCTGTGCTGATGAGCTATCTGTGGTCACCTGTGCTCTCCACGCTGGGCAAACAGGAAATGAAATTCAAATGTTCGTGGGGCTTTTCCTGTCTACCTGGCCAGTGCATCCAAGTTCAGATTGCTGTCCAGAGAAGTCACATGGTGCACTGTGGGACAGCTCCCGGAGGCCAATACCATCGGATTGCGGCCACACTAACCCTAATTCGAAATGACAATATCGATTTTGGTGCTACTCCGCTCGTCGGGGTGGAGTACAGAAATTGATTTTAAGAGCCCTTTATTTCGAAATAAATGGCTTCATTGTGTGGACGGGTGCAGGGTTAATTCGATTTAACGCTGCTAAATCCGAATTAAAGTCATAGTGTAGACATGGCCTAAGGGAATTGCTTGTATGACTTATGGTTAGCCAGTGGGGTAAAGCCGAAGTCTTCTCTGTTTGGCTGGTTTGATTTGCCTTGATGTGCAAAGGAACCCCAGCCTTGGGCTATAATTGTCCTGCTTTAAGCAATTTGTCCTGAATTAAGAGCAGGAGTACTTGTGGCCCCTTAGAGACTAACAAATTTATTTGAGCATAATTTGTTAGTCTCTAAGGTGCCACAAGTACTCCTGTTCTTTTTGCGGGTTTTCCAACTTTTTGGCACACCTCACAAGACCGGACATAAGTAGAAACATCTTTGCCCATTCCCTCCCAGTGGAATGACCTCCCCAAACAGTCTTTGGTCCTGTTCACCCCAGCATGGCCACTAAGATGATTGTGGGCTAAGCTCAAGAGCTTTATCTGGTACTTAGTTGGAACTACCAACTCTCTCTAAGGATGCCAATTTTCCTGATGCCCACCAGAAAGAGTTTCCTTGTATAAAAGTCCTCTTTCTACAACAAACTGGGATCGATTAGAAGAGCTGAGAGGCGGTGGGTTGCTCCGTGCCGCCGTCCAAGCTCCCTGGAGGCTGTCATCTGCTTTCTGTTCGGCCTGGAACTGTTCCCTTGATGCTGGAGACATCGGTTCCTCACTGGATTGTGGACCTGGGCTTGGTCCCTCTGGAAGTGATGCAGGTGATGGGGCTGTTTCTGTTGACGGTGAACCGCTCTCTGCTGGTGCACGATGTGGGATTTCAGTCTCTGGCTGAGCCTCTTGGGTAGGGTTATCTGCTGCTGCTGCTGGCAGTGCAGGTTCAGTAGTGCCTCTGGTGTTGAAGTTGTAGATGGGTTTGCAAGCGCTGGACTCAGTGTTGGCAATCGTTCCGGTTCTGGGACTGGCTTTGGTTGGGTCTCTGGTAACACAGGTGAGGCCCTATTGGAAGGGTAAGGGACAAAGCTAGGTGTGAAAGCTTGTTTAGCCTGGCTGTGAGTGACCATTCCCACCCTCTTGGCTAGTTTCACATGGTTGGCCAAATCTTCCCCTGGCAGCATGGGAATGGGATAATCATCATAGACTGCAAAAGTCCACATTCCTGACCAGCCCTTGTACTAGACAGGCAAGTTTAAAGATTTTGACATGAATGGTTGAATCATCACTTGGGCCTCTGGGTTGACGAATTTGGGGTCCACTAAAGATTGATGGATAGCTGACACCTGTGCTCCAGTGTCCCTCCATGCGATAACCTTCTTCCCGCCCACACTCACAGTTTCCCTTCGCTCTGAGGGTACCTGGGAGGCATCTGGACCTGAGGACCTTGGGTGTGACTCCGGTGTAATGAACTGCAGTCTGTTGGGGTTCTTGGGGCAGTTGGCCTTCACATGCCCCAGCTCATTACATTTAAAACATTGCCCAGCTGACTGGTCACTGGGGCGAGGTGGGTTGCTGGAGACTGGTATGGTGGGATGATAAAGTGTCTGGGGTTTTCCTTGGGATGGAGGTGGGGTCTTGGGTTGCCCCCGGTGATAGGGTTTTGTTTCAGGTTGCCCCTTCTGATATTCACTCCAACTGCTACTAGTTTTTTTCTTTTTTGCCACCTCCACCCATTTGGCTCCAATCTCCCCCGCCTCGGTTACAGTTTTGGGCTTCCCATCTAGGATGTACTTTTCTATTTTCTCAGGAACACCCTCTAAAAACTGCTCCATTTGCATTAGGAAGGACAACTCTTCCGGAGATTTAACACTTGCTCCTGATATCCAGGCATCCCAATTTTTCACAATGTAGTAGGCATGTCGGGTAAATGACATGTCTGGTTTCCACCTTTGGGCTCTGAACAGCCGATGGGCATGCTCGGGTGTTAGCCCCATTCTGATTCTGGCCTTGTTTTTAAAAAGTTCATAACGTTCATATGTTCCTTAGGCATTTCAGTCGCCACCTCTGCTAAGGGTCCACTGAGCTGTGGCCTCAGCTCTACCAGGTACTGGTCTTTACAGATGCTGTACCCAAGGCAGGCCCTTTCGAAATTTTCTAACAAGGCCTCGGTATCATCACCTGCCTTGTAGGTGGGGAATTTTCTGGGATGGGAAGCGGTACCTGGAGAGGGGTTGCTAGGGTTGTCTGGGATATGTTGCCTAGCCCTTGCCCTCTCTAACTCCAGTTCATGCTTTCTCTCTTTTTCTTTCTCCTCCATCTCTTTTTCTTTCTCTTCCATAGCTCTCTTATGGGCAGCCTCGTTGGCTTTCTCTGCTCTTTCAGCAGCTTCTTTCTCGAGTTGATCAAGTGATCTCTCTCCTGCTATCCATCTCCACCCTCTGACAAACAGAGGCTAGGGACACTTGTGCAGAAAGATTTGGAGAACATGGATTGCTGTCCGGTCCCTCTTAGTCCTAGGAGCGAACACACCCAAAAACAAAGAGCACACAAACAAAAGTCCCCACCCCCCCAATGTTTGAAAGTATCTTGTCCCCTTATTGGTCCTTTGGGTCAGGTGTCAGCCAGGTTACCTGAGCTTCTTAACCCTTTACAGGTAAAAGGATTTTGGTGCCTCTGGCCAGGAGGGATTTTATAGTATTGATATAGGAGGGTTGTTACCCTTCCCTTTCTAGTTATGACACCATGGGTAGTCACTTGGCTCTTGGTTCCTGGACAATGGCCCTGTGTGCATTCCCCAGGTCAGAGGGATGCAGGGGGAGGCATTTTACCAAAGGCTGGATAATAAAGAACAATAATAACTAGCCCATCCCCCAAATTTTTCCCTCCTCACTGGACAACCGGCTCAAGCCTTTTGGCACTGGCATAAAGAGACTCTACTTGTGTATAACAGACTTTGGTGCCAGGGGATTTCACTGGTTATTTGGCAAAATGGTTGCAAAGAAACCATTTTTCAGGCATTTAATCTCCAAAAAACAAAAACTCCAGACCCCTTCCTTGCTGCACGTTTGGGGGAGAACTTGTCCCTACTGAGATGTTTGATTTAAAAAAAAGGTTCTTTCCAAAGCTCTGATGGGGGCAGCAAACTGGGCTAAAATGGGAGGGCCCCTCTGCCCAGCCCAGCTGGCTTGAGAATCGATGTATTTCAGAGAAGCTGAGAGTGCTACTGACTGTCCAGAAAACAGACCCCAGAAACTGGGCCAAGAGTCCTGAGCCCTGCCCCAGAGACGCTAAGAGACAATGGGATGACCCTGTTCATCATCGGATAACAGTTCCATTGGGGCTCTAGGACTTCACACCTGATGCTAAAATGGACCTTGGAGGGACCTAGCCTCTGCCCAGCGTGGCAGGGAAAGGAGGGGTGTTCTGAGTCAGAGCAATGAGGAGAGGCAGAGGCAGTTAGCTTTGCGAACAGGGGCTGCTAACAGGGAGTTTCGCAAGGGAGTTCTCCAGGTGAAGGAGGAGCAATACAGCAACCTTTTGGGCTGACAGGGGGCTGCAGACGGGAGTTTGACAGAGGGAGGCTTATGATGGTTAGGAAGACCCGCAACACCTGTGCCAGCACTGCTACTGTCTCCTCCACCTGTGCCTGTAGCCAGACAGAGTGCCTAAGCATGGATGCCTCTACCCAGATCCTGGTGTGGTTTTGCAAAGACTGTAACTTGCAATTTCCACTTACTGATATCCAGACTGGGGGGACCATCCAATGTGAGAGGTGCCTGCTGGTGGAATCTCTCAGGCAGCAGGTGGGAGAGCTACAGGAGGAGGTGGCTAGGTTGAGGAGCATCCGTATCCATGAGCAATTCCTCGACAGTGTCCATGTGGAGACAGCTGAGGTAGCTGTCCCAGTACACAGGACTGCTGATACACCACTGGTGGAGGAGGAGATGGCTCAGGGTGGACACTGGCAGCTGGTTACTTCTGGCAGCAGGCAGTGCTCCACCCTTGCTCCGAACCCTCCTGCCGTGGTTATAGGTAACCGTTATGCTCTTCTTGACACAGGAAAGAAGGAATCACTCCCTACAGTAAAGGAGGAGAAGCCTCGTACCCCTAAGGCTGGAGAGTCTGCTGCCACCACTGCGAATAGGAAACGTAGGGTAGTGGTGGTCGGAGACTCTCTGCTGAGGGGGACGGAGACGCCCATCTGTCGCCCTGACATTTCATCTCGGGAGGTATGCTGCCTGCCGGGGGCCCGTATCCGAGACGTTACGGAGGCATTGTCGAGAATTATCCAGCCCTCTGACTACTACCCCATGCTACTCATCCATGTGGGCACAAATGATACTGCGCGGTGTGACACTGAGCGGATCAAGAGTGACTACAGGGCTCTGGGAGTACGGGTGAAGGAGTTTGGAGCGCAGGTGGTATTCTCTTCAGTTCTTCCTGTCAAGGGTAGGGGCCCGGGCAGAGACAGATGCATCATGGAGGTGAATGCCTGGCTGCGAAGATGGTGTCGCCAGGAGGGCTTTGGCTTCCTAGACCACGGGATGCTATTCGAGGAAGGACTGCTGGGCAGAGATGGCGTTCACCTTTCGAGGAGAGGAAAGACCCTATTCGGACACAGACTGGCTAACCTAGTGAGGAGGGCTTTAAACTAGGTTCGACGGGGACAGGTGAGCAAAGCCCACAGGTAAGTGGGGAACATGGAGACCGGGGAGATGGGTCGGAAACGAGAGGGAGTGTGGGCTATATTGGCAGAGAGAAAGGAGAGTCAGGACAAAACTGGGAGGAAAGATCAAACCAGTATCTTAGATGCCTATATACAAATGCGAGAAGTATGGGGAATAAGCAGGAAGAACTGGAAGTGCTAATAAATAAATACAACTATGACATTGTTGGCATCACTGAAACTTGGTGGGATAATACACATGATTGGAATGTTGGTGTGGATGGGTACAGCTTGCTCAGGAAGGATAGACAGGGGAAAAAGGGAGGAGGCGTTGCCTTATATATTAAAAATGTACACACTTGGACTGAGGTAGAGATGGACATAGGAGACGGAAGTGTTGAGAGTCTCTGGGTTAGGCTTAAAGGGGCAAAAAACAAGGGAGATGTCATGCTAGGAGTCTACTACAGGCCACCTAACCAGGTGGAAGAGGTGGATGAGGCTTTTTTCAAGCAACTAACAAAATCATCCAAAGCCCAAGATTTGGTGGTGATGGGGGACTTCAACTATCCGGATATATGTTGGGAAAATAACACAGCGGGGCACAGACTATCCAACAAATTCTTGGACTGCATTGGAGACAACTTTTTATTTCAGAAGGTTGAAAAAGCTACTAGGGGGGAAGCTGTTCTAGACTTGATTTTAACAAATAGGGAGGAACTCGTTGAGAATGTGAAAGTAGAAGGCAGCCTGGGTGAAAGTGATCATGAAATCATAGAGTTTGCAATTCTAAGGAAGGGTAGAAGGGAGAACAGCAAAATAGAGACAATGGATTTCAGGAAGGCAGATTTTGGGAAGCTCAGAGAGCTGATAGGTAAGGTCCCATGGGAATCAAGACTGAGGGGAAAAACAACTGAGGAGAGTTGGCAGTTTTTCAAAGGGACACTATTAAGGGCCCAAAAGCAAGCTATTCCGCTGGTTAGGAAAGATAGAAAATGTGGCAAAAGACCACCTTGGCTTAACCACGAGATCTTGCACGATCTAAAAAATAAAAAGGAGTCATATAAAAAATGGAAACTAGGACAGATTACAAAGGATGAATATAGGCAAACAACACAGGAATGCAGGGGCAAGATTAGAAAGGCAAAGGCACAAAATGAGCTCAAACTAGCTACGGGAATAAAAGGAAACAAGAAGACTTTTTATCAATACATTAGAAGCAAGAGGAAGACCAAAGACAGGGTAGGCCCACTGCTTAGTGAAGAGGGAGAAACAGTAACAGGAAACTTGGAAATGGCGGAGATGCTTAATGACTTCTTTGTTTCGGTCTTCACCGGGAAGTCTGAAGGAATGCCTAACATAGTGAATGCTAATGGGAAGGGGGTAGGTTTAGCGGATAAAATAAAAAAAGACCAAGTTAAAAATCACTTAGAAAAGTTAGATGCCTGCAAGTCACCTGGGCCTGATGAAATGCATCCTAGAATACTCAAGGAGCTAATAGAGGAGGTATCTGAGCCTCTAGCTATTATCTTTGGAAAGTCATGGGAGACGGGAGAGATTCCAGAAGACTGGAAAAGGGCAAATATAGTGCCCATCTATAAAAAGGGAAATAAAAACAACCCAGGTAACTACAGACCAGTTAGTTTAACTTCTGTGCCAGGGAAGATAATGGAGCAAGTAATTAAGGAAATCATCTGCAAACACTTGGAAGGTGGTAAGGTGATAGGAAACAGCCAGCATGGATTTGTGAAGAACAAATCATGTCAAACCAATCTGATAGCTTTCTTTGATAGGATAACGAGCCTTGTGGATAAGGGTGAAGCGGTGGATGTGGTATACCTAGACTTTAGTAAGGCATTTGATACGGTCTCGCATGATATTCTTATCGATAAACTAGGCAAATACAAATTAGATGGGGCTACTATAAGGTGGGTGCATAACTGGCTGGATAACCGTACTCAGAGAGTTGTTATTAATGGTTCCCAATCCTGCTGGAAAGGTGTAACGAGTGGGGTTCCGCAGGGGTCTGTTTTGGGACCGGCTCTGTTCAATATCTTCATCAACGACTTAGATATTGGCATAGAAAGTACGCTTATTAAGTTTGCGGATGATACCAAACTGGGAGGGATTGCAACTACTTTGGAGGACAGGGTCATAATTCAAAATGATCTGGACAAATTGGAGAAATGGGCTGAGGTAAACAGGATGAAGTTTAACAAAGACAAATGCAAAGTGCTCCACTTAGGAAGGAAAAATCAATTTCACACATACAGAATGGGAAAAGACTGTCTAGGAAGGAGTACGTCAGAAAGGGATCTAAGGGTTATAGTGGACCACAAGCTAAATATGAGTCAACAGTGTGATGCTGTTGCAAAAAAAGCAAACATGATTCTGGGATGCATTAACAGGTGTGTTGTGAGCAAGACACGAGAAGTCATTCTTCCGCTCTACTCTGCTCTGGTTAGGCCTCAGCTGGAGTATTGTGTCCAGTTCTGGGCACCGCATTTTAAAAAAGATGTGGAGAAATTGGAAAGGGTCCAAAGAAGAGCAACAAGAATGATTAAAGGTCTTGAGAACATGACCTATGAAGGAAGGCTGAAAGAATTGGGTTTGTTTAGTTTGGAAAAGAGAAGACTGAGAGGGGACATGATAGCAGTTTTCAGGTATCTAAAAGGGTGTCATAAGGAGGAGGGAGAGAACTTGTTCACCTTAGCCTCTAAGGATAGAACCAGAAACAATGGGTTTAAACTGCAGCAAGGGAGGTCTAGGTTGGACATTAGGAAAAAGTTCCTAACTGTCAGGGTGGTTAAACACTGGAATAAATTGCCTAGGGAGGTTGTGGAATCTCCGTCTCTGGAGATATTTAAGAGTAGGTTAGATAAATGTCTATTAGGGATGGTCTAGGCAGTATTTGGTCCTGCCATGCGGGCAGGGGACTGGACTCGATGACCTCTCGAGGTCCCTTCCAGTCCTAGAATCTATGAATCTATGAATCTATGAATCACTCTAGAGACTGTATTATGTTCTTTCAATCAGGTGGGGGTAAAGCAGAAATCAATTAAATGGGGACAAATCACAAGGAAATCTGAGTTAGTTGTTTTAGCAGGAACTACTCCTTAAGCTTACACCATAAACTATTGCTGTTATCGACTATGTATTAATGATTGTCTTCATTAAATTCACTTCATAGGTAATGTGATAAAAGAAGTGGGGCGGAGCTCCCTTTTATGGACACCCAGCCAGCCAGTAGCTATAAAATCCCTCTTAATAGCTGTTCTCTAATTGCTCTACCTGTAAAGGGTTAAAAAGTCTCACTGCTATGCATAGGTAAAAGGAAGGGAGCGGGCACCTGGCCAAAAGAGCCAATGGGAGGGCTAGAACTTTTTAAAATTGAAACAAAGACTCTCCTTTTGTCTGGCTGTTGTCCTCCCCGGGAGAGGCAAACAGGACAGAGCTATACTGTGAGAAGCTTGGGCCAGGAATGAAAAAAATCATCCGCATCATACTTAGAAACTACTAATTTAAAACCCCAGATATGTAAGTAGATCAGGAAATGTCTAGGAAGACGTGATTAGGCTTCTCTCTTTTTATTTCTTTATGTCTTGTGGCCTCCCCTGTGCTAACCCCAGATGCTTTTGTTTTGCTTGTAACCTTTAAGCTGGACCTCAAAAAAGCGATTCTTGGTGCTTATTTCGTGTAGTTGCTCTTTTAAAATCTAGCAATAGCCTGAGTTCCCAGCTGTATTTTCTTTCTTTTTTTATTAATAAATACCTTTTTTGGATTGGATTTTTGTGTCTTAAGAGGTTTGTGCACATGCTTAATTAGCTGGTGGCGACAGCTGATTTCCTTTTTTTTTTTTTCTTTCTCAGCTCTTCCCCGGAGGGGGGGTGAAAGGGCTTGAGTGTACCCCACAGGAAGGAATTCCCAAGTGCGCCGTCCTGGGCTCTCAAAGGGGTTCTGCACTTGGGCGGTGGCAGCATCTACCAATCCAAGGTCAGAGAGAAGCTGTAACCTTGGGAGTTTAATACCAGCCTGGAGTGGCAGTATTCATTTTTAGAATCCTTGAGGACCCCCAGAGTGGGGAATTAGCCTTATCAGGTAACAATTTTCATGTATAAAACAACAGCATTTTGAATTAGTGAATACAATGCATTAGAACAGTGGTTTTCAAACTTTTTTTCTGGCGACCCAGTTGAAGAAAATTGTTGATGCCCGCAACCCAACGGAGCTGGGGATGAGGGGTTTGAGGTGTGGGGGGGCTCATAGCTTGGGCAGAGGGTAGGGGTGCAGGGGTCAGGGCTGTGGGGTGGGGCCAGGAATGAGGGGTTCAGGGTGTGGGAGGGGGGCTCTGGGCTGGTGCAGGGGGTTGAGGTGTGGAGGGGGTCATGGCTCTGGGCTGGGGGTACAGGCTTTGGGGTGGGGCTGGGAATGAGGAGTTTGGGGTGCAGGAAGGGGCTCTGGGTTTGGGGGGGCTAAGGGCTGGGGCAGGGGTTCCCAATCAGTGGCACAGCAGCGATGCTAAAACAGGCTTCCTGGCACCGCAGACCATACTGTGCCCCGGAAGTGGCCAGCAGTAGGTCCGGCTCCTAGGTGGAGGCATGCAAGCAGCTCTGCCAATGGGAGTGCAGAGCTGGTGCTCGGGACAGGGGCAGTGCGCAGTGCCCTGTGGACACCCCGCCCCCACCCCAGCCTAGGAGCCAGACCTGCTGCTCGCTGCTTCCAGTGCTGGGTCGCAACCCACAGTTTGAAAACCACTGCACTAGAACACAAATCCCATGGTTCCACATCCCCTTGTCAATTTCTCGGTTTTCAGCCTCCATAAGCCCAGAGGTCGGAGAAAAAGTTCTTAAGCTGTTTAGTTATCTTGGGCAATCCTCTTGTGCAACCTTGGTTTACTGGTTTGAGTTCCAACCTAAATTCTTTGATGTGATTCCTTGGCTGAATTGTTATCCCTCTGCTCCTTTCTAGCTTACAGCCCTTTGCTCCCTGACAATTTCTCTGTTCCCAGCGCTTCACCTTGTCTGCCTTAGGATGCTGTTTGGAGGGTTTGTTTTACAGTCCTTACTATTTTCTTACTTTCACTACAACTCTCTTCCACCTTATTTCTTAAGTCGGTTTCACTTTAATTACAGTTTATTTCCTTCACATTTAATTTGGGCTGTACTTTTCTCACAATTTTCTAACAATGTTTTTCTAATAGTTTCTTAGAGACTCTGTTTATTTTTCCTCTCGTTTAACACTACTGTTCTTCCTTTAACTTTCCCTCTTTTCCCCTTACACCATTGTCTTTCCTCTTTCTAGGTACTGCCCCTTTTGTGGCTAGCCCTGCTGCGCCTGCTCTCTCTGGCTTTTTTGTTCCTCCTGAACTGGACTTTCTCCCTTTGAGCTCTGTCCCTAGCAGACCTCTGACAATGGGGGCCTAGCCACTGGCTCCCCACTCGCTGCAGCCAGTGGTAAGCTGGAGCTGGTTCGCACCAGTTCGTGGGAACCGGTTGTTAAATTTAGAAGCCCTTTTACAACTGGTTGTCCTGCGTGGGATAACCGGTTCTAAAAGGGCTTCTAAATTTAACAACCGGTAAGTTGAAGTGGCCCAGGAGCGTAGCTGGGGGGGAGCAGGGGGAGCAGCTGCTCCCCCTGAGCACATTATCCAAAAGTGGCACCTTAGGTGCCGACTCCGTGGGTGCTCCGGGGCTGGAGCACCCATGGGGAAAATTTGGTGGGTACAGAGCACCCACCAGCAGCTCCCCGCCCTGCCCCCCGACCCCAGCTCACCTCCGCTCCGCCTCCTCCCCTGAATGCTCCGCCTCGCTTCTCCCCCTCCCCCCGTGAATCACCTGTTCATGTGGGACGCTGGGAGGGCGGAGAAGCAGTGCGGCGGCTTCGCGCTCAGGCCCAGGGAGGTGGAGACGGAGTGGAGGTGAGCTGGGGCGGGGAGGGGGGGGGGGCCGCCTGCGCTGCAGCAGGTAACCCGGGGTGGGGGCACACGGGGAACCGCTCCCCACCTCAGCTCATCTCCGCTCCGCCTCCGCCTCCCTGGGCCTGAGCGCGAAGCCGCCACTTGCTTCTCAGCCCTCCCAGGCTTCCCGCGCGAACAGCTGATTCGCGGGAACTGGGGGTGCTGCGAGCTCGGCCTGACCCGGTGCTCCAGGCACTGTGCGGCGGCGGCATGGCCTGGCTCCAGCCGAGCAGCATGGCTGTAGTGCCGCCAGCCACCTCCAAGCAGTGCAGTAAGTTGGCAGGGAGCGGGGAGGGGACTGATAGAGGGCAGGGGAGTTCGGGGGGGGTGGATGGGGTCGGGGCAGTCAGAAGGCAGGGAACAGGGGGGTTGAATGGGGTCAAGGGTCCCATGGGAGCAGTCAGGAAGTAGGGGGGTTTGGATGGGGCGGTGGGAGGCAGTCAGGGGTCAGGGAAGGGGGGTGGATGGGGCAGGAGTCCTGGGGGGCTGGGGCGGGCCACAACCCCCTTATGGGGTGAGGAGGGAACCAGTTGTTACGATTTTGGCAGCTCATCACTGGGCACACTGCCCATCAGACTGTGGTGCTTGGCTCCAGAACACTCACAGCCTGTGGCTGGTGACTCTGCCAGCACTGCTCCCCCAGGGACCAGCAGCCCCACAGTCTACCCTGCGGATCCTCAAAGCCCCAAGGCCACAGGATGGGGCGTCTCCTGCAGTGAGACCAGAAGATCCTCTGCAGTGGAAGCTTCCAGCCTCTTGGGCAGGTCTTGGCTGGTGACCACGTGGGCCCACGGGAGTGCAGGTTGGTGCAGGGCTGTGTGTAAATGAGTGACACCCTTCCCCAGTGATCAATGCACCCCAGAACGGCTGACACGGCACATAACAGCCAGTGCATGTCGACTGACACAGCGTGTACACACAGCCATGGCCCCAGAGTGACTGACACTGTACATATAGCCGGTGCGCTCCCAGAGCGGCTGACACAGTGTGTAACAGCTGCCACACCCTAGAGCAGCTCACATGTCACGTACCAGCCAGTGTGACTGACACAGTGTGTACAGGCCAGCGCGCCCCCAGAGCGGCTGGCACGGCGCGTACAGGCCGGCGCGCCCCCAGAGCGGCTGGCACGGCGCGTACAGGCCGGCGCGCCCCCAGAGCGGCTGGCACGGCGCGTACAGGCCGGCGCGCCCCCAGAGCGGCTGGCACGGCGCGTACAGGCCGGCGCGCCCCCAGAGCGGCTGGCACGGCGCGTACAGGCCGGCGCGCCCCCAGAGCGGCTGGCACGGCGCGTACAGGCCGGTGCGCCCCCAGAGCGGCTGGCATAGGGTACCAACTGGCGCGGCCTGGAGCTTCAGTGAGAAGCTGGGGCTGTGCTCAGCAGCATGGTTGGGAGTCCAGTCCAGCCGTGTGTGGGACCAGGTCTGGGCCCTCTGGGGCCTGACTCACATAATGAATTGAGCTTTGGTGATGGGGTCTGTGGAAAGTGCCATGCTGCTGCTGGAGCAAACCTGGGCCTGGCACTGTCACACTGTGTTGCAGCCCCTGCTGCCGGCTCAGAGAAGCGGCGGATTGAGGCACCTCAGCTGAAGCTGTGCTTTGCTCCCCAGCTGGGCAATCCCAGAGGGATGGCTTGGCTGCTGAATTCTATTGGGTGGAGACTTTGAACTACTAGGACCTGCCCGGCCTGCTAGCAGTCTGGCTCTGCCAGGCTGTGTCTTCACTGCACAGTTCCCCCAGGTTATCTGCACCCGGCGTAGCCTAGCTCAGCAGTGAGCATCCCCACGGCCAAGCGCACCCCTCGTTACTGCGCCCTCCCTGCTTCTGCCGTCACGCGGTGTGGTTGGGGCATGGACCATGGTACGCTGGGCTGAGACGCACAAGAATTTCTTCCCAGTCTCTCCTTCGAAGGGAATGATGGCAAGGCACTGGAGGGTGAGCAGCACCTGCGTGATTTGTGCCAGCATCCCCACTGCAAAGTGGGTGAGTTAATGTCAAACTGCAGCCCGTGTCCAACTACAGTCTGGGGATAACTGGCTGGCAGCAGCACTGCTGACGGGCTGGAGGTTACAGTGCATCACAGACTGAATAGGAGTCAGCAACATGACGCAGCTGCGAAAAAGGCGAATATGGTTCTGGGGTGTATTAAGAGGAGTGTTGTGTGTAAGGCACGGGTCACTGTTCCACTCTCCTCAGCACTGGGGAGGCCCCCCTGTGTCCCGTTCTGGGCACTGCACCTTAGGGAAGATATGGACAAATTGGAGAGCCCAGAGAAGAGCAACAAAAGGGATCAAAGATTTAGAAACCCCCCTGTGAGGAAAGATTAAACCTGGTCAGACATGGGCATGTTTAGTCTGGAGAAAAGACGGCTGAGGAGGTATCTGGTAACAGTCTTCAAACATGTTAAGGGCTGTTAGAAAGACCGATTGTTCGCCGTGTCCGCTGAGGGAAGGACAAGATGTAATGAGCTTAATCTGCAGCCATGGAGATGTAGATCTGATGTGAGGAAAAACTTTCCAACTCTCAGGGTAGGTAAGTTCTGCAACAGGCTTCCAAGGGAGTCTGTAGAATCTGTCATGAGAGGTTTAAGAACAGGTGGGATAAATCCCTGTCAGGGCTGGTCTAGGTTTACTTGGGCCAGCCACACAGGGGGCTGAACTAGATGATCTGTCCATGCTATGGGATGACTTGGCTGGTGGTACCATGTGCTGCAGTACATATCCGTGTGCATGATCCACCAGGGGGCGCAGATAAACAGGAGAAGACCAGACACCGTGTGCCTTAGGTCTCGATTGTACCCCACCACATGAGCCCTGTCGCGGCCCAGGAGCCAAAGACCACAGGGCACAGGCACTGCCAGTCTCTGACGTTCCTTTATTGACTGGTCACGCTGGGAATGTGCAGCTGAGTTAATCGGCTACAATGGTCTGGTCGATCCAGGCCCTGACGCGGTGACGCGGGCGTAAACACCGGGCGTGGAGGGGGAGCAGGTGCTGCTTCCCCAGGAGACGATCCCCACCAGGGTCCAGGCGCCATCCTTCTGGCACACCAGGGGCCCGCCAGAGTCACCTTGCAAGCAGCAGCAGCAGGTTGGGTGGAGTATCTCCTCCTAGGGGAGCATAAAGCGAGGGGGACCTGCTCATCCACTGGCTGTTCCCCAAATGCAAACGAGTCTGCACTTGTCTGGATGGAGCCCTACATAGCCACCGCAGGCCCCAGGGCTGGGGAGAGAGATGGGGAGGGTGGATCGCGGGCAGGGAAATGGGAGCCTAGAGGAAGGGAGGGAGGGATGAACAGATCCCTGGTTAGATCAAGGGGGGCTGCCTGGACGGATGCAGGGATGGGGTGATAGGCAGGCAGGGAGGGAGGGATGGCGAGAGGGCGGAAGTGGCTAGCAGGACAGAGTTCTGAGCACTGGCTAGGAGTGATGTATGGCCAGACAGGCGGGCACTGAAGCAGACAGGGGGGCTGTGGTGCTGCAGAGCTGGGTACCATGCAGGAGGAGGCTCCAGCGGCGTCGGCGCAGATCATGACGCCAGGGATGTTGCCCCAGTACCTCCTGCACTGCCTGTTGGTCAGCAGGGGCAGTGCCACCTGCTGCAGCTGGTCTGGGGTGTTCTGGGCTGGAAAACAAAGGCAGGCAGGAGATGGAGTCAGCCACGCAGCATGGGACAGCCCCCAATCCCAGACACTGCAGCCCCTGGGCCTCGCCTGGCACTGGGACTTCAACCGGGAGGAAGGGGACTGGAGAGCTCCCCCTGGGGCCCCTCCGCAGAAGAAGGGGCCCCATCTGCACCTGCCCTGCCCGGGCACTCACAGGACAGCTGTGTCCAGTCAGGTGGGGAGCCCATGGGGGCCTGCCGGTCAAATTCTCTGGGTTTGGCCTGGGGCAGGAAGAGAGGCAGGGCCTGGAGGGGGCTAGCGGGAGGGGGCAGAGGGTTGTCCAGTGTGCGGGGGCTCAGCTGGGCCCCATTTCCTAGTCCATCATGTGCCCGGGAAGGTCAGGGGGCAGGGGGCTGAGGAGAGGGGTTGGGGAAGAGTCAGTCGGCTAAGCTGAGTCCCCCCCATATGTTACCGCTGGGATTGGTCAAGCCCCAGCCTGTGGTCACGCAGGTCAGGCCTCCAGGGAAGTTGTCAGTGGCTGCGGGCAGGCACACAGGGGACACACGGTCCGTCGTGTTGGCCTGCGTGGCCAGCTTGAGCAGGGTGATGTCATTCTTCAGGGAGACTCTGCTGAATTTGCGGTTCTTGAAAACCTGCCACGCGAGACAGAGGAGCCGGAGACCACGTCCAGCCCCCATACGAGACCCCACCGAAATCACGTCCACCCCTTAGCAGGACTCTTGTAGGCCACGTCCATCCCCCCTCCAGCAGGACTCCCCGGAGACCACGTCCACCCCCTGCAGGACCCTGTGGAGCTCTGCCCGTGAGACATGACACAGGCTGACCTGTGAGTGTACTGGGGGTTGAGGTGGGCACGAAGGGTCACTGGGGGACCGGTGTTCCAGGCCCATGGAGGGAGGACATGTGCAGCCCCCGGGGGGACCCCGCACCAGCCAGCCCCCTACCTTGGCAATCTGCAGGACTTGCACATCCTCAGCCGGAGAGTGTTGGTTAAATTCCCCCAGAACCACACGGTGACTTGTGCTGCGGGGGGAAGAAAAGGAAGCCCCGAGTACAGGGAATGGTGGGACAGGCCTGGCTCCCTGCAGCTCCTTCTGTCCCCTCCACTGGGCCCTGTGCCCAGGAAGTGTGGCAGGGGAAGTGCGAGCCCCTGGAGCCAGCTCAAGGCCCAGGTGGCTGAAGAAAGCAGCCAGGGCCATGCGAGCCGAGTGGAGCTCTCTGTGTCAGGACACTGATGCCCGGGCCCCGGGTCTAACAGTATCTGCCAGGACAACTCAGTGCAGGTGGCACATCCATCCCCTCTGTGTCCCATCGCCCACTCCGTCCCACTCTAGTGCCTGCACCACGGCGCTCCACAGCTCCTGCCCCAGTTCCTACCTGACACCGCAGTGAGCAGCGGTGACCACCCAGTTCTCGCTGATCAGGGAGCCACCGCAGAAATGGAAGCCGGTGTTGTCCTGTGGGGAGGGGGAGAACAGGTGGTGACTGAGCCGGCCCACAACAGCCACGTGCCGGGGACCCCCCCACTCTGCCTGGCAGGGGCTGCCAGGAACAAGGGGAAGGGAAATTGGGGCCAGAGCATCAAACTAAGGGGGAGCAGATGGCTGAGACCCATCCCTGGGAAGTGGGCACCCCCTCTGGGCATCCAGTGCCCTCTGCCCCATCTGCCAGGCCCTGCTGGGCACAGACTGCAGCAGGGGCAGGCCTGCCCCACCCCTCAGGGATCTCTGCTGAGCCCGTGTGCTTGGAGGGGAGCCAGGGCCTGTGATGCCCAGCAGGGGCTGGGAGCAGCAGGAGAGAAGGCAACGTGAAGATTCCTACCAGGGCCGAGCGCCGGAGCTGAGGCTCTCTGGGGGCAGGGCTGGGGGAAGGCTCCTGGCAGGTGCTCTTAGAGCGCAGAGAGGACAGGTCAGTTCATCCCACTGTCTCGGGCAGCGCTGCCCGTCAGTGGATGCTGCCCTGGGGTAACAGGCCCTTGCCCCACAGCAGAGCAGGCACCGATCGGGGGCAGGGAGGCTGGGAATTAGGGTAACCAATTCTCCAAAGGGAAAACGGGACACCATGTGGGTCTGCCCAAGTCCTTCTCCCCAGGCGGGGCTGGCCCGAGCCCTGCCTGCCTGCCCGTCCCCCAGTCCCCTTGAGGCTGTTGCTACCTGCCAGAACCCTGCCTCCCCCTGCATGGGGCTGGAATCACAGTTCGCCCTCTGCACTGCACCCCACTTTTTTTTTGACAAAAGTGGGCATTTGTCCTGTTTGCACTTGCCAACTGGATCAGTTAGCCAAGGCAAACAGGACAAATGCCCATTTTTGCCAAAAAAGTCAGGACACCCAGGACAGGGCTTAAAAAGGGGACTGTCCTGGCCAAAACGGGATGTATGGTCACCCTACTGAGAATCCACCTGCAGCAAGCAGCAAGGGGCAGCCAGTGCTGCTGGGAAATGCACACAGAGCATGGAGGCAGATATCCCAGGGAGCAGCTGGCGGGGGGGTGTTGAGGGGAATCCCCACTAGCACTGAGATGCTGCCTAGCTGCCCTGGGACACCATGAAATCACCCCCATCCCAGGTTCTCTAAGGGCCAGGCCTTCCTGCCTTTCCCCCCAGCTTTGCTCCCCACAGGAGCCCCGGCCTGGCCGAAGGGGCTGCTGGGCTCTCACCTGTAGGGAGACCTGCCAGGGCCAGGATCCAGGAACCGCCGTCTCACCGTTCACGATTCGCGCATAGCCACTGATGGCAGGCTGGATGGCAGGGAGGCCGCAGCCTGTGGGAGGGAAGGAGAGGAGTTACCCACAGCTCCTGGGGTCCAGCGGGGAGGGAGCACAGGGCTAGGGCCCGGGCTGCTCCGTGGGGCACCGCACCAGTGGGGCGGCAGCCGGGGGAGCAGTTGGTGGCTGGGGGCCTTCGTTACAGCCATGGGCATATGCTGCCCACTCCAATTCACCTGGGCACATCCCCCAGGGCCAGGGCTGTACAGCCGCCATGGGGGGCAGGATGGGCTGGTGGGGTGGGTGGCAAGCGCCGTCGAGCACAGCATGGTGTAGGCTGCATCCGTCTGTGCCATCAGCAGGGTTTCTCCAGCTGGGGCAAGTAGAGACAGGGCCAGGGCCTCAGGAGCTCCCTGTGGCAGAGAGACCCTTCCCCAGCTCTGGGCCCTCCAGTCCCTGCTGCCAATCGAAGAAGGCCAGTGGTACTTACCATAGGCAGTGCCCAGGAAGGCGAGGCAGGGCAGGAACCAGAGGAAAGCCATTCTGCTTCTTACGTGGGTCCTGGAAACCAAGTGGGGTCAGCAGCCCTTTATACTCCTGCCAGAGGCAGCTCTGGTGAGGTGGCAGCGGAGAGAGATAGGAGCCAATTTTTCACCCTGCTGTCCGGGGACCATGGGAGATAAACTGGGCAGCCCTGAGGGGCCACGGGCAGAGTGCCAAGGGGCATGCTGGCCAGGGGGCACGACTTGGGCCAGGAGCTGGGACCACAGCAGCTGCTCCCTGGAGGCGTGTGGGAGTCCAGGGAGCTGCATGGGAGCCAGAGGGCACAGACCTGGGAGCAGGGAGCCCGCAGGAGTCTGTGACCCTCTGCCCTCAGGGGAGTGACAACCCTGGGGAGCCGTGCGCCACGTCAGAGAATCATAGAATATCAGGGTTGGAAGGGACCTCAGGAGGTCATCTAGTCCAACCCCCTGCTCAAAGCAGGACCAATTCCCAACTAAATCATCCCAGCCAGGGCTTTGTCAAGCCTGACCTTAAAAACCTCTAAGGAAGGAGATTCCACCACCTCCCTAGGTAACCCATTCCAGTGCTTCACCACGAAGGAGGTCATCTAGTGCAACCCCCTGCTCAAGGCAGGACCAATGCTGTGTGTGATGCATGCTTCCCCTCCCTTCTCAGCATCCTGCAGGCTGTGCAGAGGGGAGAGCAGAATGCCCAGGGCTCTGCAAAAGCTGTCCTAATGCTCAGGGGGCTGCTCCTTTGGTTTCCCATCCATACAGTGTCTTATCAGCCACCCTGTGACCCTGCTTCTCCTCATACACCGTGCCTCGCTGGGCCATTTGTGTGGCTGTGCCCCAACCTGGGGGTGCTCACTCAGAGACTCCAGACCATGAGACCCCCAATCAGAGACCCCTGCTCTTGCCCGGTGGGTGTCACTGGAGGCCATTTGGAGCTAAGCTCTCCAGGATGGGGGCACCATGTCATACCAGCAGGTATCTCTGCTGCTCTGCACGCTGCATTCACAATGCCAAAGCTACTCCCTCAGGCCACCCTGGGGAGCCTCTTTGCTTTGAGAGATGCGGCTGGCCCTGAGCCTCCACAAGCAGGCCCAGCCTGTTACGAAGGCAGCAGGTATTGCTCCTGGGGGAATTCTGCGCCACTGCGCAGATGCATAATTAATGTGCCATGCATAATTTTTTTCACAGAAAATAACTTCTGCCGGAAAGTTGCTGCAGTTCTGCCTTTTGCCCACCAGGGACCACTATGGCACTAGAACAGAGCAGGCGCTCCCAAGTGGCAGACTGCGGCAGGGGCTGAATGGGAGTGGAGGCATGAGTATGGGGGCGGGGGGTGCAGGGACACATGGTGGAAGGTGGGTGGCTGAGTGGGGGCACAGAGACACATGGGAACAGGGGGAGGGATGCAGGGACACATGGGGATGGGAGGAGGAGACTGGCTAAGGGGGTGCAGGGACACCTGGGATGGGGGAGGGGGCTGGCTGATGGGGTGCAGGGACACGGGGAGGGAGTGCAGGGTCACATGGGGATGGGGAGCAAGGACACATGGGGACAGGGGCAGATGTGCCTGACCGAATGGGAGAGGCTTGGGGTCAGCCAGGGTCTGCATCAATCCCTAACAATGCCTCCCTGCTTCCCGACCCCAAAAATCTGTTCTATATTTCTCCCACCCACACCCAACAACCCTCCAGGTTCGCTCCCAGACTCCTTCCCTCTCCTCCATTACCCCTGACTCCTCCAAGCCTTTGCATTGCTTCTGAAGGGGCAGGAAATACATTCCTGTACTGTAGTTTAAATGAATTACTCAAAGTTATGTATTAATATGCCTAGTGAGGAATCTATTTGACAAAAAACATTTCCTGAACCATTTTCATTGTCTGTATTGTTACAGATATACTTGCTGACATATTTTGAAATAAATTACCAAAATAATTGAAACTGGCATGATTATATTGTGTTATTTTGACAAATAAAATATGCAGAATTTTAAAATATTGGGTGCAGAACTTTCAGGCACAGAACTCCCCCAGGAGTAAAGCGTGCAGCTAAGGTACCACCTGTTATCATAGGGCATTGAACCTAGGACCAGCAGAGCCAAGAGCATAAGCTGCTACAGCTTGAGCTAACAGACTCTCTCCGTAGGCTAGCAGCTGTAGCAGCCTTGTTTCCTGTGGCTCAGGCGAGTCCCACAAAGTGACCAGAGAGAAACAAAGCATCTGGGCTGTGGCACCCCCGCCAACCCGAGTCCAAATCTCACTGTGGTCACCTCCATCTGGACTCCACAAGCACCCAGCCCTCGGTTGGTGCAACTGGCCAGCTCGTTGGCAGTGGGAGTCAGCAGCAAGCAGGGCTGCTGTTAGGGTCAAGGGAGATTTGTGGGCTCCCCCCAATTAAAGGGGAGCTGAAGCAATCCAGTGAGCTCATGGAATTCGCACCCAAACCCTAACAATTCTGCAGCCAGTTCTTAGCCGGGCTTAAACCTTGCACTGAGTTGGGGCGTCCCCTGCTCGGAGGGATTTGGCTCTCCCCAGCCCACAGTCAAAAGACCCGTTGCACTTCTGCCCCCCTTCAGAGGCCGAGTGGCTTTCCTTGACACCTGTTCAACTCACCAGAGTGCCCTCAGATCGGGGAGCGGGGCTTTCCCCGGCTAGCCAGCATGCCTGTGGCAGGTGCCAGAAGGTTTCTGCTAAGCATGGGGGACGGCCAGCGCCCTGACCCAGACACATGTCCACCCGAAAGTGTGGGATGGGTTGGGCAGCAGGAGGCACCTCAGCTGCTCTTCTCAACCCCAGGGCTCTGCTGTGAATGCCCCCCAATGTGCTTGGATGCTGCTGCCAGTTACCTGCTCAGCTGCCAACTGATGACTTTCAAGATTTTCCCTCCAGAGCCCTCCATCTCCTCCCTGATCAGTTGGTTCCAGGCTCTTCCAGGCAGTGCATGTTCATCAGTTGCATTTGTTTCCTCCATCTTCTCTGGGTTGCCTTTGCATTCCCTGGCCCAGGCACCTAAACAACCTCAAACAACCCACTCCCCACACCCCGAGTTTTTTCTACAGTGGCTCCTTGTAAATGCCAATCTAGCATCAGTCAAAGATGCAGTTTGAAGCTATGAAAAGCAACATTTACAACCCTCCCCGCCCACGCAAGGAAATATCCAGGGTGGGCTGGGCTCCAATCTCCATAGGTCACAAATACTTTTAGGGGAGTCAGGGGAAGCCTTTTCATCGGCTTCCCTAAGCTATGGCTCAGGCCCCAAGTGGATCTATTTGAACAGTTCGCACGAGGCTTCCAGACAATGTGCCGATCACCGAGATAACCCTGGGCCGGGCCTGCACAGTATTGCTCACAAACATTGATCTGGGTTCATGGTCCCCAGGTTGGCTCCCCCTTGCTCCTCCCGGGTGTCCCAGCAACCCCGTTTACTGGCAGGCAGCACGGACGCTGAGCTAATAGTGCAAGTGATTTATGACAAGCAAATTTCCAATTTGTGACCTATCTTTGGGGTCTCCCCTGCTGCCCACATCAATCTGAAATCTCACGCGTTCTCCCCAGCGCCCTGGCTCGGAGGATCACACTCATCAGGATACCGAAGCAGACTGTGCTTCCTGCACGGTCCTTCCAAACAGCTGTGGATTACCTTGGACAGGCTATGTTTGCTCCAAAGCCATTGGCAGAATTCACTCTGTGCATCATTCTAGATAATGGATACGGGGCGAGGAGACTGCAGCGGGTTGCTGGGCCAGCTGCCGCCAGACAATAAGGATCAGTCCCTCAGCCATCACCTCTGGGCCTTGGGGGGGAATCTGTATTGGGTCCATTCTCAGCTGCTCCACTTTGCACCCCTTTCTTGCCCTTCTATAGCACTTGTCACCGGGAGATCTCAGCGGGCGTCACAGGCGCGTCAGGGAAGACTGAGGCATGGAGAGGGAAGCCACTTAACGGCAGAGCCACGGCTCCCGCATCCTAGTCCTGGGCACAGTGCTTCCAGCCCTTTAGGGGGTGGGTGGGGGGAGATCCTGACTCAGCCCAAGATACCATGCATTGCTATAGCGACCGCAATTCCCTCTTACCGCACAGGGCTTTGTGCCTTGCATCAGTGCCAAGAGGTTTTCCCCATTCCGTCCATTGCTTTGCCCTTTAATCCCAGATGTGGGAGATCGCACAGCTGGGAGCGTCACATGCTGCTGAGAAAACTGTCTCCTTACCCAGCGGGAGAGCTACAAAGCGTGTGATAAAGACATCAAAGGTCTTATCAAGAAATACCAGGAATTGGTGGAGTAAGTGAGGAGAATTCAGTAACACCCTCCAGCAAACTTCTATCCACCTGACAGACGGGGAAGGCCAAAGTATTTAATTAGATCTACATGCTCTGTAATGCTCTCAACCTTTCCAGGCTACTGTACCCCTTTCAGGAGCCCGATTTGTCCTGCGTACCCCCAAGTTACGCCTCACTTAAAAACTACTTGCTTACAAAATCAGACATAAAAATACAAGTGGGTTTAAACTGCAGCAAGGGAGGTCTAGGTTGGACATTAGGAAAAAGTTCCTAACTGTCAGGGTGGTTAAACACTGGAACAAATTGCCTAGGGAGGTTGTGGAATCTCCGTCTCTGGAGATATTTAAGAGTAGGTTAGATAAATGTCTATCAGGGATGGTCTAGACAGTATTTGGTCCTGCCATGCAGGCAGGGGACTGGACTCGATGACCTCTCAAGGTCCCTTCCAGTCCTAGAATCTATGAATCTATAAGTGTCACAGAACACTATTACTGACAAATTGCTTACTTTCTCCTTTTTAACCATATAATTATAAAACAAGAACATAAGAACAGCCATACTGGGTCAGACCAATGGTCCATCGAGCCCAGTATCCTGTCTTCCAGCAGTGGCCAATGCCAGGTGCCCCAGAGGGAATGAACAGAACAGGTATCATCAAATGATCTATCCCGTTGCCCATTCCCAGCTTCAGGCAAACAGAGGCTAGGGGCACCATCCCTAATAAATCAATTCATAGGCACCAACTCTGTGGGTGCTCTGAGGCTGGAGCACACACGGGGAAAAAATGGTGGGTGCGGAGCACCCGCTGGCAGCCATGCATCAGCTCCCCACATCCCCGAGTGCCTCCTGCCTGCCGGTGGGCCCACAGATCAGCGCCTCACCCTCCCTCCCAGCGCCTCCTGCCTGCCGCAAACAGCTGTTTTGCGGCATTCAGGGAGGCTGGGAGGAGGGGAGGAGCGGGGACACGGTGCGCTCGGGGGAGGTAGCAGAACTGGGCGGGAAGATGCAGGGTGGGGGTGGGCAGAGGCGGGCCGGGGGTGAGGCCTTGGGGGAAGGGGTGGAGTGGGGGCAGGGCCTGGGGCAGAGCCAGGGGTCGAGCACCCTCCAACAATTTGAAAAGTTGGTGCCTGTGAATCAATTCGAATATAAATATAGTCCATACATTTCAGTGTATAGTATATAGAACAGTATAAACGAATCATATGAAATTCTAGTTTGTACTGACTTCCCTAGTGTTTTTATGTAGCCTGCTGTAAAACTAGGCAAATCTCTAGATGAGTTGATGTACCCCTGGAAGAGCTCTGTGTACCCCCAGGCATACACATACGCCTGGTTGAGAATCACTGCTGTAAAACAGCTCAGCCCTTCTAGAGGGGACATGATTCCCTCCTGCCATGGAAGCACTGTCCCTGCCTCTCTACTGGCCATTTTATGGCAGATGCTGAACACAAGAGAAATACTCATCTGAAGGAAATAACCCACCTGGGAGCAGGTGAAGGTTCAGAAGGGCCACACCCACTCTGACGGGGGTCCTTCCAGCTCAGCGGCCTATCTCCAGCTGGGCCCAGCCCCAGTGCTTCGGAAGAAGATGAGCACCGTCCACAATTCACCTGGCCAGTTGTGAAGCTCCATCCAAGGAGCTACTACTCCCGACTCCCTCTGACAATCGTACGTTCTCAAGTCAAAGACAGGATGACCCTGCACGTGCATCCTAGCTAAACACCTTGCTCCAAGTCAGGAGATTAATCAGCCCTTTGGAAGTCCAGACTCGGTCCTTAACGCCATGATGTCCTGTGGCAATGAGTTCCACAGGTTGATTATAAATGGTGTAAAGTATTATTTCTTTTTATTGGCAGTACACATAATATTGTTATGCAGATAGGCACTGATGGCTGCCAACAGGAGTGTCTCTGATCTGAAAACTATCAGACCTTTTGGTTGTCAAGCACCCTTGCTCAGGCTCAGCAGAAGGAGCAATTAAGCCCCTTGATGTTGCATGGCACCAGGTTGATGACATGTCAGAGTTGAGGCAAGTGGACGGGGTAGGGGGGTCCCCTGGGCACAGACACATGGGCTAGGAGAGCAGGTTGCAGCCTGGAGAAGGAGCTGGGAGCGTGGCCCTGAGAGGAAGCAGCTGGATGGGGCTTTCCTGGGCACGGAGCTCGCTGGAGGGGCAGACTTGGGGATGTCTGAGCTAGTGCCTGCTGTCATTCAATCCTACTGTGCCCAGGGGAGCAGGACTGCGTGTGCTGTAGCAGGGCAGCCGCCACCCGAGGGCTCTCTTGTGGTGTGGGCAAGCTGTCCCTGCCTCGATTTCCCTCTGCTGCAGTCCCCGTAATTCCATGACACAGCACATGCCATGCGCTGGCATCTTCCACTACACCGAGGCTCTTCCTCAGTCCTCTCCTGTCCCTGCCATCCCTTCCCCTGGCAAGCCAGCATGCTCCTCCAGCAGGACCCCCCCCCCCAGCCTCTCTGCTGGGAGATCACTCTCCCCCGGGCAGGTCCCCTGACTCCAGCTCTCCACCATAGAGACATGGGGGGGCGGGGGGTAGCCTGCTCTGCTACACCCCTGCCTCTAGCCAGCCCACCCCTCTGCTGCCTTTGGCCCTCCCCCCAGTGACTCACTCCATCTCTTTCTCCCTGAGCCCTTGTAGTGCCAAGTGCTGCCCCACCCTCTTAACTGACCAAAGGGGCGCTGGACCTGCCTCCTATCCAGGCCGCCACCCTGGGCCAAGGCCATTCTTTGTGAGCGACTAGCCAAAGAAACTCCTGACGCGCATCCTCCATTCCTCCTCCTCCCACAGCAACTGGCCAGGCCTCACTCCTGGCCAAAAGGGGCAGTACCCGCTGCCACCGTTTCCTGGCCTAAGAAAGGATCAAAGGTGGCATTCACAAAGGGAATAAGGCGCCTATTCCCTTGGGAGTTGGGCACCTATGAGCCTTCGTGATTCCCTCAACTCTGAGCCTTGCATGGTGTCAAGTATCAGGGGGTAGCCGTGTTTGTCTGTATCCATAAAAACAACGAGGAGTCCGGTGGCACCTTAAAGACTAACAGATTTATTTGGGCATAAGCTTTCATGGGTAAAAAACCCACTTTTTCAGATGCATGGAGTGAAAATGACAGAAACAGGCATAATTATATATTGACACATAGAATCATAGAATATCAGGGTTGGAAGGGACCTCAGGAGGTCATCTAGTCCAACCCCCTGCTCAAAGCAGGACCAATCCCATGAACCCTTCCCGGCCAGCCCATGTTGATGTTGGTGAAACATCCCTTGTGATCCACAAGTGCTTGCAGCACCATTGAAAAGTACCCCTTGCAGTTTATGTACTGGGTACCCTGGTGCTCCGGTGCCAAGATAGGGATATGGGTTCCATCTATCGCCCCACCACAGTTAAGGAATCCCATTGCAGCAAAGCCATCCACTATGACCTGCACATTTCCCAGAGTCACTACCTTTCGTAGCAGCAGCTCAGTGATTGCTTTGGCTACTTGCATCACAGCAGCCCCCACAGTAGAGTTGCCTACTACAAATTGATTCCTGACTGACCAGTAGTTGTCTGGCGTTGCAAGCTTCCACAGGGCTATCGCCACTCGCTTCTCAACTGTGAGGGCTGCTCTCATCTTGGTATTCTGGCACTTCAGGGCAGGGGAAAGCAAGTCACAAAGTTCCAAGAAAGTGCCCTTACGCTTTCCTTACAAATAGAGAACCAATGTTGAAGGCCAATTTAGTTAGGGTGGATGTGGTAAGCTCCCAATAATTGATGAGGAAGTGTCAATACCAAGAGAGGGAAAATTGCTTTTGTAGTGAGCTCTCCAACACCACATTCTACAGTCCACTATCCTCCAATCCCACTGAGGGCTACCAAAATAAACTACACCATCTGCTCAAGAAACTCCCTGCTATAGCACAGGAACAAATCTACACAGACACACCCCCAGAACCCCGACCAGGGGTATTCTATCTGTTATCCAAGATCCATAAACCCGGAAACCCTGGACGCCCCATCATCTCAGGCATTGGCACCCTGACAGCAGGATTATCTGGATATTTGGACTCTCCTCAGACCCTACGCTACCAGCATTCCCAGCTATCTTCGAGACCCCACCGACTTCCTGAGGAAACTACAATGCATTGGTGATCTTTGTGAAAACACCATCCTGGACACCATGGATGTAGAAGCTCTTTACACCAATATACCACACAAGGATGGACTACAAGCTGTCAGGAACAGTATCCCTGATGAGGCCACGGCATACCTGGTGGCTGAGCTTTGTGACTATGTCCTCACCCACAACCACTTCAGATTTGGGGACAACTTATACCTTCAAGTCAGCGGCCAACAATATGCCAACATTTTTATGGCTGACTTAGAAAAACGCTTCCTCAGCTCTCGTCCCCTAGCGCCCCTCCTCTATTTACGCAACACTGATGACATCTTCATCATATGGACCCACAGGAAGGAGGCCCAAGAAGAATTCCACCTGGATTTCAACAATTTCCACCCCACCATCAACCTCAGCCTGGACCAGTCCACACAAGAGATCCACTTCCTGGACACTACAGTGCAAATAAGTGATGGTCACATAAACACCACCCTATACCAGAAACCTACTGACCGCTATACTTACCTACATGCCTCCAGCTTCCATCCAGGACACATCACACAATCCATTGTCTACAGCCAAGCCCTAAGATACAACCGCATTTGCTCCAATCCCTCGGACAGAGACAAACACATACAAGATCTCTATCAACCATTCTTAAAACTACAGTACCCACCTGGGGAAGTGAGGAAAGAGATTGACAGAGTGAGCTGGATACCCAGAAGTCACCTACTACAGGGCAGGTCCAACAAGGAAAATAACAGAACACCACTGGCCATCACGTACAGCCCCCAGTTATAACCTCTCCTGCACGTCATCAACGATCTACAACCTATCCTGGAAAACAAGCACGTGCTTGGTTTGCTGGTTCCTAGAGCCAGTCCTGCTCCTCATTGTTTTTCCTCAACTCTGAGCCACTTGGCCAAATCCCCTCCAGTTCTTCTCCTCTGGAGGTGACACAACGTTCCTGGGGCCCCCTCCTCACATGGGGGCGACCTCTCCTCTGCCCCTTGGCAATCTCCCACCCTGTGGAAACCAGGGCTGCCTCCGGTACCCAGTGGGGGAATGAGCTTGTCTTGACGCTTGCTAGGTTGGCATCTGCCATACCAAGGGCTCAGCCCTAGTGGCCTGGGGAGGTGTGATGGACGCTAGAAACTCCCAAGGGGTTAAAGCCAGGGCTGGGCTGGTGTCAGGCTAATCATACCACCTGCTGATACCAGCTCTGCTTAGCCTAGGGCACAAACTGATGTCACAGCAGGCAGCCGCTTTCCACTCCACTTCCTAGCATGCAGCAGCAGCACCCCCATGACCCCAAAGCCCATCCTCCAGTCCAGAGTGCACATTCCTGCAGGATTAGGCTGGGCAATCCCCCTCCAGGGTGAGCAGCTCGGCCCAAAAACCAGTTCTCTGGGGGACCCAGAACAAAGAAACCCTGAGACGGGCTATCAGATAGAGGCCTTCAGCTGCATCCCAGCCCCTGCCCTGGGACAGCACAACCAGCCAGTGCAAGGGAGGAGGTCCAGGGCAGGGGTGGCAAAACCAAAGGCACTCTGGAGGAAACCGCACCACGCTCAGCACAAGAAGAGAGGGAATAACGGGTATAAATGGGGCTGTTATTGCCACCACATCATGACAATATGCACTGAAGCGGGAGGGTCCTACTGCAGGACTGGGGCTCAGGACTCCTGGGTTCTCCATGCAGCTATATCACAGACACACTAGAGAACCCTGGGGCTAGTCCCTGCTCTGCAGTGGCACACCTGGCTGGGGTGGGGGCCACGGGAGGGTGCTGTTTCACCATGCACGGTGCTGGGAGGATTAGGTAGTGCCAACTGCAGGCCAGAGCAATTTGCTCATAACTAATATCCCAGAGGGGGGAGGGGCAGTGTGAGGGCAGAGGGTCACTGACTCCCTACAGGTGAGAGCCCAGCAGCCCCTTCGGCCAGCTCCAGGCCTCTGCCCATTGGCTCTCTGGTTCCCATGTGGCTCCCCACAGTCCTCCGTGGAGCAGCTGCTGTGGTCCCAAGCCCTGTCCCCTGGACCTCTGCCCACGGCCCCTTGGGGCTGCCAGCTTATCTCCCCAAGGACAGCAGGGTGGAAAATTGGCTCCTGTCCCTTTCTCAGCCACCTCTTGACAGGGGTATATAAAGGGCTGCTGACCCCGTTCGGTCTCCAGGACCCACGTAAGAAGCAGAATGGCTTTCCTCTGGTTCCTGCCCTGCCTCGCCTTCCTGGGCACTGCCTATGGTAAGTACCACTGGCCTTCTTCGATTGGCAGCAGGGACTGGAGGGCCCAGAGCTGGGGAAGGGTCTCTCTGCCACAGGGAGCTCCTGAGGCCCTGGCCCTGTCTCTACTTGCCCCAGCTGGAGAAACCCTGCTGATGGCACAGACGGATGCAGCCTACACCATGCTGTGCTCGACGGCGCTTGCCACCCACCCCACCAGCCCATCCTGCCCCCCATGGCGGCTGTACAGCCCTGGCCCTGGGGGATGTGCCCAGGTGAATTGGAGTGGGCAGCATATGCCCATGGCTGTAACGAAGGCCCCCAGCCACCAACTGCTCCCCCGGCTGCCGCCCCACTGGTGCGGTGCCCCACAGAGCAGCCCGGGCCCTAGCCCTGTGCTCCCTCCCCGCTGGACCCCAGGAGCTGTGGGTAACTCCTCTCCTTCCCTCCCACAGGCTGCGGCCTCCCTGCCATCCAGCCTGCCATCAGTGGCTATGCGCGAATCGTGAACGGTGAGACGGCGGTTCCTGGATCCTGGCCTTGGCAGGTCTCCCTACAGGTGAGAGCCCAGCAGCCCCTTCGGCCAGGCCGGGGCTCCTGTGGGGAGCAAAGCTGGGGGGAAAGGCAGGAAGGTCTGGCCCTTAGAGAACCTGGGATGGGGGTGATTTCATGGTGTCCCAGGGCAGCTAGGCAGCATCTCAGTGCTAGTGGGGATTCATCTGACAGGTCCTGCACATGCCCTTCACCGTGGTATCTGCCCCCCCCCCAACTGCTCCCTGGGGTATCTGCCTCCATGCTCTGTGTGCATTTCCCAGCAGCACTGGCTGGGCTGCCCCTGGCTGCTCAGATTGGCTCCAGTGTGTAGGTGGATTCCCAGCCTCCCTGCCCCCGTTTGGTGCCTGCTCTGCTGTGGGACAGGGGTCTGTTACCCCAGGGCAGCATCTGCCGACGGGAAGCGCTGCCCGAGACAGTGGGATGAACTAACCTGGCCTCTCTGCGCTCTAAGAGCACCTGCCAGGAGCCTTTCCCTGGCCCTGCCCAGGGCCGCCCAGAGGATTCAGGGGGCCTGGGGCAAAGCAATTTCAGGGGCCCCTTCCATAAAAAAAAGTTGCAATACTATAGAATACTATATTCTTGTGGGGGCGTGGGACAAATTGCCCCACTTGCCCCCCCCCGGGCAGCCCTGGCCCTGCCCCCAGAGAGCCACAGCTCCGGTGCACGGCCCTGGTGGGAATCCTTCCCCTGCCCAGAGTCCGCTTCTCTCCTGCCGCTCCCAGCCCCTTCCGGGCATCGCAGGCCCTGGCTCCCCTCCAAGCACACGGGCTCAGCAGAGATCCCTGTGGGGTGGGGCAGGCCTGCCCCTGCTGCAATCTGTGCCCAGCAGGGCCTGGCAGATGGGGCAGAGGGCACTGGATGCCCAGAGGGGGTGCCCACTTCCCAGGGATGGGTCTCAGCCATCTGCTCCCCCTTAGTTTGATGCTCTGGCCCTAATTCCCCTCCCCGGGTTCCTGGCAGCCCCAGCCAGGCAGAGTGGGGGGTCCCCGGCACGTGGCTGTCGTGGGCCGGCTCAGTCACCGCTTGCATTCCCCCTCCCCACAGGACAACACTGGCTTCCATTTCTGCGGCGGCTCCCTGATCAGCGAGAACTGGGTGGTGACCGCCGCTCACTGCGGCGTCAGGTAGAACCGAGGCAGGAGCTGCAGGGCGCCAAGGCCCTAGGGTTGCCAACTTTCTAATTGCACAAAATCGAACATCCTTGCCCCTTCCCCAAGGCCCTGCCCCTTCTCACTCCAGCCCCCCTCCTTCAGTCGCTTGCTCTCCCCAACCCTAACTTACTTTCACTGGGCTGGGACGGGGGTTGGGGTGCGGGAGGGATGAGGGCTCTGGCTGGGGGTGCGGGCCCTTGGGTGGGGCTGGGTAAGAGGAGTTTGAGGTGCAGGAGGGGGCTCCAGGCTGGAGTACGGGGTTGTGGGCTCCTGGAGCGGGCTCAGGGCAGGTGGTTGGGGTGTGGGTGGGGAGAGGGAGTTAGGGTGCAGGAGGGGGTTCTGACCTGGGGCAGGGAGTTCAGGGTGCAGGGTTCGGGGTCTGGCCCAGTGGCACTTACATTAGATGGCTCCCAGTCGGTGGTGCAGTGGGGCTAAGGCAGGGTTCCTGCTTGCCCTGGCAGCGGCTCCACCCTGCTCCCAGAAGCGGCCGGACTAGACTGAGGCACGCTGCCCATGCCTGCAGGTGCTGCCCCCGCAGCTCCAATTGGCCGTGGTTCCTGGCCAATGGGAGCTGCAGAGCCAGCGCTGGCAGCAGGGGCAGCACGCGGAGCTTCCCTAATCGCTCCTGCACCAAGGGGTCGAGGGACATATCGCCACTTCCGGGAGCCACACGGTGCCAGGGCAATCAGGGAGCCTGCCTTAGCCCTGCTGCACCACCAACCAGACTTTTAATGGCTCAGTCAGCGGCGCAGACCGGAGCCACCAGGGTCCCTTTTCAACCAGGTGTTCCAGTCAAAAACCAGACGTCTGGTGACCCTACAAAGCCCAGGCACTAGAGTGGGCAAGGGGACAAAGAGGGGATGGATGTGCCACGTGCACTGAGCCCTCCTGGCAGATACCGCTGGGGATGGGGCCCAGGCATCAGTGTCCTGACGAAGGGAGCTCTGCTCAGGGCACACATTCCTGGCTGCTTCCTTCAGCCTTGCAATCCTCTGCCTGGCTGGCAGTACCCTCAGCTGGTTCCAGGACTCCCACCAGCCCTGCCACAATTCCTGGGCACAGACCCCCAACGCCAGACCTGGGCAGTACCCAGCAGAGGGGACGGAAGGTGCTGCAGGGAGACAGGCTTGCCCCACCGCTCCCTGAACTCGGGGCTTCCTTTTCTTCCCCCCGCAGCACAAGTCACCGTGTGGTTCTGGGGGAATTTAACCAACGTTCTCCGGCCGAGGATGTGCAAGTCCTGCAGATTGCCAAGGTAGGGGGCTGGCTGGTGAGGGGTCCCCCGGGGGGTGCACATGTCCTCCCTCCATGGGCCTGGAACTCCAGTCCCCCAGTGACCCTTCGTGCCCACCTCAACCCCCGGTACACTCACAGGTCAGCCTGTGTCATGTCTCACGGGCAGAGCTCCACAGGGTCCTGCAGGGGATGGACGCAGTCTCTGGGGAGTCCTGCTCGAGGGGGGGGTGGACGTGGCCTATGTGGGTCCTGCTATGGGGTGGACGAGATATCGGTGGTGTCTCGTACAGGGGCTGGACGTGGTCTCATGCTCCTCTGTCTCCTGTGGCAGGTTTTCAAAAACCCCAGTTTCAGCATGTTAACCGTGAAGAACGACATCACCCTGCTGAAGCTGGCCTCCCCAGCCAAGCTGACAGCCCGTGTGTCCCCCGTGTGCCTGCCTGAGGCCACTGACGACTTCCCTGGAGGCCTGACCTGCGTGACCACAGGCTGGGGCCTGACTGATCCCAAGGGTAATGTCTCCGGGTGTCTGTGCCACTCTGGCTGCGTGGGAGAGAGAGCCCTGGAGTGCGGAGGGGAACTCAGCTTAGCCGACTGATTTGACTGTGCCCCATCCCCTCACCTCAGCCCCCCGCCCCTCCTGGGTACATACTGGACTAGGAAAGGGGGCCGTACTCAGGACCCCCAGCTCTGGGCAGCCCTCTGCCCCCTCCGGCTAGAGTCCCAGGCAGGGCCGGCTCCAAGCACCAGCCCTCCAAGCATGGAGGGGGGCGGCGTTCACCCGGGGAGAGCGGGGCCGCGGCGGGCTCGCCGCCCTCCCCCGGTGCTCCGGCCGGCGCGTGCTCGGGGGGGGGCGGCAGGAGGCTTTTTTGCCTGGGGTGGCAAAAAAGCCAGAGCTGGCCCTGGTCCCAGGCCCTGCCTTTCTCCCTGCCCCAGGCCAAACTCAGAGAATTTGACTGGAAGGCCCGAGGGGTCCCGCCTGACTGGACACAGCTGTCTTGTGTGTGCCCCGGGAGGGCAGGTGCAGCTGGGGCCCCTTCTTCTGCGGAGGGGCCCCAGGGGGAGCTCCCATGCCCCTCCCTCCCTGTTGAGGTCCCAGTGCCAGGCGAGGCCCAGGGGCTGCAGTGTCTGGGATTGGGGGCTGCCTCATGCTGCGTGGTTGACGCCATCTCCTGCCTGCCTTTTGTTTTCCAGCCCAGAACACCCCAGACCAGCTGCAGCAGGCAGCCCTGCCCCTGCTGACCAACACACAGTGCAAGACCTACTGGGGCTTCAGGATCGCTGACGTCATGATCTGCGCTGGTGCCGCTGGAGCTTCCTCTTGCATGGTACCCAGCTCTGCAGCACCGCGGCCCCCTGTGCCCACCTGTCTGGCCACACATCGCTCCTAGCTGCTGGCCCCCACTTTAGAACAGTCTTTATGGGGAACCCTTGCAATGTGTCAGACCCCCAGGGGGTCTCACTCTCCAGCCACGACCCTGAGGGCCCCCAGATTCGCTCTTTCCCTGGAGCCCCGAGTTCGGTCTCCCAGAAGAGGGCTCCCTGGTGTCCCACTGCATGTGCCTCTTCGCTCGCAGTCCTGCCCCAGATCCCCTCTCCAGCACCAACCCTCATAGTTCAGGCTCAGTGCCCCCTAACCAACCCAGTTCTTCCCCTTGTTCCTAGGGATCTCTGCATAACAGCTCCCAAAACTCAACTGGGCTCCCCAGCTCTGGGCCCTTCTCCCCAACAGCGGCCTGCACCTTTAGCTAGTCCCACCAGCTCTGTGATGTGATGTGATCTACCTCTGACCCCTACTTCTCTTTTTGCCCTGCCAGGCCCCCCAGATAGCCTTTCTTAAGCCCACGTGGGAGGCAGCTGACCAGTCACAGGGGCCTGGGCCTCTTCCCTCTTAAAGGACCAGTCTTCCTGCAACACCCCTTGTTTTCTTGACCGCGATTCCCGCTCCCCATCTCTCTCCCCAGCTCTAAGGCCCACAGTTGATATGTAGGGCCCCAACCAGACAAGCGCAGACTCGTTTGCATTCGGGGAACAGCTGGTAGATGAGCAGGTCCCCTTGCTTTGCGCCCCCCTAGGAGGAAACTCCCCCCAACCTGCTGCTTGTCCTTGCAGGGTGACTCCGGCGGCCCCCTGGTGTGCCAGAAGGATGGTGCCTGGACCCTGGTGGGGATCGTCTCCTGGGGAAGCAGCACCTGCTCCCCCTCCACGCCCGGCGTTTACGCCCGCGTCACCAAGCTCAGGGCCTGGATCGACCAGACCATCGCGGCCAATTAACTCAGCTGCATGTTCTCAGCGTGACGGGTCAATAAAGGAACGTCAGAGACTGGCCATGCCCGTGTACTCCAGTCCTTGGCTCCTGGGCCACGACAGGGCTCATGGGAGGGGAGAAAGCTGGGGCAGTGGGGACCCCCTAGCGTCGCCTGCTCTCGTCCCTGGGCTGGGAGAGTTTCACCTTGTAGCCCACTGTCCCTGGGGGTTCTCCAAAGCCCTTACAAGCTCTCTGGGATGCTGCAGGCTGGGCACCCCGAGGGCACCTGCAGAGGGGTCACAATGGGCTTGCGCAGGCCAGGCCAGGACTGTCATGCAAGGCGCCGCTCAGACGGGCAGGCAGCACCAGCGGCCTTCCCCCGAGCCAACCCCACCACCTCACGCAGTGACGGTCGCTTCCCTTGTGGGCAGGAGATTGCCCGCTGCCCGGCCCTGCCAGTCGGCGCCACCTTAATAGTCGGTTCCACCTTAACATGGGCGGCCTCCCCTGGTGCCCCCGCCGGGGCCGGGCCAGTGGAGAGGCTGGTTTCGCTTTGGGGAGCAGCGGGGGCTGCCCTGCGGACACTGGGAGACTGAGCCGGGGGTCCAACAGCCAGGCCCGGCTCCTGACCCCTGCCCGCCCCCATGGCTCTGCAGAGGCTGGGC
The DNA here is from genome assembly GCF_027887155.1 of Malaclemys terrapin pileata. Classification (NCBI taxonomy): domain Eukaryota; kingdom Metazoa; phylum Chordata; order Testudines; family Emydidae; genus Malaclemys; species Malaclemys terrapin. The sequence goes on along the minus strand of NC_071518.1, from coordinate 43,483,661 downwards.
CGGGGCGTCGGGGCGCTCGGCTGCAGGAGGAGCTCCGGCCTGCAGGTACTGGCAGGAGGCCAGCTGGGCCCTGCCCATCACCCGCGCTTCGGGCCGGGGGTGACTCCGACCCAGCTCCCCGCAGGGCAGGGCCAAGCCCCGAGCCAGCGGCGGGAGCCAGACAGGCCCCTCTGTGCCCTCCCGAACCAGCTGGGCTGGCCCGTGCCCGTAGGGTGACCAGATAGCACGTGTGAAAAATCGGGACGGGATGGGGGGGAGGAGAGGAGCCTATATAAGAAAAAGCTCCAAATATCGGGACTGTCCCTATAAAATCGGGACATCTGGTCCCCCTACGTGCCCGGCACAGGCCTGGCTGGGGCAGGGTTGGGAGAGTCCAGGGGCCGACGGGCATAGGTGTTGCTTGACATCTATATTGGGGGCTGGACCCCGAACTTTCCTCCGCCCCCTTTAAATTGTGCCCCCCCATCTACGTACACAATTTGGGGTGGCAATACCTCCCCTAGGGTGACCAGATGAGATGAAAAAAATATCGGGACACCGGGGGGGAGGGGGGGGGGACAAAAAAAAAAAAAAAAGCCGAATGCTGCTGGTGGCGCAAAATATCGGGACAAAAATTGCGTCCCGACCAGAGATCGGTCGGGATGTGGGACAAATAGCTCAAAATCGGGACGGTCCCGATTTTATCGGGACATCTGGTCACCCTAACCTCCCCCCATGCCACCCCATCTCCGCCCATGCCGGGGAACTGGAGTCTCCGCCGGCAACGTTCTGGCCTCGGCAGCTGCCTCCAGCAGTTTTGTCTGAACAGCCAATTCCTCGCACTGGCTTGAGAGCAGTGCACTGAGCCCCGCATCTCCTCTGGGACAGGCAGGGGCTGGGCCTGCTCACCCCACCACCTTCCCAGGGCATCTCCAGCCTGACCCACAAGGGCCACGTCTAGGGGTGGGAGTGTTTGCTCTCCGTGGGGCCCACTACCAGGACCCCATACGTGATGCCACCCAATCCCATTTCACAGAGTCTGTCGCCGCCCGCGGGGCTGGATTTGACCTGCACAGGCTGTTAGCCCTAGAGTTCACCTGGCCCAGGGTGGGGAGGGCAGGACACCAAGCCAGCGCTGGGAAGGTGGCTCCTGGGCACAGGAACCCTCACTGCAATGGGCTGTGTCCTACCCACGCCCAGACCCTGCCCCCCTGCTGCGCCCCCAGCACTGCGGGCACTGGGCAGAAGGGGGGATTTGGGGATGTTAGTAATGAACCTTTGATGAGTTTCAGCGGAAAGGGAAGGAATTACACCCCAAGTGAGTGAACCCCCAGCCGTGGTCAGCAGGGGAGCAATGTCAAACCACTGACAAAGGCAGCCCCCAGGAGGGAGAAACCCAGGGAGCGTTGGGGGGGCTCAAAAACCCGCCTCCCTAGGCCAGGAATGTGCGGGCCAAGTGGGGAGAGGGGCAGCTGGGCCAGGGGGCAGACTCAGCAAAGCGGGGCTCTGCTTCGAGAAGCGTCAGTGGGTCCTGAAGGCTCCCTCCCTCCCCTGAGGCTGGGCTGGCCCCGCCCCGCAGGTAAAACACAGCAAACACCTTAGCCGCGAAACTCTGCAGCTCCGGCTCCAACTCCGCTAGCTCTGCTGCGTCAGGAGGAGCCATTGTCCCATTGATGCTTTGCCGAGTGGAGACCCCCTGACCGACCATGGGGCAACTCTTCCCCGACTTTAATTCGTGCTCATTTAGAAAGAGCTTGTTTGCACGGAGCAGCACCACAGTACTGCAGAGCGAGAGATGGCCACAAATCAAGAAGCAAGCCTGGCTGCTAAGCCCAGAGTCTTATGTGTCTTCTGAGAGTCTCTGGTGACGCTCACGGCCAGCCTGCACCTCAGGCCAGGGGCGTATGAGCCTCTCTTCACCTCAGCCCTATTCTGCCCTAATGCAGCCTTCCTTCGGGGCCTTGTGGTTTCTAGAGGTCTGGCGTTTCCCCAGCTCCCTGAAGGCCAGGCCTTGGCTCCATATGGAGGAGTCATTTCAGATCCAGTTGCAACCCACCCAACCATAATCTCCTCGGATCGTTTGGAAGTGTTGCACTAACCCTTCAGATTTCCTTTCCACGCCCCTGGATTTGGGTCAGGAAGTTCTGACCAGAGGCGTTGCAGGGCCGATGAGGTGAAACCAGGCACCTGAGATCTCTGGTGCCGATAATGTTGGCTAAACAGCTGAACTGCACCCTTAGCCAACCCATCTCTTGCCAGGGTCCTTCTCTTTCACCCACCCAGACAAACCTGTCGTGGTGGTGAATGCCTCTGCGGGAGGGAGCTCTGGTAAGGCAGGTCTCCACCCAGACAGCTGTCCAGCTGCATTTGGCTCCTGTGCGTGCCAGAGCCTGGCATCCACGCGTAGCGCTGGATCAGCTGGGATGGGGCCATCCTCGCTGAAGGGGGCCACTGGGAGGGGACTGAAAGGAAATCTCCAGCCCTTTTGATACTGAAGACACAGCACATATCTTTCCACCATGATTTCAATAATTTCCATCCCACCATCAACCTCAGCCTAGATCAATCCACACAAGCGGTCCATTTCCTGGACACTACTGTGCTAATAAGCGATGGTCACATAAATACCACCCTATACTGGAAACCTACTGACCGCTACACTTACCTACATGCCTCCAGCTTCCATCCAGGACACACCACACGATCCATTGTCTACAGCCAAGCTCTAAGATACAACCGCATTTGCTCCAATCCCTCGGATAGAGACAAGCACCTACAAGATCTCTATCAAGCATTCTTAAAACTACAATACCCACCTGCTGAAGTGAAAAAACAGATTGACAGAGCCAGACGAGTACCCAGAAGTCACCTCCTACAAGACAGGCCCAACAAAGAAAATAACAGAACACCACTAGCTGTCACCTTCAGCCCCCAACTAAAACCTCTCCAGCGCATCATCAGAGATCTACAACCTATCCTCAAAGATGATCCTTTACTCTCACAGATCTTGGGAGACAGACCTGTCCTCGCTTACAGACAACCCCCCAACCTAAAGCAAATACTCACCAGCAACCACACATCACTGAACAAAAACACTGACCCAGGAACCTATCCTTGTAACAAAGCCCGATGCCAACTCTGTCCACATATCTATTCAAGTGACATCATCATAGGACCTAATCACATCAGCCATATCATCAGGGGCTCGTTCACCTGCACATCTACCAATGTGATATATGCCATCATGTGCCAGCAATGCCCCTCTGCCATGTACATTGGCCAAACCGGACAGTCTCTCCGCAAAAGAATTAATGGACACAAATCTGACATCAGGAATCATAATACTCAAAAACCAGTGGGAGAACATTTTAACCTGTCTGGTCATTCTATGACAGACCTGCGGGTGGCTATTTTACAACAGAAAAACTTCAAAAACAGACTCCAACGAGAGACTGCTGAGCTGGAATTGATATGCAAACTAGATACAATCAACTCAGGATTGAATAAGGACTGGGAATGGTCATTACAAACATTGAATCTATCTCCCCTTGTAAGTATTCTCACACTTCTTATCAAACTGTCTGTACTGGGCTAGCTTGATTATCACTTCAAAAGTTTTTTTCTCTTACTTAATTGGCCTCTCAGAGTTGGTAAGACAACTCCCACCTGTTCATGCTCTCTGTATGTGTGTATATATATCTCCTCAATATATGTTCCATTCTATATGCATCCGAAGAAGTGGGCTGTAGTCCACGAAAGCTTATGCTCTAATAAATTTGTTAGTCTCTAAGGTGCCACAAGTACTCCTGTTCTTTTAGCACATATCTCTGTGTCTGTGACAGACCTCTTAGGGACAGCAATGATAGCTGGTGGGAGGGACTTTCCCACCTAGCTCCACCCTTGCTGCCCATCATGGAAGGTATCAGGCCTTCTCCTGGAGAAGCCAAGCCACCATCGGCACCATGTCCTGTGCCCTTCATCCCTGGGGAGAGACAGGTGTCTGTGGTTGAGCGCCCATCTCTCTGCATAGACTTGGGGTTTGCCTGTATGCTATGGGGGGAGAGATAGCTCAGTGGTTTGAGCATTGGGCTGCCAAACCCAGAGTTGTGAGTTCAATCCTTGAGGGGGCCATTTAGGGATCTGGGGCAAAATCAGTACTTGGTCCTGCTAGTGGAGGCAGCGGGGCTGGACTTGATGACCTTTCAAGGTCCCTTCCACTTCTAGGAGATAGGATATCTCCATTAATTTATTTATTAGGAGAGGCTGAGGGAACTGGGGTTGTTTAGTCTGCAGAAGAGAAGAATGAGGGGGGATTTGATAGCTGCTTTCAACTACCTGAAAGGGGGTTCTAAAGAAGATGGATCTAGACTGTTCTCAGTGATACCTGATGACAGAACAAGGAGTAATGGTCTCAAGTTGCAGTGGGGGAGGTTTAGGTTGGATATTAGGAAAAACTTTTTCACTAGGAGGGTGGTGAAGCACTGGAATGGGTTACCTAGGGAGGTGGTGGAATCTCCTGCCTTAGAGGTTTTTAAGGTCAGGCTTGGCAAAGCCTTGGCTGGGATGATTTAGTTGGGGATTGGTCCTGCTTTGAGCAGGGGGTGGGACTAGATGACCTCCTGAGATCCCTTCCAACCCTGATATTCTATGATTCTATGAGCTCATGCCCGGGTGTTCTGCTTCTGCCCAGAGAAGGAGAGTGTCATGGCAGGGGCTTGTAACGCGCCGGCCCTTTAACTCTCTCTAGGGCCAGCTGCCGGGAGAACTGGTGGAGGCCCTGCGAGCTGTGGTGGGGAGCCAGAACGTGTCCACAGCCCTGGCCGTCCGGGAGCAGCACGGGAGGGATGAATCCATGCACAGGTACCTGGGGAGCTCCTAGCACATGCCACACACTCCCCAGAGGCCGGTTCATACAGCCCGTGTGGACTGGGGAGCCTCTTAGAGCATCGCTGACCCGGGCCACTGGGCTCCCTGGGGTGCTGTGAAGGGCTTCTGCTGGCTTGGCTCCCTCGTGCCCTGGGAGGAGCCCATCCCCCCAGCGGGACGGTGATGTGTGTGCAGCACCCAGCATGATCCAGGGATGTGCAGTGACATGACCACGGGAAGGACGGGCTCCAGGGATAGGGGCTCTGGACCTCAGCGGCCATTGGGGTGCATAGGCAGAGCAAGCCCTTCGCTGGGCTCAGGCCGGACACCCACAGGAAATCCGCCCCCCCATGCCGCAGACACTGTGCAGTCCCACTGCTGCTGCAGCAGTGCCCAGCGCAGCCCCAGCGGGTGCAGCCCTGCCCGGGTGCCCGCAGCTGTGCCGAACAGTTGCCTCCAAGGCGCCGCTGAAATCCCAGTGTCTCCCCCCATGCCCTGCCAGCTGGTGCACACAGGCCCTGGAGCTGAGCCCTTTGGCATCCTCCGCCTCAGTGTGTGGGAGCCAGCCCGTGGGGCTAGGGGCCAGTGCCCTGCTCAGCCCTCAAAGCCCCTCTTCCCCCTGGCTCATCCAGGCCTTGTCTGCCCGCCCTGTGCCCCGCCCAGCCTGGCATGCGGCTAGCTCCCTGCTGTGTTCTCGGCCCAGGTGTAATGCCAGCCTGCCCCCCCTCCCCGGCAGCTGGCATTACACAGGGCTCTCACCCACCTGCAGGTGCAGCCCGCCGGACGCCGTTGTCTGGCCCCAGGACGTGGAGCAGGTCAGCAAGTTGGCGGGGATCTGCTACAGTCACAGTGTCCCCATCATCCCCTTCAGCACCGGCACGGGCCTGGAGGGCGGCATCACCGCAGTGAGGGTATGGAGCGGGGGGGCAGCGCAGTGAGGGTACGGAGGGGGGGGCAGCGCAGTGAGGGTACGCAGCAGGGGGGCAGTGGTGAGGGTACGGAGCGGGGGGGGGAGCTCGGTGAGGGTATGGAGTGGGGGCAGCGCAGTGAGGGAACGGAGGGGGGGGCAGCGCAGTGAGGGTACGCAGCAGGGGGGCAGTGGTGAGGGTACGGAGCGGGGGGGAGCTCGGTGAGGGTATGGAGTGGGGGCAGCGCAGTGAGGGAACGGAGAGGGGGCAGCGCGGTGAGGGTACGGAGCAGGGGGGCAGCGCGGTGAGGATATGGTGGGGGGCAGCGTGGTGAGGGTACGCAGCGGGGGGCAATGCGGTGAGGGTACGGAGGGGCAGTGCGGTGAGGGTACGGGGAGGCAGTGCAGTGAGGGTTCGGTGCGGGGGGGCAGCACGGTGAGAGTATAGAGCGGGGGGGCAGCGCGGTGAGGGAACGGAGCGGGGGGGCAGCGCGGTGAGGATATAGAGTGGGGGGGCAGCACGGTGAGGGTACGGAGCGGGGGGACAGCGGTGAGGGTATAGAATGGGGGGCAGCGCGGTGAGGATATAGAGTGGGGGGGCAGCACGGTGAGGGTACGGAGCAGGGGGCAGCGCGGTGAGGGAATGGAGCGGGGGGGCAACACGGTGAGGGTACGGGGGGAAGCGTGGTGAGGGTATGATGCAGGGGGGCAGCGCAGTGTGGGTACGGAGCAGGGGGGGCAGCGCGGTGAGAGTACGGAGCGCGGGGCAGCGCGGTGAAGGTACAGAGCAGGGGGGCAGTGTGGTGAGGGTACGGGGGGGCAGCGCAGTGAGGGAATGGAGCGGGGGGGCAGCACGGTGAGGGTACAGAGCGGGGGGGGCAGCGCGGTGAGGGTACGGAGTCGGGGGGCAGCAGTGAGGGTATCGAGTGGGGGGCAACACGGTGAGGGTACGGGGGGAAGCGTAGTGAGGGTATGGAGCAGGGGGGCAGCGCTGTGAGCATTCCCTGCCCCATAAGGTGCAACTGATCCCATCCCCAGCTGGTGTAACCCAGTGGGGCTCCAGTGCCGGTGGCGCTCTGCCCACTCATCCAGCTGAGGTGCCAGCCCAGACCCTTGCCACCCCTGTGCTGGCCCTTTTGCAGGTGGGGCTGGCACAGCGAGTCTTCCCCTCTTGACTAGAGCCAGTGGGCCCAGCCCCCGGCTGCTGCCCCGTTGTCCCCAGCAGGGCAGTGTGTGGCGAGGCCGGTGGGCACGCGGCCCAGCTAGGGCTGTTCAGGGGAGGTTCCTCACAGGCAGGCTCAGCTTCCCCTCGTGCCAGGAGGGCAGCCCCTGGCTCCAGCCGTGCTGGACTCCGTGGCGCCCATGAGTCTTGGGGGATCAGTCCTGGGGGGCGCCAGGGTGGTTCATCTTTGCCTGGAGCTCTGGCGACCCCCCGGCTGGGCAGCGATGCCAGGGCAGCTGTGGTGAGATACCACTGGGGCAAACAGCAGGGGAACCCCAGCGTGGCGGTGTCCTGGCCCTGCTCCGCCTGCCTATGTGTGTTCAGGGGGTGACCCAGCAGATCTCAGGCCCTTTCCAGGGAGCGCCATGGGGCTGGCTCCAATGTCTGCTCCCATCTCTCTGGGCCAGGGTGGCGTGTGCTTTAACCTGACCCGAATGGATCGTATCACAGCGCTCAGCACTGAGGACTTCACTGTGGCCGTGGAGCCGGGGGTGACCCGCAAAGCGCTCAACAGTTACCTGCGGGACACTGGCCTCTGGTTCCCTGTCGGTATGATGCCGTGCACGGGGTGAGGGGCTCCCTCCAGTGGTGGGGGACGAGGGGTCCCAGCTCCATTCCCAGCGCACAGCCAATGCCTAGGCCTGCAGCTGGGTTCAGTGGTGTCAGAGCAGGAAGCTGGCACAGGTTGGCGAGTGGCAGCTGTGCTGGGCGACATGCCTGGGCTGTGGGCTGTCAATGGGCTGATGAGCTTTGCCCCCAGATCCTCCACCCCAATCCAGCCCAGTGCAGTGGTGCTGGCTGCCGGGAACAGAGCAGCTGGGTCCCACTCCAGTGGACATGCCATGAAAATCAATCCTGCCACAGGCCCCTCGTTGGCCCACTCAGCATGCAGGCCACGGCCCACCTGGGCCACGGGTGGGCAGTGCCAGGCAGGGCATTGTGGGCACAGTCTGTGTTGCAGCCATGCGTGGTGAAGGGGCCTGAGCTCTGACCTGGCCACTCCCTCCATATCCCTGTGGCCACGACATGCTGGGCTGGGTGCTGGCAGCTGCCCAAGGCTCCGCCTGGACCAGCTTTGGGAGCGCCCATGGCACAGCAACCCGGGGGTGGGCAGCTTTCTGTCTTGGGCCCAGCTCTGCCCTGGGCACAGGGGGGAAGGTTCTCCGGGGTGCTGGTTCTGCGATGCCCCATGACCACTGACTGCCGGCTGTGCCCTTTCCCTCCGTAGACCCTGGCGCTGACGCCTCCCTGTGCGGCATGGCGGCCACCAGTGCCTCAGGCACCAATGCCGTGCGCTACGGCACCATGCGCCACAACGTGATCAACCTGCAGGTGGTGCTGGCCGATGGCAGGGTGCTGCACACGGCTGGCCGGGGCCGCCACTTCAGGTACCGGGGGCTGCAGCTCGGGGGTGGGGGGCACCAGAGGACTCCTGCCCCGAGATCTCATCCCAGCCCCTTCTCGCCCTGCTGCAGGAAGAGCGCTGCCGGCTACAACCTGACAGGGCTGTTTGTGGGCTCCGAGGGGACACTTGGCCTCATCACCCAGGCCACACTGCGTCTCCATGGCAGCCCTGAGGCTACGGTGGCGGCCGTGTGCGCCTTCCCCAGCGTGCATGCGGCGGTGGGCTGCACTGTGCAGGTGCTGCAGGCCGGCATCCCCATGGCCCGGATTGGTGAGTTGGCGGCCCCGTGCCCTGCAGAACGTGCCCTGGGGAGCAGGGGGCATTGCTCCCGAGTGGACTGCGGAGCCCTCCAAGGCTCTGACCCCCAGCCTCTCTGCTCCCCCAGAGTTCCTGGACGACGTCATGATGGCCGCCTGTAATCGGTTCAGTGGCCTGAGCTACACCGTGTCCCCCACACTCTTCCTGGAGTTCCACGGCTCGCCCGGCAGCCTGGAGGAGCAGGTCCGGCAGGCAGGTACGTGCACAACACCAGGGGGGTGATGCCTGGGGGGGGCACAGGCTGGGGGCCTGGCCCTGCAGGGGGCCCTCCGTCCTGCTGGCGCAGCGGGGGAGCAGCAGCCCTGGGGCAGGTGGGCACTGCCAGTGGCACCAGGGGTGTATTTGGATGGCGCCTAGGGGTTGGGTGGAGCTGGGGGGTGGTTGGCTGCCCAGCGCGTGGTTGAGGTGGGATGTTGCTGCCCTTCCCCTTTTCTGTAGGGGGCAGAGTGGCTCTGTCCTGCCCTGGCCAAGTCCCTTGCCCATGCCAGGGAGTGGATCTCTCACCTGGTCTCACAGCCCTCCTGGCCTAGATCTCCAGCGACAGGGGGGAAACCAGGCCTCTGCCCTGCCCCAGCCTGCCTGGCAGAGACGGCTGGCAGCCAGGCCCCAATCCGGGGGGGCGGGGGGCTGACAGCGAGGGTGTCTCTTTCTCTGCAGAGGAGATCGTGCAGCTGAACGGTGGCTCGGACTTTGCCTGGGCCCGGGATCTGGAGGCGAGGAACAAGCTGTGGGCCGCTCGGCACAACGCCTGGTACGCGGCCTTGGCCCTGCGCCCTGGGAGCAAGGTGGGCTAGCGCTGGGGCACGGGGAATGCCGGGGAGAAGGGGAGTCACTTGGAGACAGGGTGAAGGAGTGCCTGAGGAGAGGGGGTAGGGGGAGGCTGAGGGAAGAGGGGGTCACTTGGGAAGAGGGTGGGGGAGTCCCCGGAGGGACAGGGGGTCTGGGGAGTGGGTAAGGGGTGCCAAGGGAAGGGACTGGGGGGCATCAGGGGAGGGGACTGGGGACTGATATTGGGGCTCTTGGTAGGCCAGGGACAGCCCCTCACCCCATGAGACTCTGGGCTTTCCCCAGGTCAGGGGCCAGTGCCCACCCACAGGACTGTCCTGCCCCAGCCTGACTGCTGAGAGCCGCTCTCCAGCAGGTGTCCTGGGGTCAGTGCTCCCCAGGCCTTCGGGGGACCCCGCTGAACAGCACGTCCCGAGCCCCAGGACTGGGAGGGCTTAACAAGGGTTTTCCCAAACCGAGCCAGGTCCCACCAGTGGGGCGCAGGGGGGGCTGGGATCCTCCGGGGGCCCAGGCGAGGCCAGTGTGCACCCCCCAAGTGAGGCGGGATCGGGATGCCCAGATGTGTCCTGTCACTTCTGCGGGGGATGTCAGTGAACCCTCTGCCATGTCCCCCTCAGGGCTACTCCACAGACGTGTGCGTCCCCATCTCCCGGCTGCCCCACATCGTGGGAGAGACCCACAGAGACCTGCAGGAGTCAGGGCTCACAGGTGGGTCTCCACTGAACCTGGGGTCAGGGCCTGTGCAGCTGGGGGTCACTTCACCGGGGTCAGGCAAGGCAGCAGGAGAAGGGATGACATGACGGGGCTGGCGCTGCTCCCATCCCCCTGCTGTCAGGCCTGACTGCCATTGTCCTGTCTGGGTGTGGGAGCCACGGGGCTGGGTGCTGCAGACAGAGGGGGCAAAGGCTCTGCCCCCCATTGCTACAGGGGTTGGTAATAAATCCAAACGCGGCCCCTAAACGCCAACCACCCACAGTGCACCTGTCTGGGGTGAAGGCCTCACCGGCGGGAGGGCCTGACAATGCCCGCCATCGCAGAGAACAGTGCAGGTGAGCACGCCTCACACACGCTTCACACTCATCAGACACTTCACACACATCAGACATGCATCAGATGCTTCAAATGCACTGGACATGCTCTGGCAGTGCTCCTCGATCCCGGGTATCCGAGCCCTGGGGCTGTGCTGAGCAGGACTTGCCAGGTATTTCAGTGGGGCTGCAAGGGGACCAAGCCAGCCTGGCTCCCCAAAGCTGGAACTAATTAGCCTTGGGCCTGCCATGACCCCCACCTGTCAGGGCATGTGCTCCCTGGGCCGTGCGGGTTTCTGGGGGACATTCCTATGCCCCCATGCTGTGATCTCATCCAGTCTCACCCCCATGCTGGGGCAGGATGGACGGGAGGAGCCAACGGCTGAGCCAGCCGCTGCCGAAGCATCCTTCCGAGGGATCGGGACGTGCGGCTCCTCATGCCCTGGCCAGATCCCCATGTGGGGGATATCCCTGATGAGCTAACCCCTGCCACATTTCAGTGGGGTAGGGGGCTCCCTCCCCAAGCCCCGGGGCACAGCCCCCTTCTGCCAGAGGGGGCTGCATTTTAGGAGTGGGCAATGACTCTGGCGTGGGCTCTGCAGGGCAAGGGGCTTCACTGGAGGGGAGGTGGGAGGGAGCCAGGCAGTAAGTGTCTGTGGGGGGCTAGGAAAGGCTCCCCATACGAGCAGCTGGTCTGTGTCCCCTCAGGCCCGATAGTCGGGCACGTGGGCGATGGGAACTTTCACTGCCTCCTGGTGTTTGACCCGGCCGACCTGGCCGAGATCCAGCGCGTCAAGGAGTTTGCAACCCGACTGGCCAGGTAGGAAGCCAGCTCTGCCCAGCCCTGGTCTGCCTTGTCCTGCCTGGCCCAGCCTAGGTCTGCCCTGCCAAGCTCTGCTGAGTACTACCCACCCTGTCCAGCCCAGCCTAGCCCGGCTCTGCCCTGCCCAGCCCAGCTCTGCCCAGCCTAGCCCGCCTCTGCCCTTCCCAGCCCGCCTCTGCCCTGCCCAGCCTGGCCCAGCTATGCCCAGTGCTACCCAGCCCTGCCCGGCCAAGCCCTGCCCAGCCTGGCTCTGCTGTGCCCAGCTCTATCTGCCCTGCCCTGCGTAGCCTGGCTCTGCCCTGCCCAGCTCTGCCCAGCCTAGCCCGCCTCTGCCCTGCCCAGCTGTGCTGAGTACTACCCACCCTGCCCTGCCCAGCCTGGCCCAGCTCTGCCCAGTGCTACCCAGCCCTGCCCGGCCAAGCCCTGCCCAGCCTGGCTCTGCTCTGCCCAGCTCTATCTGCCCTGCCCTGCGTAGCCTGGCTCTGCCCTGCCCAGCTCTGCCCAGCCTAGCCCGCCTCTGCCCTGCCCAGCTGTGCTGAGTACTACCCACCCTGCCCTGCCCAGCCTGGCCCAGCTCTGCCCAGTGCTACCCAGCCCTGCCCGGCCAAGCCCTGCCCAGCCTGGCTCTGCTCTGCCCAGCTCTGTCTGCCCTGCCTGGCCCAGCTCTGCTCTGCCCATGCTACCCTGCTCTGCCCAGCTCAACCCTGCCTGGCCCAGTTCTGGTGTTGAAGGGCAGAAGCAACTCATGGGATCTTGCAGGGGGCAAATGGGGCCTGCCCTGACTGGCCTTTGGGCCCAGACCTGAGGGTGGGGCTGGGGGAGGGCACAGACCTAACGGTGTGGGGGGCACACCAGGGAGGGGCCCAGAGCTCAGGGCAAGGGTAGCAGGAGAAGCAACCAGAAGAGTTCCCAGGAGCCACCTGTCCTGGGCCCCTTGCTGAGAGCACAGACAGCCCCCCCAGGACATACGAGAGACCGGGGCTGCCTGACACGTGGGGAGCGGTCGGGTACTTGCTCCTCACACGGGGCCCTGCAGCACAGCCAGGCTGGGCAGGGCCTAGACGGGGGCAGTAGTTGTCCCAGAGGTGAAGGGTGGGGGCTGCACACGGGGTGCACCACGCCCTGGGGCCGCACCCTGCCCTTTTGCCCCCTCACCCGCTCCCCTTGGCATGCTCCTGGCAGTGCAGCATCCCCTACAGGCAACTGGCACGCGGCTGAGCCCTCCCCTGCCCCCTGCAGTGAATTCACATGCATGGATCTGATCCTGGGGTCCCTGAACCCCTGAGCACCCCCTGCCAGTTGGTCTGCAGCCCCCACCCCACCCCCAGCCATGCTCCCCGCAGCTGCCCTGCCCTCCTGCTAACACATCTCCTGCCTCCTCTCCTCCCAGACAGGCCCTGGCCCTGGACGGAACCTGTACAGGCGAGCATGGCATCGGGCTGGGCAAGCGCCATCTGCTGCGGGAGGAGATCGGGGAGCTGGGGCTTACCATCATGAGGCAGATCAAGGCCACGCTGGACCCCAAGAACCTCATGAACCCTGGGAAGGTGCTGTGAGCGGCATCTCCCACCCCTGCCCAGCCAGCCCAGAGCACCCAGCGCTGGCAAGGCAGGTTCCCTCCCAGGCCTGCAGCTGTCACTCCCCTTCCCCATGCAGACAGCGACTCGGAGCAGGGGCAGGGGGGAGCCCCCAAGTCTCGGCCCTTGAGCCCAGTGGATTGTTTGTGCCACGGGAAGGAAGGACTAGAAGCACTAGAAGGCAGCAGGCTTAATGTCAGCAAACCCCTCCTTCCCCCCCCCCACTGCTCCTGGCCCTGGGCTCCAACTCAGATCTACTACTGCCCCCCTTCACCTCTCCCAGCCCTGGGCTCCCCCTTCACTTCTGCCTCAGCCTCCCCACCCCCGCCTCTCTCCACCCTAGGACTCCCCAGCTCCCCCCACCACCTCTCCCAGCCCTGCGACTCCCCCTAACTCTGCTATTGCCCCCCCTTCACCTCTTCCAGCCCCATGCTCCCCACCCTCAGCTCTCCCTGGGTCCCCCTGCCTCTCCCAGCCCTAGGACTCCCACCCCGGCTTTGCCTTGTGGCCTTGTGACAATGTGGGGAATTTTCTTAAGAGTTTGTATGAATACTGTGTGGGCCTCAGTTTCCCTTGCATGCTGCTGTTTAACCAGGGGGTGGGCGAGGGGGTTTGGTGTTGCAGAGGCCCAAGTGTGACCCCGCCTAGCAGCCTGGCCTGGACACTGTGTAACTTGGCAGACCAGACAGCCCTGCCCAACTTGGAACCCACTGGGTCCAGCCAGTGGGAGAGCAAAGGACTGGAGAGGGCCGAGGGGATGTGTGTCTCTGGGTATGTCTACACTACGAAATTAGTTCGAATTTATAGAAGCCGGTTTTATTGAAATCGGTTGTATACAGCCGATTGTGTGTGTCCACACAATAAAATGCTCTAGGTGCTCTAGTCGGCGGACCGCGTCCACAGTACGAGGCTAGCGTCGACTTCCGGAGCATTGCACTATGGGTAGCTATCCCACAGCTATCCCACAGTTCCCGCAGTCTCTGCCGCCCCTTGGAATTCTGGGTTGAGATCCCAATGCCCGGATGATGCAAAACAGTGTCGCGGGCGGTTCTGGGTACATGTCGTCAGGCCCCTCCCTCCCCCGTCACAGCAACGGCAGACAATAGATTCGCGCCTTTTTACCTGGGTTACCTGGGTTACCTGTGCAGACAACATGGAGCCCGCTCAGCTCAGCTGAGCTCACCGTCACCATATGTCCTCTGGGTGCCGGCAGACGTGGTACTGCATTGCTACACAGCAGCAGCTGCTAACTGCCTTTTGGCGGTAGACGGTGTAGTAGACTGGTAGCCTTCATCGGCGATCTGGGTGCTGGCAGCCGTGGGGCTTGCCTTTTGGCAGTAAATGGTGTATTACGACTGTTAGCCATCCTATTACAAGTCGGGTCATCGTACATTAGCAGAGTCTTCCCTGAGCAGCCGATTGTGCAATAGGCCTGAAGACCATCGTCATACACCGCCCCGTATTTGCTGCCAAGCACCCAGAAAGATGCCGAGGGCTATCAGTCACGCTGCACCGTCGTCTTAAGATGTAAAAAAATAGATTTGCTCTGTATTCATTTGCTTCCCCCTCCCTCCGTCAAATCAACGGCCTGCTAAACCCAGGGTTTTCAGTTTAATCTTTGGGGGGGACCAGTCTGTGACAGTTGTTTGTGTTTCTCCCTGATGCACAGCCACCGTTCTTTATTTTAATTCCCTGTGCCTGTACGCCATGTCGTCACTCGGCCCCCCTCCCTCCTTCCCCTAGGCCGTCAGATACTACGTTTGCGCCACAGCTCAGACAGCCGAGAAGCGGTTCGCGCCTTTTCTTTGAATTCTGGGTTGAGATCCCAATGCCCGGATGATGCAAAACAGTGTCGCGGGCGGTTCTGGGTACATGTCGTCAGGCCCCTCCCCCCTCGTCACAGCAACGGCAGACAATAGATTCGCGCCTTTTTACCTGGGTTATCTGTGCAGACAACATACCACGGCAAGCATGGAGCCCGCTCAGCTCAGCTGAGCTCACCGTCACCATATGTCCTCTGGGTGCCGGCAGACGTGGGACTGCATTGCTACACAGCAGCAGCTGCTAACTGCCTTTTGGCGGTAGACGGTGTAGCATGAGTGATAGCCGTGGGGCTGGCAGCCGTAGGGCTGCATTGCACCAGCCCCTTGCAGGCGATGGTATATTATGACTGGTACCCGTCGTCGTCATACTGGTATGGCTGTCAATCATGGCCACCTGGGCAGACATGCTACTGTTTTGATGATGACGGTTACCAGTCGTAATATACTATTTTCTGCCAATTGCCCAATATTGTCTGCTAAGCACCCAGAAGAGGCCGAGGGCGATGCTGGGTGCTGGCGGACGTGGGGCTGGCAGACGTGGGGCTGCATTGCTACACAGCAGCAGCCCCTTGCCTTTTGGCAGATGATGGTATATTATGATTGGTACCCATCGTCATCGTACTGGTATGGCTGTCACTCATGCTGCACCGTCGGCTGCCACCTTAAGATGTAAAAAATAGATTTGTTCTGTGTTCATTTGCTTCCCCTTCCTCCGTGAAATCAACGGCCTGCTAAGCCCAGGGTTTCCAGTTTCATCTTTGGGGGGACCATTCTGTGTGACAGTTGTTTGTGTTTCTCCCTGTTCCTGTACCTGTACGCCATGTCGTAACTCGGCCCTCCCTCCCTCCCTCCCGCCCTCCTTCTCCTGGTCCATCAGATACTACTTTCGCGCCTTTTTTCTGACCAGGCGCCATAGCTAGCACTGGGATCATGGAGCCCGCTCAGATCACCGCAGCAATTATGAGCACTATGAACACCACGCGCATTGTCCTGGAGTATATGCAGAGCCAGAACATGCCAAGGCGAAACCCGGACCAGGCGAGGAGGCGATTGCAGCGCGGCGACGAGAGTGATGAGGAAATTGACATGGACATAGACCTCTCACAAGGCACAGGCCCCAGCAATGTGGAAATCATGGTGTCACTGGGGCAGGTTGATACCGTTGAACGCCGATTCTGGGCCCGGGAAACAAGCACAGACTGGTGGGATCGCATCGTGCTGCAGGTATGGGACGATTCCCAGTGGCTGCGAAACTTTCGCATGCGTAAGGCCACTTTCATGGAACTTTGTGACTTGCTTTCCCCTGCCCTGAAACGCCAGGATACCAAGATGAGAGCAGCCCTCACAGTTGAGAAGCGAGTGGCGATAGCCCTGTGGAAGCTTGCAACGCCAGACAGCTACCGGTCAGTCGGGAATCAATTTGGAGTGGGCAAATCTACGGTGGGGGCTGCTGTGATCCAATTTGCCAGGGCAATGAAAGACCTGGTGATAGCAAGGGTAGTGACTCTGGGCAACGTGCAGTCAATAGTGGATGGTTTTGCTGAAATGGGATTCCCAAACTGTGGCGGGGCCATAGACGGAACCCATATCCCTATCTTGTCACCGGAGCACCAAGCCACCGACTACGTAAACCGCAAGGGGTACTTTTCAATGCTGCTGCAAGCCCTGGTGGATCACAAGGGACGTTTCACCAACATCAACGTGGGATGGCCGGGAAAGGTACATGATGCTCGCGTCTTCAGGAACTCTGCTCTGTTTCGAAAGCTGGAGGAAGGGACTTTCTTCCCGGACCAGAAAGTGACCATTGGGGATGTTGAAATGCCTATCGTGATCCTTGGGGACCCAGCCTACCCCTTAATGCCATGGCTCATGAAGCCATACACAGGCAGCCTGGACAGGAGTCAGGACCTGTTCAACTACAGGCTGAGCAAGTGCCGAATGGTGGTGGAATGTGCATTTGGACGTTTAAAAGCGCGCTGGCGCAGCTTACTGACTCGCTCAGACCTCAGCGAAAAGAATATCCCCATTGTTATTGCTGCTTGCTGTGCGCTCCACAATATCTGTGAGAGTAAGGGGGAGACCTTTATGGCGGGGTGGGAGGTTGAGGCAACTCGCCTGGCCGCTGATTACGCGCAGCCAGACACCAGGGCGGTTTGAGGAGCACAACAGGGCGCGGTGCGCATCAGAGAAGCTTTGAAAACGAGTTTTGTGACTGGCCAGGCTACTGTGTGAAACTTCTGTTTGTTTCTCCTTGATGAACCCTCCAACACCCCCCCCCCCGACCCGGTTCACTCTACTTCCCTGTAAACCAACCACCCCACCCCACCCTCCCCTCCCCTCCCGCTTGCAGAGGCAATAAAGTCATTGTTTTTTCACATTCATGCATTCTTTATTAGTTCCTTACAGAGGTAGGGGGATAATTGCCAAGGTAGCCTGGGATGGGTGGGGGAGGAGGGATGGAAAAGGACACACTGCATTTTAAAACTTTAACTCTTATTGAAGGCCAGCCTTCTGATGCTTGGGCGATCATCTGGGGTGGAGTGACTGGGTGGACGGAGGCCCCCCCACCGTGTTCTTGGGCGTCTTGGTGAGGAGGCTATGGAACTTGGGGAGGAGGGCTGTTGGTTAAACAGGGGCTGTAGCGGCGGTCTCTGCTCCTGCTGCCTTTCCTGCAACTCAACCATACGCTCGAGCATATCACTTTGATGCTCCAGCAGATGGAGCATTGCCTCTTGCCGTCTGTCTGCAAGCTGACGCCACCTATCGTCTTCAGCCCGCCACTTGCTCTGTTCTTCCCGCGATTCAGCCCGCCACCTCTCCTCTCGTTCATATTGGGCTTTTCTCATCTCCGACATTGACTGCCTCCACGCATTCTGCTGTGCTCTATCAGCCTGGGCGGACATCTGCAGCTCCGTGAACATCTCATCCCTCGTCTTACGTTTTCTCTTTCTAATGTTCACGAGCCTCTGCGAAGGAGAAACATTTGCAGCTGGTGGAGGAGAAGGGAGAGGTGGTTAAAAAAGACACATTTTAGGGAACAATGGAAACACTCTTTCATTACAAGGTCGCATATTTCGGCTTGCAGGCAGCCATCGTAGGCCACAGTGTTTTGGCTTTTTTAACCTTCTTAACATGCGGGAAAGGTTGCAAACAGCAGCGCACTTCCCATATCAAGGATGAATTGGGTTGTCCATTTAAAATGGGGTTTCAATGTAAAAGGAGGGGGCTGCGGTTTCCCAGTTAACATGCGGCACAAACACAAGTAAACCACCCCCCCCCCACACACACGATTCTCTGGGATGATCACTTCACCCCTCCCCCCCACCGCGTGGTTAACAGCGGGGAACATTTCTGGTCAGAAGAGCAGGAACGGGCGCCTCTGAATGTCCCCCTTAATAAAATCACCCCATTTCAACCAGGAGAGCTTTCTGGAGATGTCCCTGGAGGATTTCCGCTCCATCCCCATACACGTTAACAGACTTGCTTGCTTTTTTTTTTGTAATGTTTACAAATATTTACAAAGTTACACTCACCAGAGGTCTCCTGTGTGCCCTGAGGGTCTTGGGTGAGTTCAGGGGTTACTGGTTCCAGGTCCAGGGTCACAAACATATCCTGGCTGTTGGGGAAACCGGTTTCTCCGCTTCCTTGCTGCTGTGAGCTACCTACAGTACCTCCATCCTCATCTTCCTCGTTCCCCAAACCGTCTTCCCTGTGTGTTTCTCCAGTGAGAGAGTCATAGCACACGGTTGGGGTAGTGGTGGCTGCACCCCCTAGGATCGCATGCAGCTCCGCGTAGTAGCGGCAAGTTTGCGGCTCTGCCCCGGACCTTCCGTTTGCTTCTCTGGCTTTGTGGTAAGCTTGCCGTAGCTCCTTAATTTTCACGCGGCACTGCTGTGTGTCCCTGTTATGGCCTCGGTCCTTCATGGCCTTGGAGATCTTTTCTAATACTTTTCCATTTCTTTTACTGCTACGGAGTTCAGCTATCACTGCTTCATCTCCCCATATGGCAAGCAGATCTCGTACCTCCCGTTCGGTCCATGCTGGAGCTCTTTTGCGATCCTGGGAGGACTCCATGACGGTTACCTGTGCTGATGAGCTCTGCGTGGTCACCTGTGCTCTCCACGCTGGGCAAACAGGAAATGAAATTCAAACCTTCGCGGCTCTTTTCCTGTCTACCTGGTCAGTGCATCTGAGTTGAGAGCGCTGTCCAGAGCGGTCACAATGAAGCACTGTGGGATAGCTCCCGGAGGCCAATAACATCGAATTCCGTCCACACTACCCCAATTCCGACCCGCAAAGGCCGGTTTTATCTCTAATCCCCTCGTCGGAGGTGGTGTAAAGAAACCGGTTTAAAGGGCCCTTTAAGTCGAAAGAAAGGGCCTCGTTGTGTGGACGTGTCCAGGCTTAATTCGGTTTAACGCTGCTAAAGTCGACCTAAACCCGTAGTGTAGACCAGGCCTCTCAAACGAAGACAAAGGACGGACTCGGCCAGACCCAGTTGGACTGTGTGGTAACTTCCTACTCTGTGTTCCCCACTTCCAATAACCTGCTGCTTTACACGTTGGCTGAGTCAGTGCAGGCTAAACAGGCGGGGACTGCATTGCCTGCATTGCTCCCTTGGGGTGGGCAGGCTGAGGGGATGCTGACGGGAGCTCACGGGCTGAGGCCATGGGCTGGTGGTGGAGGCAAAGGGCTCACCCCAGGAAGACAGCGTGACCCTATCGAGGGTAACACTGCAAAGGGGCCTTCCCAGGATGAATAGAGGAGTGGGAGAGCACTGGGGCTGTGCTTGTGTGACACCCCTCAACCCCAGCCTTGGGCTAGCCCCCTCCCCCCATTCTGCCAGCACCTCTCCCATGAGAGGAAAACGCACCCTGCACAGCAGAGCCGTGGCTCTGACTAATGGAAATCCAACCCCACCCAAAGCCAGCTGTAAAGCTTGCTGTGGGCGGAGTGACCTCCTGCCCAGGGGCAGGGGCAAGGGGCTGTGTGGGGGGGAGGGTATTCCCCTCAATCATCAGTCAATAAACTCACCTTCTGCAAAGCAGGTCCCCAAACCCGGCAGTGCCCAGGGCCCACCTGAATGGCACCTGGAGCCCAGCTGGGTGGTGGCAAGGGCCGCAGACGGCACCTGGAGCCCAGCATAGCTTTATGCCCTTCTATGGCTTCGGGCATACAGCCTAGGTGCTGAGAGCCTGGCCCAGCGTGGCAGCCACTGTGCCAGCTTTCCATAGCAGGGGCTGCCCTGCCTACCCCAGCTCCCCCCACTGCAAAGCTCCAGCCAGGCAAGGGCAGGGCATGCTGGGCAGGCACAGGGCTGGGGGGGGCATGTGTGCCATGCTGTTCATGGGGCCTGCTGGGCATGGAAATTGACCCCTCTCCAGTCTATAGTGGCCTGGATGGCTCCCCACTGCCCCTGCAGCCTGACTGCCCCAGGGCTCTACTCAGAGCACAGCCTAGGGGCAAGCCCCGTGTTCAGCCTGCGGCTTGTAGCAAATTTGGGAATTGTTTGGAATACAGCTTTAAAGCCAATGTCTGCCTCCGTTTTAGTTGCCTGGCTACCCAGCGGGTACACAAGGGTCAATGCTGCACTTGGCCTATGCTGGCTGATGAACCAGCCCCACCTCCCTAAGGGGCCCAGAGACAATGGCAGCCCCCAAGCCGGAGCAGCTGACAGGAAGGCCCAAGGGGTTTCCCTGCAGGAAGAGTCGAGCCCCCCCAGGATCCTGCTGGGGCCTCCAGCACCCTTCGCTGCCAGCAAGCTCCTGCCTTTCCTTGCACCCTCAGGGGACTGCCTGCCCAGAAGGAGCATGCACAGCCCCCACCCTCCACTAAGGGGGCAATGGGGTGGGAGAACTGCTCCCCACTGGCACAGCATGGGGCACCCCTGCCAACCGGCACCTCCCTGGGGACTGGCTCTGAGGGGCTGCAGGTTAGCTGGGCTGGCTGGGAGCCTATCCCGCTCACTGCCCCACAGCTACATGTGCCTCCCTCAGCCCCGAGGCGCCCAGTCCTGCAGCCCTCTGTGCCCCTCCCACCTGCCCCATCCTCCAGCACTGCCCAGCAGAGAGAGGACACCCCCGCCCTTGGCAGCTGCACCCGCTGTCTGTGCTGGGCAGGGGCTGCAGGTGCCATGTGGCCTTCACCACCACCACCTGTGCCTGGCCCACTGGGGCACTAGCATAGCATGGCTCAGCTGGGCTCCCACCCTGCTCCCCAAGGCTGCTTGGGAGCCTAGGGTCTGGCCCCAGAGCCTGGGCCTGCAGAGCAAAGCCTGGTGGAGACCCCTGCTGCTAGGTGGGGGGTTCTGCCATGGTTCCCCACAGTGGGAAGCTGGAGCCCCTGACCCTGCAGGGCAGGTTCCTGCTGCTGGAGCTCCAGCTGTGAGCAGTAGCCTGGCCCAATGATTGGCCAGTCTGGCCTCAGCCCCAACCTGGATAAGGGAGGCCCTGGATCAGCCCGGTGGAGTCCTCTGTCCTTATGGCCCCTCCCTGCACCTGCCAGGGAGCCCCTGGGGCCCCAACGCCACCCCAAGGCCAAACAGCCAGGGCCCTTCACCCCAGGACAGTCCTTCACGTGGTTGGGGGCAAGGAGGCAAAGCAAAAGCCCCCCCCTGCATGTGGGAAAGGACATGGGGTGAGCGAAGGGGGGCTTATATACTTCTACATAAGTGCTCCTAGCTGTAGTAAGCAAAGATGCATGTGTGCGGCCATGTGTGGTGCCCGTGAGCCATGAGTGTGCACACACATCACTTTGTACATGTGCACATCCTGCATTTGCCTGCCAGAGAGTGCTCCTGTGGGTGCCAACTCACTGCAGTGCCCTCACTGCAGCACGCAGTGCCTGGAGCATCCTCTCTCCAGCAGGCACAGCAACACAGACCCAGGGCCAGCCATGGGGCACCCCAGGGCAAGGCTTGGCTTGCTCCCACCCACTGGGAATTCACACACAGCCTGGCCTGGAGGAGTAAACGCCGCTGGCACTCAGGGTTGGCTCCAGCTGGCATGGGGCAGCACCACCATGGTGCTGGTTGGTGACTGTGGGGCCTTTTATTGCATCCAGCCCTTCCCCCGACTTGGGTAATGACCGGCACCCATTCTGGTCCTAAATTAGCACTCCCAGCAGCTGCACTTGCAGCCCCCTGGCTAGGGGTGTAGGCGAGCCCAGCCCAATGGTCGCCGGTGTGCTGAGTATTATTATGGGCTGGCACACACACACCCACACCCACACACCCCCGGGGACTGGGGCCCTCAGCGACCTGGACCCTTAGAGTGCAAACGGCGCAGTGCAAAGACCCCTCATCAGCTTAGCTTGCGCAGGAGCCCAGGCCGTGGGGCCAAGGCCAGTCTGGGCTGAGCCCTTTGATTCTGACAGGTGCTTTCCTGAACCAAATGGCCCCAGGGCCCACCTCTTCCACTCTGGGGGCTCACCCTTGCAATCCCAGAGGTTTCCGACTGCCAATCCTGAGAACCTCACCAGGTTCGTGCTGCCTCATGCATCAGCAACAGGAATAAGCTACCAATTGAACCATACCTGAGACTCTGGTGATGATGTTAGACCAGCCTGTGGCTCTCGCCCTGTAGCCAGGCCCCACAGGGACAGGCTCCAGCTCCCTCCCCCATGGCCAGGTGGGCCCCACAGGGACAGAGTAGCTCCCTCCCCGTGGCCAGGCGGGCCCCACAGGGGCGGGCCCCACAGGGACAGGCTCCAGCTCCCTCCCCCATGGCCAGGCGGGCCCCACAGGGACAGAGTAGCTCCCTCCCCGTGGCCAGGCGGGCCCCACAGGGACAGGCTCCAGCTCCCTCCCCCATGGCCAGGCGGGCCCCACAGGGACAGGCTCCAGCTCCCTTCCCCATGGGTGGGCTGGCCAAGCTCAGAGCACCACAGCAGTAAATCCCATTCCCAGCACCTCCAGGAGCTCTTACTCCACTACAGGTGGGGGCAGATCTATTACAGAGGGGCCTTTTGTAGCACAGGCACTGTTCAGAGCATGCTTGTTTTCTAGGGCTCCTATGGGTCAGGAATCTCTGGCAGTCCTGGCTGCTGCCATGGGACAGGGCGTGACCTAGAGATTTGCCATGGTGCCATTACAAAAAGATCAGATCAACTCATGTCAGACATGGATTTCCAACCTGCCTGCCCATGAGAGTGGCATCACTGCCCTGACCTGTCCTGAGCCCTGCGAGCACACGGGAAGCTGTCTGACCAACCATAGCAGCGATTACAGCCCTTGCTCTGAAATGGACAGGCCTTGCTGTGCTCACTCGCTAGCCCTGGAGGAGGGTGATGGGTCTCACTGCAGCGCCACCGACAGGATCAGGGCCACATTTAGAGCAAGGTCTGGCTTTGATGCAGTGCGCAGCTCCCAGCACCACAGTGCCCCATTCATTCTGGCAGCTTCTAGATGCTACTGTCATCAAACTAATGAGCCCCCCTTTGCACTGCTGCTTGGGGGAGCAGAGACAGATTGCTGGGCAAGCTGACTTAAGGCACAGTGGGGGCAAGGAAAGGCCTGTTATCTTCATACCACCACTTTGAACTTCTCTAGAAGCCAGGAATCCCCCCCACCAATATCACTGCAACCTTGACTGCAGAAGCAGCCACAGGGTAAGGAGGCTGTTAACATTGCATTGTGTTAGAGGGGCACAGGTGGCATAAATCAGGAGGGTGCTCACCATGCCACCCACCTTAAGGCATTTCATGCAGGTCTGCATGGGAAATTAGTTAAATTGGAGAAAATGGTGATTAATACAAGAATGGAAAAGCTGGATAAAGAACTGGTTAAAGGGACTACTGAAAGGGGAAAGGCTAGTGGAGTTCCTCAGGGATTGGCCTTGGGCTCAGTCTTCATCAATATTTGCATTAATGACCTTGGCACAAAATGTGGGACTGTGTTAATAAAATTTGCAGACAACTCAAATTTGGGAGGCATTGCCAATACAGGAGGAGGACTGGAATATAATACAGGAAAAGCTGGAGGACCTTGAAAACTGGAGCAATAGAAATGGGATGAAATTTAATAGTGCACAGTCATGCACTTAGGGACTAACAAGAAACTGAGGACATATCAGTTGGAAGTGAGAGGAGAAAGGCCTGGGTGTATGGGTCAATGGCTAAGTCATCCTGTGATCAATGTGATAGCCTTTTTCCAGTGTAAGTCAAGCCTAGGATGCATCAGACGAGGTATTTCCAGTAAAGACAGGGAAGTATTATTGCTATTATACCAGGCCCTAGTGAGACCTCATCTGGAATACTGTGTGCGGTTTCTAGGCTCCCATAATTAAGAAAGATGAATTCAAAATGGAAGAGGAGCAGAGAAGGGCTACTAGGATGATCAGTCGAATGGAAAACCTAACTTGCAAGAGGAGAGTCAAAGAGCTTGGCTTGTTTAGCCTCACCAAATGAAGGCTGAGGGGAGCTATGATGGCTCTCTATAAATACATCAGAGGGATAAATACCAGAGAGGGGGAGGAGTTATTTAAGTTTAGTGCCAATATTGGCACAAGAACAAATGGATAGAAACTGGCCATCAACAAGTTTAGGCTTGAAATTAGAGGAAGGTTCTAACCATCAGAGGAGTGAAGTTCTGGAGCAGCATCCCAAGGGGAGCAATGGGGGCAAAAAACCCAACTGGCTTCAAGAGCTTGATAAGTTTAGGGAGGGTGATGGTGTGATGAGATTGGCTACAATGGCATGCGTCCCATCTGTGATTGCTAGCAGCAACTATCCTCAATGGCTGCAGACAGGACACTAGATGGGGCAGGCTCTGAGTTACTACTTCTTTCCCAGGTGTCTGGCTGGTGGGTCTCGCCCACATGCTCAGGGTCTAACCGATCACTGTATTTGGGGTTGGGAAGGAATTTTCCCCTGGGTCAGATTGGCCAAGACCCATGGGTCACGGGTCACTTGCTGGTTTGAACTAGAGTAAACAGTGGATTCCCTGTAACTAGACCTCTTTAAACCATGATGTGAGGACTCCAGTGACTCAGCCAGAGGCTAGGGGTCGATCACAGGACATGAGGTTCTGTGGCCTGCAGTGTGCAGGTCAGACTAGATGATCATGATGGCATGTTCTGGCCTTTGGCTATGAGCAGTGTGTGGGGGGGAAAATCTAGTGCCCTTAGCCCCACCCCCTCAGCAGCACTGTCCAATCCAATGCCCCAAACAAGGATGCTCCACCCCATACCCAGCAACTCCCACATGTAAGCTGCAGCCACTGAAAGGCATCCTGCCACTCCAGCCCCATGCACCTGGCAGCATCTGGTTCCCATGCCACACTGCTTCACGAATAGCATTGAAAGAAAGCAGCGAGGGGGTTATTGAACAGTATTTTAATACCATATCAAAACACCTGGACTCATGAAGAAAGCTCCCCTCCCTCCCAAGCTCGGAACAACTTTTTTTTTGTGTTAAATTTAAAAAAAAAAAAAAAAAAAAATTTTTTTTTTAAATATATAAATACAGAAACCTTTCCGGCAGGGCCCAAGCCCACCGCTGGGGAACTTGGCTAAAATGCTCCTCCCATGTGCTGCTCTCCTCAACAGCAGGGGGTAGAGGGGGAGGGGGGGAAAAGGGGTTTGCTTGAATAAAATTCCACCTCTTTCCTTTTTCTGTCTGGAAGAAAAAAAAAAAATCCACATGGGTCTAATAAAAAGGATCCTCTGCAGGATGCTTGTGACTTAGAACCTTTAACTGTAATGACACACACACACACACACACCCCACACACACCCCCCCAAAAGAAATAAGGAATCCTTTTTTTGGCCACTAGGTATCATGAGGCTGAGTAGGAGGTGGCGGGTGAGGGGATGAAAGCTTTTTGGGTGGCATCTGGCTATTTCAGTCACTGAGTGGCAATAGCCCAGTTCAAGAGCGGTCAGTCCATAAACATCACCAGGCAAACACACCAGTCGACACTGAACTGTTTTGTTTTTTTTGTAAACACTTTAAAGACAGACCTACAACACCTCCTGCAGGTGAACAGAAGCTGCCCCCGTTGCTGGGGGCCGTTCGTCTCCTGTCATGTTCAGCTGATTACCGTTTGGTGTCCTCAAAAGGGAAAAGAAATCCGTAGTCAGTGCAAAAGTGAGCAGGGCTTGCAGTGCCAGGCCCGGCCCAGTGCGGAGGCGCTCGCTAGGGATACAGGAATTCATCTGGGTTTCAATAGGAATAAACAAGACGTGCTCCATTTGGCCAGTCGGCCCATGACAGCTCCGTCCCGGGTCAGCTTTCCTTTCACGGCTGGAAGAAAAGGCCCTTAAGCCAAACATCATGATGGAATTTCATTTCAGGGTCGCAATTCACTGCTCCCGCTTCCTCTCCCTTGCTTAGCAGATTCTTCTCCCCCCATGTCAGTGGCTGTGGAGGTGAAAGTACGGGGAGAAGGCAGCTCTGCTTGCAGGGACAGGCTCACCTGTATTGATTTTTCCTTTAAATAAAAAAAAAATAAAAAAAATTGGCAGCATCCAAGTGGATTCAAGTTTCTGGTTTTTGAGGAGTTGAAAGGTCAGCCCGAAACTCCAGCTGGGGCGGGTGGGAAGGGGAGAGGATGAATGGCAGGTACAGCAAGGTGCCCTGTAGAGAGAGAGAGAGAGAGAGAGAGACAACCCAATGTCACCATACCTGTCTCACCTGGCCAGGCCAGCTCCATGGGGGAATGCACTGACAGCACCCCATGCATTCTGGGCACGCAGCCATGCAGACAGGCCTTCAGACCGACCCGCCGCCCCCAGTGCATTGCAACATCCACACAGCGTGTGCATGTCTAGCTTCCACCGCCCCATGCTGCAGAAAGGACACACTCCCCACAAGCAGGGAGCCGTGCAGTGACCAGGAAAGGGTTAAACTCGTACTCGCCGAGCGTTCCGATCCCTGGAGGACAAGGAGACGTTAAGGGACAACGTCGGACTTCAGGCTATGTCTACATGGCCCCTCAGTGCGCATCGCGGCAGCCAGCCCCGAAGTGTAACTGCCCTGTGTAGACTCTGCTCAAGTGAAGTAAAAGGTACCCAACTGGTGCTAAGCTAGCCCTGTTTCAAACAGGACTAGTGAACGTGATCTTGGTGCCGTTTAGTTCACTCTAGTGGAGTCACCATGGAGCGGTTACAGTGCAACACTTCAGCGTGAGCTGCAATTCGCCCCTGTAGTCCCTGCTGCTGGGCTGTGTGGACAAGCCCTGAAACACAAGGTGGGATTCTCCAATCTGCCTAGGGAAACAGAGTCCTGATTTCTTAGCTGTCTTGGATCAGCTCAGCCAGGAGGGACGTTCTCTCACTTGCATTAGTCAGAGCTTTGGAACCTCCCGCTGAACATGTCTGGCCCCATTTACAGTCGCCCAATTTCAAGGGTCGGCCCTTTGCCCTTCTCCCAGCCTGGCCAGCGTGAAGCCAGGTGGACCCTGCCCTGCCTGCTGGCAGCGCTGGTCGGATCCCAAGTGACACAGGAGATGGTTCAAGTGCTAGCCCTGGTACGGGGGCGGGGAGCTCCAGCTGTCCTCACTCAGCCATTCCCTAGCAAAGTGGCTCACTGAATAAGCCAAAGGAACAACTTTCTCCCTGCCAGCCCCTTCCCCTCTTGGACATCATCACCGGGAAGGCAGGCTCCGCAGGCCACGTGCTGCGACCTGGGACCCCTGCGCATGCACCTGCAGTGGGCTCTGCACAGGTGCAGCTGATTAAAACACAAGGCTCAATTCTGGTGCTGATGCACAGGAAGGAACAGCCCCCATTCCCTCCCCCGGGGAAGGCTGGCCCCACAGAGCCAGCAGCTCTGACAGATGCCCCCAGGGAGATAAAGAAGAGGCAGCTATTTTTAGTGTCATTTTGAGCAGCAGAACTGCATTTAAAACGATGACACTTTGCTTTTGAATGTTGATAAAAACAAATGACCCCCAATTTGCTTTTCATACTAGGCCCGGGTTATTTCAAATCACACCGGCTCAGCGCTCTGACACTGTCGCTGCAAAACAAAGCATTTTCCTTACAGCTCAACCAGAGATCAGCCTCCCACCCTGGAAATTTAACACTGCTCTCATCTGGCCCCAGGGAGAGGAGATCCTGGGGCAAGTGAATACTTGCTTTGGGGTTGGTTTACTATTCAATTCCAATGAAACACACACACACACACACACACTTGGAAGAAAGCTAATTTAAAAAAATTCATCCACTCCTGACTCTTTAGTGAAGGTGTATGAGCTTCTACTAACCACCTCCAAGACCTCCTAGAGATCCTCCAACATCTAGACTTGACACCATTAAGGTAAAAGAAACCTATAGGACATACATCACTCCAAAGCCTTCTTTATCCATCATAGAGCTGCACAACAGAGCAGAAATCCAGAGGCTACAAATCCCTTTGGCTCCACACCCAGAGGCAGGGTGGGGTATCCTACGTTAGAAAGAGCCTCACCTTAGAGAGAAGTCAGCAGGCATGCCCAGGAGGTCAATCAGAAGGATGCTCTGGGCAAGATCTGTTCACTTCAAACCACGAATCTATACAGCTGGGGAGAGAGAGACGACAGTCATTTTGTACCCACGGAGCAGGCAGTGAGCTCGCTCTACCAGGTGCCTCCTTCAGCTCAAACTGCTTCATAAGGCAGCTTCTCTAGATGAAATGCCCAGAATTCTCACCCCAGCGCTGTCAGCTGAGTGCCAGGAGGGAAGGATTTGCTGAGCAGGTAGGAGGGGCACCCTGCATCATTGCGCCTGAGGTAGAAAGCTGGGGTAGAGGAAACTGCTATAGGTTTGTGAGGTGGCCCGGGGGATGGCTCGCTCTGGCCATACCAGGAGTCCTGGTTCAGCACCCAGGGTAGCCAGTGTTAGGAGAGGAGGAGTGGGTCAGGGCACTAGCCAGGCACTCAGTAGAGCAGGTTCAATTCCCTGCTCTTCCACAGACTCCCTGGGTGTCTGGACAAGTCCCCCAGTCACTCTGTGTCTCAGTTTCCCTTTCTGCCCAATGGGGGCCTGCCCTGCCCCCCAGGAGGATAGATCTACTGAAGACTGGGAGTTGCTCAGATAACCCAGCGATGGGGCTCAGATAGACAGCATGTTCCACAGCCTTTCACTCACTGCTGGCGGATTCGTTCGCGCTGCTGCTTTGTCTCAGCGTTGTGGGGACAGACGGTGAGCTATGTGTACACCACATGTGCGGCTTGGCCTCGGCACAGCGCCCACCATTGCCATGAAGGCAGGTCCTTGGAGCAGGCTCAGGACAGGTGCCCCCGGGCCTGGCTCACAGCCTCCCCTGCATTAGTGGCCTGTCCTCTTCCACTCTGGGGAAATGCCAGATATTGGAGGGCTCTCTTCCAGGCACACTGCCTGGTGCTGCGATGCCAGCAGAGGTCACGAGCTGAGCAGGGTCAGAGCCTGCCTAGACTTGGGGCTTTATGAGAAAACCAAGGGTTCTGTCACTTGTGGGGGTATGCTCCCTTCTAGCCCAGGGCTCAGCCAATAGCCCAGCACCGTGCTAGGGGCCACCGTGCCACTGGAAGGATGTCCAGCTGAGGGGCTGAGCTCTTGTGGTCTAATCCCCTAGAATACCTCTAGCATTAGCCGGCGAACCAGAAAGCCCTTTGAGAGGCTTTGACTGCACTGCTACACCCAGGAGCAAACAGGGCACCACTGGGCACTCCGCAGATGTGTGCGGGAACATTTGCTTGGTAGCCAAGAGCTCAGCATTGAGCAAAGGGGTATGGGAAGGGAAATTGATTCCCGCTGGGAATGCAACAGACCCCACTCATCTGTCCTATCCATTTCCCCCAGGTCCCTTCCCCAACAGCGCGGGGCAGCAGCCACTCCCCACAGCCAGCGTCGGACTCTGCCCAGCTCCCAGGGGTGAAGCCAGAGCTCCCCAGCACTTTGCAGCCATCAAAGCCTGGCAATGAACACGTGGCACGGGGATCATCACCACTGGCAGCAAGGGCAACAGTAGCACAGGGAGGGGAAGGACCTGAGGCCACCCAGTCAGTCAGTGGCAGTGCTGGGAACAGAGCTCTGTTTGAGATGAGGCGGAGGGGAAAGGGGGCTGCGGGCACATGCCCTGGGCAAGTGGGAGGGTATGCCCAGGGCTTGCCCAATAGCAGCCGTTCTGCAGAAGAAGGCTGAGCCAGCCCTGTCCCTGCCTTCAGCTCCCCAGGAAGCGACACATGCCCGGCCCGGTACCTTTTGTGATAAATGCACAGGCAGGGCAGCCTGGCTATCGTGTCCCCCTGTAGAAGTTCCTCCAGGCAGATCACGCACTCGCCCGCGTCTTTAGTCAGCACGTCATCTAAAAGGGGCCGAAAGAGGAGAAATGAGGAGGGAGGCAGACAGCATGCTGGGCAACTGCCATCCCCAGCGAGCAGTTCCTGCGGGCTGTGCACCAGGCCCCCGCGCCACCCTGCAACTCTGCCTGCTCACCCCCCATGCTGATCACTACAGGGATGGGGGGCTCCGGGCGCTATGGCCCCACGAAGGCTGCTGCATGGGGTGGGTGGGGAAACAGATGCAGGATGCACACAGCTCGCATCGGTCATATCTCCATGCAGGATGGATGTGAACAGCTCCCTCCCAGTAAAGTGACTGGGCCCCCCAAATTGGAGCTGGCCCGATGGCCAGGCTGGCTGCAGGGCCAGGAGCCTCTCCCTTTCCCCACAACCCGTCCTATTCCCCTCTGGACTGGCCCAGCAGCTCCTGGGCCCCTTGCACAGACAGGTGGCGATCCATGTCCCCACAGAATGCTACATGGTCCCGATCATTGGGGGCACCAGGGGAGTCCTGCACCCCTGGAGGTGCTTACTGAGTAACTGTCTTTTTACTGCCCTGTGCAGATACAAAGAAAACCTCAAAGCACCCTTGCGAGCCAATAAACCATTGTCCCTGGGTCACCAGAGGGGAAACTGAGGCACAGAGTGCCCTGGCCAAGACCACACTGGACAAAGGTAGATAAACAGACTCCCCAGCTCCCAGCCCATCCTTCCTACCCGCAGAGTGCATTAGACACAGCCACCCGCAACACCAAGGCTCCTCAGCAAGCTTTAGCAGCCATGCCAGAGCTGGGCCCAGCAGGAAACGGAGGTCACCAGCCGCTCCTTCACCCCCAACTGCCTGCCCTGCTGCCCAAGGGCCCTTCTATTTGGCAGGCCAGCGGCTGATCCAGGCTGCACCTGGTCTCTGAAGCAAATCCAGCAGTGGGCAGGGAGCCTTGCCTTGTGCCACCTGGACACACGCCAGGCAGGGAAGCGGGTCTATTGCCATCGCAGGGCCCTGGCTAGCTCTGAGAAATGAGCACCTCCTGCCCCCGAAGGGCTGCTTTCTCCAGTGGCTTGGCACAGCAGCAAGAACACGTGGTGCTAAATGGTTCTGGGAGGAGAGCCCTGGGGGGTGAGGAGGCCGCCAGCGTTTGGACACATGAAGGCAAAGCTGTTGGCCCTGAGACTGTGCCGGCAGCTCCTAGGGCCTGGCAGGAAGAACACAGGATTTCTGCGCTCTGCCTCCCGGCACAGACAAAAGGTGCCCAGCGATGGCACACCAGCTGCTCTGTGCTCAATTCCCCAGCCCATCTGGTCATGAGGCAGGAATCGACTGCCAGCTAGGCACAGTGCCTGCCCTACAGCCAGGAAAACGCCAGCGAATGAGGCAGAAGCACCCCCAGAGAGCGCCCACATGCTGCCCGCTTCCAAACCTGCACTGCTTTCTCCATGCCTGCACATCAGCTGGGCCTGCCGTGCGGGCTCTGCCCATTAGAACTGGGTCTCCGAGTCATTCAGGAGATGAGCTTAGGAATCGCAGACTAGTTGGCAACTCGGGCCATGGCTCAGTCCCATGCAAAGGGCCAGTTTTTCCCTTGTGGGAGGCGTGGTCTGGAACAACAGGGGGCTGGCGGAGCTGTGTGGGGAGCCCCAGCATGGCAAAGGCTGCTCAAGCAGTGCACTGCTTTTTATGCCAGCGCTATCAGCTCCACACTTTCACAAGGGCCAAAACCAGCCTCTGAATTCACGCGCTCCATGAGCCAGCAAAGACATCACCGTGTCCTTGCGGGGAGTGGCCAGGGTTGGCGGAGACCATGCAGATTGAGTTGTTAGCAAGCTCGGAGCAAGCCGGCTGCCCCCTCTCCTGAGACTGCAGTCTCCTTGCTGTCCCCCTGTCCTGCCTCCCAGAGTGTGGACAGACAGACTGCTGAGACCCATGGCCATGGGGTTCCATGGCTCTGACACAAGGAGCCCCCGGGCATGGACTGAAGGCACCAGCTACGAGTGCAGGGCACAGACCTGCCAGCCTGGGCTGGGGCTTTGCAGAGCCAACCCAGCCCCGGCTTCAGGAAGCCAGAGCCAGCCCTACCCCACAGCACACCACGCCCCTGCACAGGGGTTTCTGGTGATACAGCGGGGGGGTAGGGGAAGCACAGGGACTGGTGCTAGAGCAAGGACTGCAGGGGCTCCCAGTGCCTCCCTTCCCAGCCACCCCAGCAGGAAGCACACGAAAATGCTACCTCCACTTGGGCACAGGGGGGTGATGTTGGCTGGGCTGGGGAGGGAGCTCAGAGCTGTGCCACTTCAGCAGGAGGTGCTGCAAAGAGCAGGGCAGATGAACACCACTGCTCCAGCCCCGGCTCTCGGAGAGCAACACTGCCGGGAATAGAGGCAGAAGCGCTGGCTGCTAGAACAGGTCTGGCAGACACGGGCAGGGGACATGCTTGCTTGGTTGATTCCCAGAGCCCCATGAGGGGATGGGGCTGCTCCAGGGGGGTGGCAGGGTGATGTGCCAGAGCGGGGAGCTGCCCAGCAACAATGAAAGCGCGCTCTCTAATCTGTCACACTGGGAGGAGGGGGACCCAGCCTGATGCAGAGACAGTCTCCTCCCCCTGACCTGATTTCCAGCTCCCAGGGACCCAGCCCCTGCTCACAGCGTGCCAGACTCCCCCATGTGACAGGGAAGGTGCAGTGCCAGCACAGTCCTGACACCGATAGCTGGACCAGATTGCACGGCACTGGCGGGAGGGTGCGGAGGGGAAGGTGGCGCCTGACTACAGCCTCGTGCTCGCCTGGCATTTCACCCCAGTCCTAGCAGGGGGCTAACCAGAGCACAGCCTGCCCAGCTGTGGCCCACTCGATCACCGAGAGGGGGCAAAGCTGCTCCTATTTCCCATGGCAGGATCTCTCCCCCAGAGCTGGGAGGCGGCACCAGCAACGAGAGCGCAGGGCTGGCACCAAAGCAGCCCCATGCTCGTACCTGCCAGCTGCCCGGAGACGCACCTGGCCGCGCTGCTGCCCCGGAGATCCCTGGCACTGCTACCCCGCTAAGATTAGGAACACTCCCAGTGCCTGCACAGCGACTGCTCTACTCAGAGCACTGGGCAGCTGGCACCAGGGCCAAGCTTCCCAATCCCGGCTGATGGGTGAGTGCCACCCCCCAGCACAGAGAGTGCCAGCCCCATGCCATTCTGCCATGCAGGGCTCTGACCTGGGCTGTGCAGAGGCCTTAGATGCAGATCAGGGCCCTGGCCCTGCCTGAGGAGCTGAGCCACCACAGAGCTGTGGCTCCTGCTGCAGTGCCCATGGACCCTGGCGAGGTGCCCAAAGCTATACTGCCCATGCCTGAGCCAGGATTAGAACTCAGGACACCCTGGTTCTCAGCCCCGGGCGCAAGCCTCCTGTCACCTCTGGCCCTCATGTCTAACCCCCAACCCCGCTCCTCTCGAGCGCACCCTTGCCCTGGCACCCACTGCCCAGCTCCTCTCCTCACCCTCTAGCTGCCAGGAGCCCATCTCTAGCCACGGGGGTCACCACAACAGCAGGATAGGCCTTGGCCAGGGCCCTGCTCATGAATCCGCCCCCAGCCTGCCAGGAACAGCTCACAGGCCAGAGCCACTGCCAAGCCAGGCCACTGGTACCATGGGAGTGACCCCAGAGGAGATCACACTGACCTCTGCGGGCCGCAGCACTGTTTGTTCAGTGACCGTCGGCTGGCTGGTTCCCCACCCCACACGCTGTTCAGCTCCCTCCTGCCCCAGTGACAGCTCACCCCCAAACCTCCCACAGCTCCCAGGCCAGCCCGCCATGGCTAGCAGGCCTAGTAACTTCCTATTGCCTTCCATGGCTCTGCCAGCGTGCCCAGCCTGGACAGCCATGCCAGAACCTGCATCCACCCCTTCCCGCTTTCACCGCGATATAACCTGCACAGCCGCTCCCTTCTCCGCCAAGCAACCCCTCCCGGGCGCTGGCTACAGCTGGGCAGGTGCGGAGCCGCGGCTGCCCCAGGCCATACCCCAAGTACGGACCACAGACAAGCAATGCTCCGTAGGGCACCCAGCTGTGCCAACCCCCCATTTCCCTGGGCAGGGGGTTCTTGCTGCCCCTCAGCTCAGGAATAGGCTGGACAGAGTCCAGGTACAATGGGGCCCTGCTCCCGCTGTACCAGAGCATGGGCTGGCACCACTGCCCCGGACTCCACCTGGCCTCTGTGCTCAGGACTACAGCCGCAGGGCAGTCAAACTGACAGGGTTCACCGGCCTGAAAATGAAACAGATGCACAGGCCCAATGCCCAGAGCTGGGGCCCCAGGCTGCCCACCTTGCGGGGGGAGCGAAGCAAAAAACCCCTGCGTTTAACTCAGTGTTGTGTGCCAAGTACCAGTGTAACTGCACTTTGCATCACCTCCTGCCCTTACCGGTTGGGCTGGTGCCAGTTGGCAAATCCCTGGCGTTCCTGGGGTGGGGGGGGTTTACCTCCTCGTTCGCACAGCAGCAGTGCCAGTCGTGGAAGCCAGCAGTTTATGCGAGAGACTCGGGATGCTGGCAAGTCCCTAGTGGGGTCCCTGCGCTGGGCTCTGGGGGCCTCTGATTTAACGGGAATGGTTATAAATTCCAAGACCATTTCCCTGCTCGGCTGCAGAGCCAGGTCCCAGGCAGGCTCTGAACGGTGGGGCAGGGAGCTGTGCGAGACAGCTCAGTGTAAGCACCACAGAAAGGGAGGGTTGGTCAAGGGTCATTAAAGGCAGGCCCTGCTCTCCCGGCCAGCCCCCCTTACCCGTGTCTAGCAGGTGTGGGTCCTGGGGACAGGGCCTGGAAAGCACCAGGCCTACTTGTACTGCAGCACGGGTGCAAGCCAACAACCACACTTGGCCTCCAGGGCTTTAGGAGCCATGCCGAGTCCAGTCTGGAGGGGCCCTACCCACCCTCTGCTAGGACCCATAGAAGCACGTTTCGGGGTGTCTGGGCAGCAGGGAGACAGCCTGGTTAGTTTGCTTCCATGGTAGAGTGGGGGCTGGCTGCAGCCTCGTCCCAGGTGGAAATGGGTGTGTTCTGGTGCAGAGGCTCTGCTGCCAGTCACCCCACTCCTGCTCAGCCAGCCGAGTGCACTCACAGCTGTTAACAGTCTGGACGAGGCTCCGCCCAGCCCAAGACCTGGGCACATCCTGCCAGGCACTGCAGGCTTCTGCGAAATTCCTGAATGAGCCTTGGGAAGCGTGGAGTGCAGCTGGGCCCCTCCACACGCTGGCTGCCCTGTGAGCTTTATGCAAGGGGCTGCTCGCTCCAGGTCTGGTTGCAGCTGGGGCCAGTTTCTGCTAGGATTTCACAGCTGTGCGGTGTGCCCAGAGGAAGGTTTCCCATACCCAAGCAGGTTGTCTGGTAGCCACTGTGCCCTGTAGGGGCGAGGATACACTGGCACATCCAAGTGGAAGAGGACCTCGCTGAAGAGTTAGAACAGGGGTAGACAACCTGTGGCACGCAGGCTGATTTTCAGTGGCACTCACATGGCCCAGGTCCTGGCCACCAGTCTGGGGGGCTCTGCATTTTAGTTTAATTTTAAATGAAACTTCTTAAACATTTTAAAAACCTTATTTACTTTACATACAACAATAGTTTAGTTATATATTATAGACATATAGCAAGAGGCCTTATAAAAACGTTAAAATGTATTACGGGCATGCGAAACCTTAAATTAGAATGAATAAATGAGGGCTTGGCACACCACTTCTGAAAGGTTGCCAACCCCGGGGTTAGAATATCGATGCCCAGGTAAATAGGCAAGTTGATTGCAATGGCTCCTCTGGGAAACAGTGCCCATAGAATGCCCTCCAACTCCTAGCGTGCCACACAACCTCACCCAGCATGGCACTGCGTCCGCCTCTGGGGTGGAACACAGCCTAGCAGTGCACAGCCATATCAGTTCATTCCTGGACAGGAAGTGAGGACTACCAAATTTAACTGAAACTGCAGAGGGCTTCCAGCTGGAGTGTGGCCAAGGTAACTGGGCAATGCCGATTGGAAAGGCGGCACCTCCTGCAGCGCCGAGCCCCTAAAAACATGCTCTGGCACTGGGTCACTCAACTCCCGCTCCCTGCTTGTTCACCAGTGCCACTTCCCTGGAGGTCTCCTTGCGAGTACAGAACAGGATTGACACTTGTGAGAGCCCCCGAAATCCCAGCCCAGGGCTGCAGCCACTCCTCCAGCACCCACCACACTGTAAACTGCTTCAACACAGTTACGGTGGCAGCTGAACAAACCCAACGGTGCTGCAGTGAGTAACCCCCCCAAGGAGAGGAGTTCAATTACACATTAACTGTATGTGGGCTACACCACACCAGCAAGCTACAGGAGCGGAAAGATCATAGCTGAGAAGCAGGCAAATTACTCGGGCACAGGGAGTATGGCCAGATCCATTCCCCCAGTCCCCTTACCACCTTGGTTTCCAGGCAGCTCATTCGACACCATTCTGTGCACTCCAGCAATCTCTGCACTACATTATTTTGCCTTGAGTCCCCCACCATGGCTGTCAGCAGGGTGGAGAGATTTAAATCAAAGCAATTAAAAATCACAAATTTTAATCAGGATTTAAAGCAGCAAACGGGAAACCTGGGCTTAAATAATTAATTTTAATTATGTTTTAAATTTGTACTTTTAAATTATTTTTCTAAGGAAAGGTTGAGTCTCATTCACTGGTGACCACTGAAACGTGGATCTGCAGCCAGATATGTGCTTTACACTGATTTTGAGGTTCCTTTTTGCTAACCCAGAGGGTAGCACTAGCTCTGTACACATTTAACTACTCGTGGGGGAATTCTGTGCGATTGCATGCATGCATAATTAATGAGCCTTTCATATTTTTATTTTTTTGTGCAGAAAAAAAGGTTGTCAAAATGTTGCTGCAGTTCTGCTTTTTGCCCACCAGACGGCGCTGTAGCGAGAGAACACAGCAGCAGCTCCCAGCCAGCTAGGGAAGAGAAAGAGCCTGCCTTCTTCACAGAGCCTGTCACACCAGGTCAGGAGACATGAGCTATGGGGAGACAGTGTGGGGCTGCTGGGGGATTCAACCAGTTGCTAGTGGGCTGAATGGGAGTGGAGGCACAGGGCCACAAGAGGGAGGGAGGTGCAGGGCCATATGGTGATGGGGCGGGGTGCAGAGCTACATAAGAAAAAGGGGAGTGGCTGGGTGGGGGCACAGAGACATATGGGGACAGGGGAAAGGGTACAGAGCCACATAGGGACAGGGGCAGATGTGCCTGACTGAAAGGGTGAGGCCAGGGGTCAGCCAGGGTCTACATGAGGGAAGCTCCCTAACAATCCCTCCCTGTCCCCCCTCAAAAAACCTGTTCCATACTTTTCCCACCCATACACAACAACGCTCCAAGTTCACAACCAGGCTCCTTCCCAGCTCCTTCCCTCTCCCTCAGCTCCTCCATTACCCCCGACACCCCCAAGCCTTTGCACTGCTTCTGAGGGGTGCAGGAAATACAATTCGGTATTGTAGTTTAAATTAATTGTTAATCAGAGTTCTGTATTAGTATGCCTAGTACGGAATCTATTTGTCAAAAAAACATTTCCCAAATGTTTTTTGTTGTCTGTATTGTTATAGACATACTTGCTGACAGGGATTTTGAAATAAATGACCAAAAATAATTGAAACTAGTGAGATTATATTGTGCTATTTTGACAAAATACGCAGAATTTTGCAGAAATTTAAAATACTGTGCACAGAATTTTTAGGCACAGAATTCCCCCAGGAGTAATGACATTCATTTAAGCAACTTACATAACTTATCCTAAAATTTATTCCAATTCTTAATTTTTACATTTATTGTGTTAGAAAATGCTGGATTATGTGTTTCTTATTCACTAGGTTAATTTTTTAATTTGTGATCTGGATAGAAATTCAAAGTTAAAAATGCACAAAACCAGCATTAAGGTTCTGGTGTTGTTTTATTAACAACTAACTATGGCTACCTTAAAAATGCTGGCTACATAAGAAGAAAGATTTATTGGAAAGTTTATCAAAATATGTCTTGCATTTAAAACTGACTGATCTACAAACAAAGGCAGGATAATCTGTAGTTAAGGAATTGTACTGATTGTTTCTGGTCACCAGGTCCTTCAAGATTTTAGAACTAGCAGAACTCATCCTCTCATACTTAGGTTTTTTTTCCTGGATTGGAAGAAGAAAAACAAGCCTTCCTGCTTTTTCAACTGCCAATTGGTTTCTTCATTTTGAATGAACTGGCCCTTGAACTGACCAGGTCGAATAAAGTGAAATGAGGAACATATTCCTGCTGCACTTGCAGAAGAGGCTATTGCTGTCAAAAGCTGGTTTAGCACTTCAGCAAACTCTGGTTCCAGGTGCTTCGCTGATGATTTTCAGCAGGTCAGGGGGGTGACTTGCTTTAAAACTTGGCAGCAACCACGTACCGCTTAATATTATTTATTGTATTTAATTTAAATGACAATAGATACAACACATTTAGGCCTTGATGTAGGTTGTCAATTTCAAATTTAATTTGAAATAGGTTTAAATTAAAAAAGTTCAATTTTGATAAAACAATGGGATTTTTATCCTCCTGGGCTGGCAGCAGTGGGAGGGGCCAGTGCAGACAACTCCAGATGGTGGCTAGAAGTTTACCTATCCCTGCCCCCACACACAACGGTGGTGATTAAAGCACCCGGCCCCTTGCTCACACCCAAGCTCTCCACCTGAGAGCTCTGCTCCAGGGCCTCTTCACTGGCTCCCCTCTCTGTGCCCATGCTCCGGCTTAGAACCATGCCCACTTCAGCTGAGCCAGCTGGCACACAGGAGGCAGCCCCTTCAAAAAACCTGCTGCCATGGAGTCGCTCCAGCTCATCACAGGATATGGCGGGGCCGGAATCCCTACCTGCTGCTGTCGCGAGAACAGACTGGGGAGCCCGCCACGCTGGGGAGAGACTGTGCTGAGCGGGAGCTGCTGTTAACCGACTCCCTGCCTCTGCAGCAGGTCCTGATCTCGCATGGATAAATGTTACACTGGCAGGTGAGGGTGCTCTCACACCAGCCTCCGTAAGCATGCAGGCTGCACTGCTGGGTCACCTGTCTCTACTCACACCTGCCAGGGCCCTG
This sequence comes from Malaclemys terrapin pileata, assembly GCF_027887155.1. NCBI lineage: Eukaryota > Metazoa > Chordata > Testudines > Emydidae > Malaclemys > Malaclemys terrapin. Next base: position 43,444,588 of record NC_071518.1, on the reverse strand, counting down.
CTTGCCTGCAAAGTCCACCACCCAGGCCAGACTCAGGGCCCTACTGAGTGTCAGCCACATGTCTCGCCCTCACCAGCAGCATAGCTTCACCAAGGGACAGGAGCCCCGCTATTGTCACTGTACAGCGAGGAGGAGTGCCCGGTGCATGGGCATGCAGACCATGGCAGAGCAGGGCAGGAATGGACGTGCACATATATACACCTTGGAGCGTCCCCCCTCATGCCCACGATGGTACGCAGACACTGGAACAGAACCAGGTCTGAATCTCAGCTCACTAGGCCACGGGGGAGCAGCACAAGCCAAGCAGCAGAGTACGTACCCGCACCTCCTGCAAAGGGGCACACGCCGGAGAGCCTATTGCTTGGCTGGACAGAACAAGCTGGGCCTCAAGGCACCATGAAGAAGGGGAAAGCCCCAGGGCCTGCGTGGCAGGCAGACCTGGAAGGGCTGGGCATGCATGGAGGCAGCACACAGGGTAAGGCCGTTGGCAGAGCCCAGGACGCCAGCAGTTGAATCATAGAATCATAGAATATCAGAGTTGGAAGGGACCTCAAGAGGTCATCTAGTCCAACCCCCTGCTCAAAGCAGGACCAATTCCCAGCTAAATCATCCCAGCCAGGGCTTTGTCAAGCCGGGCCTTAAAAACCTCCAAGGAAGGAGACTCCACCACTTCCCTAGGTAACGCATTCCAGTGTTTCACCACCCTCCTAGTGAAATAGTTTTTCCTGATATCCAATCTGGACCTCCCCCACTGCAACTTGAGACCATTGCTCCTTGTTCTGTCATCTGCCACCACTGAGAACAGCCGAGCTCCATCTTCTTTGGAACCCCCCTTCAGGTAGTTGAAGGCTGCTATCAAATCCTCCCTCACTCTTCTCTTCTGGAGACTAAACAATCCCAGTTCCCTCAGCCTCTCCTCATAAGTCATGTGCTCCAGACCCCTAATCATTTTTGTTGCCCTCCGCTGGACTCTTTCCAATTTTTCTACATCCTTCTTGTAGTGTGGGGCCCAAAACTGGACACCCAGTTTTATCTTGAGATAAAGAAAGAAAGTGACTGAGGTCAGCGTGAGGGAGAGGACACCCAGCCAGGGCCAGACAGCTGCTCTGGCAGTGTCAAAACCCCAGCGCCCTAAGCAGACTGCCAGCAGGGTGAAGGGCAGGGACATGCTGAAACCAGAGCTCCTGTCTCAGGTCGGGAGCCAAGTGGAATGCAGGAGCTGTGCGGGATCCAGAAGTGGGAGTAGCAAAGGATAGCATGGCAGCCAGGGCACCGACCGACCTCAGGAGACCACCACCAGATCACAGCCTCGCCCCGTCCCCACCCATGGACTGACACCAGCTCCTAATACTCAGCGCCGCACCCAGCACCGCCGCACCCAGCACCCCCGCCCCAGGTGAGAGGTCAAAGGGGCAGCTGGAAGGAAACGGAGGGCTGGAGGACTAACAGCAGGAGGCGACAGAGCCCTGACAGAGCTGCTCCCAGCTCCTCATTTGTACAGTGACTTACTCTACGCCTTGGGTCACAGATGGGCTACAGGAAGCAGCACATCAGACTATCGGAGGGACATGAACATTAAACACATTTCAATCGGTCCCTCGACCCATCTGCCGAGCCCCAAGCACCGCGCCCAGCTCCTCCATGCTCCAGACTTCGCTCCACCTGCCATAACTGCTCACTGCCCCTGTTCACCGGCTGCATTAGAGAATCTGCACAGGCAGCTCTCTGCACATTGGGATGGGTGGGACCATACAATCTACGTTCAGGGCACTCTGCCCACCCCGATCCGGGGGCAGGGCTGTCCTTTGGTCCCAGGCCCACTAGTCTTCTTGTGCCTGCCATTCGCGCAGACGCCAAGAGCACATGACTAACCCCCCCAGACACAGCCGGGGCGCTCCCTATGGGCTGGGATGAGGGGACGCAAGCGGGGAGATAGGGGCTCCATGTGGACTGAAGGACCAGCAGCACGAAGGAGAAGGGGTCCCCACGCAGGGCTTCTCAGAGCTGCCAGGCCAAGGGCACGTGCATGAGGCACCTGGAGAGGGGGGTTGGGGTGGGAGAACTATCCTTTGAGTACAACCTACAGGACCATGGAACGAGATGGGGGAGCCCCCATCCAGGGGGCAGGCTAAGCTGCATGAACACTTCCTGTGGCACAGCTGCCCACTCAGGGACTGAGGGGATGGGCCCTTCCCAATACCAGACAAGCAGGAATTGCTCTGGCCCATGGGACAGAATCAGGGGCTTGGGGCAAGTCCTTAGTGCTCACAGCCTGGGAGCAGGCCAGGCCCAGACTGCCCTCATCGGCACTGCACAGACCAAACCCACATGCCACCCACATGGCATGGCACCAGGCCCTCCTGCAGGTGGGAAGCAGGTTACCTGGACCACCAGATCCTACCACCAGCCACAGGGCATCTTGGCTGGCTAATCAAGTTAGGCAAATCAGTTCCAATCCCCAGTGTTCAATTCTTCACTGGTCAAGTCACTGGGAGAAACAAAGTGACCCCAGAGTGCCCTGTGGGCACCCACACCCTACAAATGCTCTGGGAGAAAAGCACTTGGCCTGCCCTCCCCAGACACTACACTTCGGGGTTTCTGCTCCCAGCACAGCCACGTCTAGGGCTGCCCTTGTCTTCTCCCCCGACACTCCTCCACCCCACTCCCACCTGGCAAGGCAAAGCTCTGCACAGTGCAAGCCAATAGGGTAGATCCTCAGCCCCCAGCCCCACACGTGTGACCCAGCTGGCTGCCTCCCCCCGCACCCCACTGGGGCAGTTTTGGGAAGAGCCAAGTGGGGCTGGATGGGGGCTATGTGGGGAAGGGTGTAACAACCCCCAAAGGGGGTGGAGAGAAGAGGCCTGGGCACACAGGATTGACAGCCAGTTGGCCACCCCCAGCTGAAAAACTCAAGTGCGACGGGAAGTCCCAGACCTGGAAGCAAAGTGGGGGGAAGTCAGGCCCATGGGGCCAAGGGCATGGCCGAGACAGGGGCAGCTCCTGTATCCAGCGGGTGGGGCTAACTCAGAACCCAGGAGAGCGTTCGTCTGGGCATGCTCCCCCGTAGCAAGGCAACTCAAGCTGACCCCTCCAAGCCTAACAGCTGAGCCCTCTCACCCCACACCAGCGAGGTGAGCCAGTGGTCTCTCCTGTAGAGACGCAGCACGTCTAACTACAATGAGGCTTTTCTTCGTGGCCTGGGCTGAGCAGCCTAGCAAACCCTCTGGCGTTTACTGGCCCTCCCTCAGGCTCGCGAGCCAGCTGCTGTGCACAAAGGGAGCCCTTACCGTTGTAGGAGAGGCGGGGCTTGCTCAGACACATGATAAAGTGCATTTCCATCTCGTCGGAAGCCACAGATTTGGAGCAAATGGGGCACTTGAAACCTGGAAAGAAGCAGAGGGAACCGCGATTAGACAACCTGCACCCCAACCCCACACATGGAGCCAGGCCGCAGGCTTGCTGCTGCCAGACAGCGGGCCCTGGCATACAGTAACCAGCCTGTTCCGAGCAGACAGCCAACACTGCCCAGGTGTTAGCAAAGGCTCTTGCCAGGAGCGAAGACACCCCTTGCTCAGTACCTAGAACTCTGCTAGCACCCTGTGCCCGGCCCGCCACTGCTCCCGGCATGACCCACAGGCCAGAACCCGCCTGCCAGCTGCCAGACACAGGAAATGCAAATGTATTCTGTGAGCAGTGGCGGTGCTGCCATGTGAACGCAAGCAGAACAGAGGCAGAGACCCCGTCTGGAGCATGACCACCATAGAACGCTAACTATTGGCCAGCTCACCACCCTAGTGAGCACTGCCCACAGCTTTCTCCAGCGTAGGTTTAGACACTACAAGTAATGGAGCTCCCACCTCTCCCAGTAGGCCTGAGTCAGAAAGAGCCACTGCTGGAAGCTCAGATCCCCCCTCCTGGCAGCCACAGTGTTCGTTCCCCTCCCTTCTGGAGCATTTGTATTGCCACTGCTAGCACACAGCACATCTGTGCGGACACGCAGAGGATCCACACTGAGGAGCTTACACACTAACCCAGCTCACATAACGAACGGGCACAAAGCCTCGGGGGGGAGGGATGGGGGGACACCAGCAGCATAACATGGCTGCTCGGCTAGGGCACAGCTGGTGCTCTTGCCCTTTTTCAGACCAACAGACAGGTAAGCTGAGTTACGAGGGAACTCGAATGAAGAGTGGTGCAGGCTGGGCTCAGGGTAGACAGGGCTTTCTAGATGCAGGGTGGCACGGGTCAATTGAAGCATCAAGGCTAGTGCTGGGGAAGGCAATGCAAAGAGACAGAAAGTGAGCTCTGTGTTTGCATGTCCGCCAGCAGGGGTATAGCCCCTGCACCGTCTGGGTCACCTCCATGCCAGGCAACACTCAGGAGGCCTGGACTATGCGAGCAAGTGGCACTGACTGAATAAGTGAAGTCAGTAACAGCTGCGCAACGTGCTGTGGGGACGTGGTTCCTCGTCAGCGGGCAAAGGAAGCGGGCTGCACCAATTTCCAGTTGGTTTCTAAACCAATCTAGTAAAACCGGAGAAATTTTCTTATGTAGATGGGGCCCAATTCACTCAGTCTTTCCTCCTACGCCAATCCCTCTACCCCCGTCAGCCCTGCTGCTGTTCCCTAGCCATTCTGCAGTCTGTTAACCTGCCCCAGCATTCCAGGGGCAGTTTCCCCCAGAGCCACGTGGAAAGGGACAGCTCTCTGGTCCATGGCACCACTAGGGTTGCCAACGCTCCAGGGCTGTCCTGGAGTCTCCAGGAATTAACAGAGTATGTAATGTGATGGAACCTCCAGGAATACATCCCACAAAACTGGCACCCCTAGATGTGACACCTCTGTGCTCTGCACCCAAAGTTGTGTTTGCTGCTACATCTCATAGCAGATGACTCTCCACTTACCCCCTCAGCTCTCTGCTTGCAGCTGTCTCCCTGGCCTAGCCCTTCCCCTGGAATCTCCATCACGGCCCTCCCCACCAGATGCAGGAGCTTACCATTTCAGCTGCCGCTAATTGCCCGTGTTTCTAATCTCTCTAGATCCCTTTGTCTTATTTCTCTGTTAGCAATTCAGACCAATTTGGTACCATCTGGGAATTTCATTAACACGCTGTTTTCTCCTTCCAAGTAATGAAGAAATAAGAGGGGATCTAACCCAGACCCTTGCAGTGCTCCATTAGACACCCATCATTACCCCTTGTTTACAGCCTTTCAGACAGAAGTCAACCTATGGGACTGTGTTCCTAGCAGCTGCTTTGAACTTGTGAGCAATAGTTCAGGGAGGAATAGCTCAGTGGTTTGAGCATTGACCTGCTAAACCCAGGGTTGCGAGTTCAATCCTTGAGGGGGCCACTTAGGGATCTGGGGCAAAATCAGTACTTGGTCCTGCTAGTGAAGGCAGGGGGCTGGACTCAATGACCTTTCAGGGTCCCTTCCAGTTCTAGGAGATAGGTATATCTCCATATATTAAACATTAAAATCAGGCAACAGTTGCAAAGGCTTCACTACAGTCCATGCCGATTACATTCCATCTAGCGTGCTCCCTGCATGTGCCAGGACAGAGCCAGAGAGAGCAGGTAGGGTCCGTGCTGTGAACTGCCCCAGGTTCTGAAGATTTAATCATGTTCTCTCTCCATAGTTATCCATTCCGCTCGCTCACTAGGGACAGGAGTTAGACTGGCCGGGCCTGGACCGCCCCTCTTCCCCTCAGAAGAGGCCGGTACTATAGTCTCTAGGGCTTTCCTAAAAACAACCCCGTTTCCAATGATTTTTCTAAAGCAATCATCACTTGGACAAATGTGTTTGTCAATTCTTTCAATTCCTCCAGCTCCAAGCCCTCTGGCCCAGCTGAGCTGGATGCATGCATACAGGTAACCCCCCTCTCTAAATTATCTCAGCTTTATTTTCCTCAGGCAGATTTACACACACCCACTCTCCTCAGGTCCCTCACACTCCTCAGGTCTCTCGTCAGTTATCACCCACTCTTCTCAGGTCCCTTGTCAGTGATCAGTGGGCTGATATCCCCTCTAGTCCTTCCTCTCCTGCTCTCCAACAGCTGCTCTTCATCCCTTTGACCCCCTTTCACTAGCGTTAGTGCATTTGGCTTGCTTGCAGCCTGTACCTTTGTCCTGCAAGCTTCGAACTAACAGCCCTGTGTGGCTGCTTACCTCACCCATTGCCAGGATAGCGAGACTTCTGCCTTCAGACCTCTAAGCTGCCCGTCATGGAGACACTGCCAGCTTCTCCTGGAGCAGAAACCTAGCCTGCTGGGCTTTTGGGCTTCTTTCGTAGGCTGGTGGGATGTCAGACCTCCTCCCACTGCACCTCACACATGAGATCCCTGAATTCCTCAAACACACTTCCCAGGATCCAATACCCCACATCCCAAGAGTCCTTCCATAACTACAGAACTCAGGTGCTTGGGAGACGCCAATGACATTTCCCTACCTCCCTCATAACCACAGTCTATTCCTTCCTGGGGGTAAGAAGCAGATCAAGGACCAAGGCTCCTTGCTTTGGATCATAAAGCTGCCCCCTCTCCTTCATTTAGGAACCTCCGTGGATTATGCCAGTTTGGATGCATGCTGTCCAAAGCTCACCCCCAACAAGCAGAGAATGCAACATGGCCTCAAATATCTCCTGGCTTTCCTAGCCATGGCTCAGGAAGAGATCTTGACTTTGGATTCCTGGATACAGACCCAAAGGAAGGGAACTAAGGCGTAAAATGTTTACCCGGAGAGTAATTAGCCACTGGAACAATTTACCAAGGGTTGAGGTGGATTCGCCATCAGTGGCGATGTTTAAAATCAAGACTGGTTGTCTCTGGAAGATCTGCTCTAGGAATTACGATAGGGCAGGTCTCTGGCCTGTGCTGTGCAGGTGGTCAGACTGCATGATCACCATGGTCCCTCCTGGCCACGGGATCAACTAATTTCACCACTGCCCTCTTTAGTGACAAACTGTAGCACGCTCCCAAGGGCCATACTTCCGACATACCATTCACCCTCCCCTCCCACCCCCCCACCTTCCTGATCTCTCCATGTCCAGACTGAAGCCATCTCCACAGGTATTCCGGCTAGGAGAATTTCTCTCCCAGTAAGTGGCATCAACCATTGTTTAATAACTCTGGCATTCCCATGCTCTTTGCGTTTGGGTGCACACAGATTAGCCTAGTGCCATAGCAGCTTCCTCTTCTGCGTCATGTATATGCTGGAAGCTCCAGCTGGGTTACTCCCAGAGAGTTAAGCAGAAGTTCCCCTCCCATCCTGCTCCAGCCTGGCGTACGGCACACGAGCTAGATGCACTCTGAACACAGATGGTTGGTGACCAATGCTGCTTAAGAGGAGACTGAACCCTAACAGGTATCTCCCAGGAAAGCTCTTCTAAAGGGATGGCTTTAGCATGGACAATGGGTTCAGCTGCACCCACAGGAATCATGAAACCATGGGGGCAAAACGAAGCACACACTTCTCCCGCTGGGTGGTGGAGCAAGCCCGCCTCCCACTCACCCCACAGCAATGGCTCCTGTCCCTGCCCCCAGCTCCCCATGCCGGCTGTTGCAACCTGGCACAAAGCCATAGACACGCTCATTCAAATTTAACCCAAATGGCCCTGTCATGGTAGAAAGGCAGTTGGGCCAAACCTGAGTGGCACTGCCGCTCTGTGCACCAGGCTGCAATGCCAAGAGCAGGGAACCAGGCCCAGTCCCACAGGACAAGAGCACTTACCTGTGGGGTGAGTGGGGGGCAGACTCATTCTCCACCCCCCCCCCCAGCTTTCCCCTTCACACCAGGCCAGGATTAGGATGCTGTGTTCTGCTGCGAGTGGTCCATGCCCCCTCAACAGTTTAGTCTAGTGCACCCACTGAATGAGGAGGGTGCGTTCACCCCTACTGTAGTACTCCATGGATGCAAGCCCCTCCTCTCCCCACAGATAAGTAGCCCATGGGCTGGTCTTCTGGCTTTGCTCACACTTGGTACCACATAGCTCTGAAGAGATCACCCGCATCCGCCCCAGTGCAGCTCCCTTCCCAGGTACCTAACACGATTCTTCAGTGCGCCATGTCTTCCTCCAGGGGCATCACTCCTCCTCACATGGACTGTAACTAGCTCGCTGAAGGACCTCTGGGCTCTTTAGTAGATGCTTTATCCTGCCACCTGGCCCAGGTTACTCTATTGGAGTCATCCAGCAGGATTACTGCACTGCCTTCCTTGCTGGTGGCTTCCTCTCAGTGCTCAGCTCCTGGTTCGGCTGCTCTTCTCGCTTGGGCGGGAAGGGCTTTCGTACAGGGCTCGCTGCTGGCTGAGCTTGGTTCCCACTGGACCTACTGAGTTCCTGAGGGGCCTAAGGGGAGGAGCCCAGGGCTCAAATGAGGTCAAGGGACAACTAATGAAAAGCAGGAACAGGAGTGAGGTCACAGGGTCAAAAGCAGGGAGCCAGAGGGGGACACTGAGCAGAGACACCCGGAGAGTGCCCACTGCTCCTCTGTGTCTAGGAGCCAGCGGACGCAGTACAGAGGAACTCTGCCCGGACGCATGAGAGACGGGAGAAACAGAAATAGGCCCCAGAGTCAGAGCACCTCTCCGTCCAGCATCCTCCTGGTATGGTGGATGGCCACAGCCAGGAGAAGGTTGACGAGGAGTTCTCGTGACTTGGTGGGGCTATGGATGGGGTGTGCATAGATCAGGAGGTGCGAGGAAAAGTGCAACCAGAACCCAAGGTTCCCACTGCAGTTGATGGGAAAACACCTGAAACATCAATGGAGCGGTGGTAGGTCAACACCGAGTGTTGCTGAACATCCCCCATGGTCTTCTCCTGCTGGGTCTCTTGGAGGGCAGTACTCCTCTCGCTGGGACCAAATTGCTCAACCATTTGCTGTTCCCCACGGCTGGTTTCCCCTCACAACTCATTCTTCCATTTTCCTTCCTATTTGCGGTTTCAAATTGCAGCATCTTCCCTCTGGGACCGGTCTTTGGGCCAGGATTCCTGTCCAACTGGCTACAGTATCTTCTCCATCCAGTTTGGCTTCTTAAAATTCAACTGCTGCCCAAGTCCTCTCTACCTTTTCCCCCAAAGCAGAGATTAGCTTGCATTTCACACATACCTACAGTTTGCCATTCATAATAGGAATGTTCGCTTGTCCCCCACTGGCCATGCCTTGGATCCTTTCCTAACAGCAGTTATTTCTCCCTTCAGAATGTCATCTTGCTGGTAGGAACCGGTGAATGCCAAGGCATCTGCTGCTGTCAGAATTCCCCCTTGGCAGCCTTCTGTTCATGCCAAGGCTCAGTTTCAGGATGGCTTCATTAGCAGCTCTCCAACCGGTTCCAGATTTAACCGCCCGTCTTTTTCTTCACTATGCTGCACTTCGTGCTCTCAGCACCTAGCCGCCAGGGATTCCAAGTCCCTTTTTTGCTGGCATTCCTGTTCCCATCTTACTTCCCACCAAGACATGGTTTGTACCCTGATACCAACGGGCAAACCCAGAGTGCTTCACCAACCTCTGCTGACACCTCGGTGGTTTTATCCCGTCTGTACATGGAGGTAATCTGTCAGCGAGCGAGAGTAAGTGACTTGCCCAAAGTCAACCAGTCTGCCACAGGACAGGGGTCCCGGGTTCCAACCGCCACCTAAATCTGCCTCAATTCAGCACTGGAATTTTACAGTGGGCACACAGACACGTTTCTAACATGTCCCCTGGACACACAGTGTGACATAGGCATGTGGAATCTCAGAGAGCACTGGGAGGAGTTGCCGCCTAAGATGAAAAAGTTAACAGCTCTCTCCCTAGGGAATGGCTCTAGTCAACCCAAGCCCCAGGTGGCAGGCAAAGGGGGCCAACAGGCACATGAACTCTGCTCAAATGATCCAGCCCTGCCAAGGACACCACCTAGCTCTCAGTGCCTGTCTCTGCTAGCACCAGATGTAACAGAGCTCTCAGCCTGCTTGATCTGGTTCTGATTGCTGGAGCCCTGAACAATCCCCATGGGTCTGTGAGGGGGGGAGGGGAGGAAGGAAGCAACTCAACCCAATTTTAGAGAGCGTGTTTGTTTCCAAACACGTCAGCACAAGGTCAGGGCCAGCCAGGGCCCAGGCTTTAAACAAACACTGTGTTAGCTGGCCTGTTAACCTCAGAGCTCCCAGCAATGGGACTGGTCCCAGTAGGAACAAAGAAAGGAGAGAGCAGGCAATGAACAAGGTCTGCATTGAGAGCTAACCCCAGCAAACGGAAACAGGAAGTCTCTGGGGGCGGGAGGGGAGAGAGAGATCTGACACCCCACTTTGACGGGAAAGCCTGTCCAATACCAGCCCCTCTGGGCCATTTCTCCTTCAGTGGTAGTGGCTCTGCAGCTGGCCTGAGATGCTGACGAGGGTCCCGTTGCTGGGTAGGCCCCAGCACAAATCCGAAGGGCTGAGGAACTGGCTGGCTCAGAGTTGATATGATGCTGTACAGTCTTCAACATCTAGGCTTCCCTGCCAGTCCACCCTAGGTCAGCAGTGATGGAGGAGTCTTTGAAGGGTTGTTCAGGGCCTGTGGGTTTCAGTCAAGTTCCTAGCACAACAGGAGTCCAAAGGCCGTTTTTGCTTTGGAGGGGCTCAGCAGGAGGTATGGGGACAGTAACTCCCTCCTCCATCAGCCAGTCGGTCTCATCGGCCCAAGGCTGTAGTCTTGTCAAGCAGCCCAGCATCAGAGACTCTACCAAACCCCACACCAAGTGAAACCAGTGGCTTCCAGTCGCTTGCAAGGCTTTGCAAGTTCCTCACACCTGTTGCTCAGAACAAGCACGTCCATGCGCCATGCTGTGAGTTACCACTTCACAGTTTGGGCTCTGAGCTTGTCCTCATGTAACAAGTGAGCAGTAGACTCCCTGGGGCAAAGCTTCTAGAGGCTGAGTTCTTGCAGACATCTGCATAGAAGGGGACGTGATCATTCCCCTCTATTCGACATTGGTGATGCCTCATCTGGAATACTGTGTCCAGTTTTGGGCCCCACACTACAAGAAGGATGTGGAAAAATTGGAAAGAGTCCAGCGGAGGTCAACAAAAATGATTAGGGGGCTGGAGCACATGACTTATGAGGAGAGGCTGAGGGAACTGGGATTGTTTAGTCTGCAGAAGAGAAGAATGAGGGGGGATTTGATAGCAGCCTTCAACTACCTGAAGGGGGGTTCCAAAGAGGATGGAGCTCGGCTGTTCTCAGTGGTGGCGGATGACAGAACAAGGAGCAATGGTCTCAAGTTGCAGTGGGGGAGGTCCAGGTTGGATATCAGGAAAAACTATTTCACTAGGAGGGTGGTGAAACACTGGAATGCGTTACCTAGGGAGGTGGTGGAGTCTCCTTCCTTGGAGGTTTTCAAGGCCCGGCTTGACAAAGCCCTGGCTGGGATGATTTAGTTGGGAATTGGTCCTGCTTTGAGCAGGGGGTTGGACTAGATGACCTCTTGAGGTCCCTTCCAACCCTGATATTCTATGAAGGTGGACCAGATTGTTAAGCATAAGGAGTTAACATGCCTTGCAAGAGACAATTCCAAATGAAGTGGCTATTAACACCTCTGCAGGATAAAGGAGAGTTACTGGGTTACAGGTCCTTTTAATGCGAGATAAAACCACCATCTCTGTTGAGTCCATGATTTTTGAATTATGAGTCCATGAGTTATGAATTTCAGCTCTCAGGTTCATCTTCTGAAGGTGTTGGGAAGGTTTCCTTTGAGGAGGAGGACTAAGAAGTCAGATATGGAGCAATCATTTTGTGGTGTTTGTCTTATTTTTCTGCGTGACTTCATTCGAGCGCACACTGATTGTCTGATTTCACCCACGTAGTTGATGCACTGTGTGAGGTACACCATGTGTTGTGATAGGCATGCGTAGGACCCCTGGATCCTGAAAGGCATGTTGTGGGGAGTGTTGATCATCATAGCAGTGGAGATGGGGCTGCAGGTTTGGAATCTGTTCCGGCAGGGTCTGATGCCGCTATTAGTTGGTGTGTCGTGATCTGTGGGGAGCTTGCTTCTGATGAGCTTGGTGAGGTTGTTTGAAGGCCTGAAGAGGTGGTTTGGGAAAGGTTTCTTCCAGGACATGGTCACCGTCAAGCATGGGCTGTAATTGTTTGATGATACCATACAGTGATACTGGCTTTGTGTCTCAGTAACACAACTGGTAACCCATAACTCTCCTTTAAAGGTGTTTCTTGCAACATAATTCCTTATACTTAAGGAAGTGTCCTGCCTTGTATTTAGCTGTGACACAGATGACCCCTCCCCTTCCTCGAAAGCTTGTCTCTCTCACACACAGAAGTTAGACCAATAAAATATATTCCCTCACAATCTACATGGAAAGTTCGTACGCTGCAAACAAGTGTGTGAACATACTACACCCTAGCCCACCTGCGCACCCCAAAAGCCCTGTGCAGATCCTGCTGCCGCACTCCAAAAGCTCCCTAGTGCACTTTGATGTACTCCCATTTCAAAGAGCAGGGCATCAAAGCACACAGACGCAGGGTCCATGCAGCCACTTAGCCCGCAGCAGGCCAGCGCGCTGTATGTTCAGACCCTGGCTCGCCACGCACTAACTCTAAGGCTCCTGGGAGCCTCATGAGTGAGGACCAGCACTGTGTCGGAAGCAGGGGCATGTCCTACCTCCCCAGCTCTGCATAGGTCTATATGCTCGCTCCACTTTTTGTCCCCCACCCCCTCCGGACTTTGCATATAATGTGTCAGCATAGATAACATTAGATGTGATTTACAACTTTGCATCCCCCCACCATTTTTCTGAAATGATACCTCAGCTGGGAGCACGCTGCCATGCCAACATGCCACCCTGGGGCACTCCAGCTGCATCAGAGACTTGGATTCATTTCTATGAACGTAACCATGGGAGAGAGGGGATGGGACAGAAAAGGAGAGAGGGAGGGTGTTGATGTTCTGCTCTAAGGGCTCATCTACACAAAGTTCTTCCCGATTAACTCCATGTATGGACACTTATTCCAGAGCAAAGTCTCCACACCTGCAGCTAACGAGGAACAAGTATGTGTGTAGACAAGCCCACAGTGAGCAACAGCACTGTGTGCAGTGTGTACTACCAGGCCCCAGGCTGCAGCAAAGGTCGAGGCTGATTGAGGGCCAAGGAACAGCAGCTTCCCCTCCCCCTCCAGTGCAGGCCTCCAGGAGCAAAAGCCACATCCCAACAGCTATTCTTGCTCCAACAGGTTTCCACCCCCACCTGCCCTTGGGGCCCCTCCCCCAGCCTTTTAGTCTCAAACTGTCTCAATCTCACACCCCCTCCTATCTAGAGGGCAAGGGGGTGGCAGAACCTTTGCTCCCCCAGGGCTGGTGAACTGCTGTTGAGCAGTGCAAGGGACTCATGCCAATTGAGAACTTTGCCTTCACAGCCCCCCCAGACCCCAGTCCTCCTGCATTGAAAGGGCAAGTGCTAACCCTAGGCCAGGCGGGCTGGCCCTGCCTCTCCCCCACCCGCGTGCAGTCATGCTCAGTACTGCCCAGTCCAACCCTTTACCAACCAGCCACCTCTTCCAGCACAGAGCTCCAGAAGGCAATGTGCTGAACTAGCGCAGGCGTGGCCAAGCTATGCAGTCAGTTACCGGTTTGCCCGCCCTGGGCTCAGTGGAGCAGAGCACTCTGATGCAGCTGGCGCCCATAAGCTACTGACGTAGATCTGTATCAGAATATTCGTGCACTTCAGGAAATTCCCTGCCTGCAGAGAGGGCGAGGATAAATCACTTTAAGAAGACAGGTCCTTAGATTACGTCTGACTGCAGTGCTAAGAGCCTTCTGCATTGCCCGTAGAGGCGAGAGAAGGAACGTATACAAATTGACTAAGGATGAATCAGATTTTTCTCTGCTACCAAATGGCTTTAGTTGGGTCATTTTCGCTCTTGAAGGCAGGTCTCAATATGCAAATCCCCCTGGTTTAACTAGAGTGAGAGTTCAGACTCTTGCTGTGCACAGAGCCGGAATAACGATAGTACACTTAAACTGGCCTCAATAGGAATGCAAAACATACGTTATTTAGCACTTTTCAGCATGAAGAAGGCCAAAAGAATTACAACACACACATCACTCATCCACCACTGAAAGGCGACCATCTCTGTGGTGCCACACAGCGCTGTTGAACCACGCACAACGCCGCCCTGGTCAGGACAGGAAGTTAAGAATCTGGTCTCTGGGGGACAGGGCAGGAGGTACTTGCCTGAGCTGACATTAGGCCTGGAAATCTGCACAGAGAATCATGGCACCTTCAGTGGTCATAAAATGGATAGGGGCCTGTGTGTTGGGTCTCATCCCGGCACCGTGGGGAACGCAAAGGGAGACCCAGCACTCCATGCAGCACTGTTGGGGTTTCCCCGGCTACCACACGATGGATGTACATAGGCCACTAGTGCAGCTCTCTGTGGGGCCATCAAGAAACTGCCAACAACATAAATCAAAGAAATCCCAAGACAAGGTAGTGAGACCTCAACCAGACGGGCCCACAGAGGAGGGATCTGTGGTGATTATCGGTATTACCAAGGATGCGATCAACATACCATCCTTCACCCCTGTAACTCATCAAGCCTCCCTGAGAGCTAGGTATGTACTTAGCAGGGAAAGAGATGAACTGGCTTGCTGAGAGGCAGTGAAAAATCAGGGCCAGACCTGGATTAGAACCATAGGAGTCCTAGTTACTAGTCCTGCGCTTAGATCAGTACACCAAGCCCCACAGCAGAAGCCACAACCACTCCCAGTTCTTAGATTCTCTAAGCAAAGCGGCTGGACACTCTGAAATGTGCATTGAAAGTTATTGGCGACCTCTCCACAATGAAGGAGAGGGCAGGCTGGTGACCTGAGGGCTAGGTAGTCTTCAGGGATCAACAGTCACACGGAAGGCCAGTCTGCACAGGGCAGTTCTCCCGGAATGAGCAAGGTGGGAATTTAAACAGAGTCCTACTGGCGTAGCCCCACACTTATTTCGGAATAATAGTGGCATTTTCCCCATTTACCTAAGTAAGCTGCTTAGGAAGGAGCTTAAACAGAACCCGGAAAAGCCGCTCACACCAAAATAACCCCACCCCTGCGTGGACACTTATTCCTGCATGACTGGTTAGGCTTTCCTGTGTAAGCAAGGCCTGCAGTAATCCGCTCTTCTTCACAGAGGCCCCTAATACACCCCCCACATCTGGGGCCGAACACCCCAGGGCTACCTTTTAAATAGAGCAGGAGCTTGCAGCTTTGTAGGAAAAAATCGAAAGCTGCTGCAACTGACAATGAAAACAGGATGCGGAGCAACACTCGCAAGCATACCGAAACCACAAACAAACAGACGGTTTTAAAGGAACAATGGCAAGGGCTAAGATACATGCAACAACCCACCTACGGGGGCTGGAGGGGCGGGGGGGAGAAGAACGGGAGCACCCCTAGCCCAGGAAGAGATCCGTAAGTCCTTGAACCATGTTTGCTGTGAGAGTGAGTCTTAGCAACAAAACACTGTCCAATGGCTACCTTGCAAATCTTCTGCCTAGGAATGGATTAGAGGTTGGCTGCAGAAGCTAACCTCCTCCCCAGGCACCGGGTAGGTCTACACTGCAATTAGACCCCTGTGGGTGGTGTGGCTTGGGCAAAGGAGCGGTTTACTGTAGCAGTTCCAGCTGCAGCCTGAGCTCTGGGAGGGTCCTAGAGCCTGGGCTCCTACCAAGCCTGGATCCCTACCCTGCAATTAAACAGCCCTGCATCCCTGAGTCAGCTGACACGGGCCAGCCACAGGTTTTTAACTGCAGTGTCGATATTCCCCCCAATGTGCTTTAGACATGACCTGGAAGTTGCAAGGCTGCAATGGAGCAGTGATCACAGAGCCAGTCATGTAGACAGGGCTTCTCCTGGACAACAAAGGGCTTGTTGAGCTAGGGTGCAGAGAGTTCATATCCTAGGGGAGCTTTAAAGGCTGTCGACACCTGCAGGCGGAAGCCAGGGGAGTTGGTGAAGAAGGGCCTTGCAATAATGCCAGCATATGAAGGGAGAAATCCACCAACATCTTGGGGAAGAAGGCCAGTCTCCCTAGCACACTGTCCAGACAAGCGGTGTACCCCAAGAGTCAGTCCTGGGACCGGTTTTGTTCAATATCTTCATTAATGATCTGGAGGATGGTGTGGACTGCACCCTCAGCAAGTTTGCAAATGACACTAAACTGGGAGGCGTGGTAGATATGCTGGAGGGTAGGGATAGGATACAGAGGGACCTAGACAAATTAGAGGATTGGGCCAAAAGAAATCTGATGAGGTTCAACAAGGACAAGTGCAGAGTCCTGCACTTAGGATGGAAGAATCCCATGCATTGCTACAGACTAGGGACCGAATGGCTAGGCAGTAGTTCCGCAGAGAAGGACCTAGGGGTTATAGTGGATGAGAAGCTGGATATGAGTCAACAGTGTGCTCTTGTTGCCAAGAAGGCTAACGGCATTTTGGGCTGTATAAAGTAGGAGCATTGCCAGCAGATCGAGGGACATGATCATTCCCCTCTATTCGGCATTGGTAAGGCCTCATCTGGAATACTGTGTCCAGTTTTGGGCCCCACACTACAAGAAGGATGTGGAAAAATTGGAAAGAGTCCAGCAGAGGGCAACAAAAATGATTAGGGGGCTGAGGCATATGTCTTATGAGAAGAGGCTGAAGGAACTGGGATTATTTAGTCTTCAGAAGAGAAAAATGAGGGGGGATTTGATAGCTGCTTTCAGAACAAGGAGTAGTGGTCTCAAGTTGCAGTGGGGGAGATTTAGGTTGGATATTAGGAAAAACTTTTTCACTAGGAGGATGGTGAAGCACTGGAATGGGTTACCTAGGGAGGTGGTGGAATTTCCTTCCTTGGAGGTTTTTAAGGTCAGGCTTGACAATGCCCTGACTGGGATGATTTAGTTGGGGATTGGTCCTGCTTTGAGCAGGGGGTGGGACTAGATGACCTCTCGAGGTCCCTTCCAACCCTGATATTCTATGATTCACACTAGGGTCTGACGCTGGCTCATTGAGCTGCATAAGTGCCAGCAGGAAAAGTGACCTGCTGGGTAAGAAATCCCAGCGTGGAGGAGAGTAGCCCCATCACCTTTGTATGGCATCCTAGCACCCCCCGACCAGGCCTTTCCAAGGATTGTGTCAAAAGCAGTAAGCTTCTCCACCCTAATGGCTAAGGGCAAGAGAAACGGGTCTGCCTCCTCTATGATCAGAGGATGCTGAAGCAATCACTGCCTATCCTTTGAGAACATTCATAACCAAACTCCACCAGCTTGAGGGGGTACATTGAGCAGTCTGATGTGGAGCACATGCCAGCACCCACCTGGGCCTTCTGCACCAGGCCCCAAAGATTTCCCACTCAATTAGGCTCCTTACAAGCTGTGAGGAGGGCATGCTGTCCGGGAGGGGGTCCCAGATTGGGACAGAGACACATCCTGGTTCTGATTGCTCCCGCATGTTCTGTCTGACTCAGACCAGTACAGAGCATGTTTATCATGGGACCGGTGCCTTTCCAGAGCTCCAGATACAGGAGGTTGGGGGCCAGACATACTCAGGCCTTGGCTACAGCTCTTGCAGCGCTGCAAGTACTCCATCTCTCCGAGGGGAATAGCTCGCAGCGCTGCGAGCGAGCGTGCAGCGCTGCAGGCACTGATTACACTGGTGCTTTACAGCGCTGCACTCAGGGGGGGTGTTTTTTCGCAGCGCTGTGAATTGCCAGTGTAGCCAAGGCCTTAGGGAAGGTGTATGTGAACCTCTCCTGCCCACCCCTGCAGGGAGAGTGTGTCTCTGGCTGCGACAGGCTGTGCTTACTACCTAGTGCAGAGCACTGTCAAGCTGCGCTTCACAAAAGGTGGCGACAGATCTCTCCAGAACCCTTTCCTGAGAAGCGTGGCCAGCACTCCCCGATCCACAGGACTCCAGTGCGAATCTACCCATTGGCTTGCTCTGCCTGCATTTTCCTTTGTCGAGCTGCCACTGCCCTGGGGGGAAATGTCTTGCCAAAGGGGGGGTTTTCCTCCAGGAAATGACAGCAGGCAGACAAGAGGAACGGGGCACTCTGCAGCTCCTCCACACAGCAGTGCCTCCTGCTGGAACCGACTGCCTTACACCGTACAACTATGGTTATCCCCTGGAAAGTGACCAGAAATAAAGGCATCTTCTTACCCAGACACTCAGGACCGAGTCAGAGCAGCTTACTTCAGTGACTAAAATAAGTTTTTACTGCTTCCCATTTCTGTTAGCCCTGCCTAGCCAGCCGAGCCCCAGGAGAGGGAACTGGAATCTGCAGGCTCATGCTTTGCCAACAGACTAGTTAGCCAAGCTCTGATTGCAGACTCTTTACTGTTGATGAGCCAGAAAGAACCCAGCTTGATTCTCAGATCCCAAGCAGGGGTGGCAGGAGCTGCCATATAGAACAAACAGCATGAGCTGTAAACTGGCCAGATTTCAAACTGGAATTCACAGAGAGAGGACAGATACCAAGTCCACAGTGGCACTGTTATGGTTACTTCCCATAACGTAAGAGGCTGTAAGCGATGGGTGTGTTCCTTGCCATTCCTGGGCCAGGAGCACTGATCCAAGAGTGGGGACATATTACACGGCAGACTGGGGGGCAGGGGAGAGCGACCCATTTCCATGCTGTTCCATTCAGATACAAACTCGGGGGTGCCCCCAGGCACAAAAGGAGGAAAGGCTGAATGGAAGTGGTAGAGTTTGAGGCACCCCTTCCCTGGAAGGGCAGTTTAAGCTTCGGTGGAAGAGGCATTAACAGGAATCAGCAGCCCAGCGTTCAGAGGGGTGAAAAAATACCAGACCAAACAAAGAGCGACCTAGACCACAGACACATCCTGACTGCCAGGCAACCAAGGGGCATGCCTTCCCAGTTACCGAGCAACCAGGCACATGTTGCCCTGCCTTCAGTGCCCTCTTTATTGCATGCCAAAGTCTCTTGCTTTCTTGTGGGGACAAACAAGGAAAAGCCACTTTGAGCACAGAGCTCCCTGCCGAAGCTGGGTGAGCTCCTCTAGCAGCACAAAGAGCTCCAGCGTGCATCAGGGCTCCAGCAGGCTGCATCCCCACCGCTCCATCTTTGTCCTCTGCACGGACTCCCCTACAACCTACACTCTCCATGTCACTTGTTTCTGTACACCCCACTCGGTAAGCACCTGCAGTGACTTCAGCCCATCAGGGGCCCCCCACCTGCCCATGAGGAGGGATTCTGGGAGTGCATGGGGGGGGGGGGGGAAAGGAGGAACACTCCCACACCCCTGGCCATCTCAATCCGGATTCCACACAGCCACAGAGACATCTGCAAGAACGGCAGCCGCAGGAGAGGCTGCAGCACTCCTCTGGGTGCAGGAGACAGATGCAGGCTGGCCCAGCGAGGTGAGCAGCAGCCTGGGTCAGCATCAGACCCAGCTCTCGGATACAGGAAGGTGCTTCACTGCTCCCACTAAAGGAGAGCAGAGTCTTCCATTGACTGATCAGTGCTTTGGAATGTCCCAGGCAGAGCACGCTGGATGGGGGCTGGGCTGGCCACCCCCTGAGGATGGGGCCCGCCCGAACCCTATGGCGATCGGCAGAGGCTGATGGCAGCAGCTGGAGCCTGGTTCCAGTGAGCAGTCTTGCACACACTGAGTCTTTTAGTCCTTTCTCCCATTTTAAAGAAAAACAGTCCAGGGCCGACAACTCCATATCCAGTTCAGGGCAAGATTCCCAGCTAAGAGCTGGGACTGCAAATCACCCTCCCTGCAACCCATGAGAGTCGCCCCGGGGCCTGTGGGTCACAGGGAGGGAGAGGAAGAGAAGATGGTATGTATCTAGTCTGCCTGTACATCACAGTGCATGCAGCTGGTGCTGTCCGGTCCAGGCCTCCATCGGGAGCCCACACTGGTGTCTGCATGCCAGGCCGATGGGCACCCTCAAACGCTTCAAAGATCCTCTGTTTGCTGCATGAGTGCCAGATTCCAGGAAGAATAGGAGTACTATTTTTATAGTATAATTATATACTATAGTAAATTGATCCCAGGAACAATCCTTTGAGCCCATTCCAGTCAGTGCCCTACAAAGTGACCCTGTGCATCGTTAAAAGCAGCATCAGAACAAGGCAGCTCCATGCAGGGGCTAACAGCGACTGGCTGACAGATGGGCATTCTCCATCCCTGCAATGCGTGTCCACTACTCACAGACTTTTAGCGAACCAAGCCCAGAACAGGTACATGTCCCTTTAAAGACCTGATTTCTCCCTGAACTTGGCAGTTGCTAAACAGCGTTTCACAGCCCCAGCCCCGCACCTGACGTGCTATTTTAACAGCTGCCCCAGTTCTGCCCCCCTCTGGGATCACCTGAAGGGATCGGTCAAGCGGCACAGCAAGAGGAAGAGCTCAGATGAGATCTTCTGCTTCTGATCTGCTAAAGCCACAGCCCTTGCGTCCCTGCCAGGCCAGCGAATACGACAGCAGGAGGTTGGCTCGATGTCCTCCAGCCACTGCCTTAAGGGCAGGAAAGAAACAAACCCCCTCCCTATAAAGCGATTCCAACTCCTTGGCTCTTGATGTCCCAACCACATGCTCACGGGGAGAGCAGCCCCTTCTCTGGGGGATTCGTTACAGCTAAAATAGCAGGGTAAAGAGGACAGCGAGTGCACATGTGCTATGGGGAAGGAATTTAACTCTAACACGGCACAGGAGGCCCATCCTAGGAGCTGCTGTGGGAGGGAAGGGGGGAAAATGGTGAACAGTGCAGTTTTGCTGGTTTGGGTGAAGATGCTGGAAGAGGGTGTGATGTCCTTGGATGGCCCTAGCAGCTGCAGGGCAACCTTCCCCTACACAGACATGCCAACGTGCCTCCTCTCAGACTGGCAGGGACTGCATCTACGGGACAGCCCAGCCCAGGCCTCTCCACTCAGCTGTACCCATCATGCTGGAGGGGTGCATGATGGGGGACGCAGGAGCACAAATAGGACCCAAAAGCTCTTTTCCAACAAGCCGGCCTCCAGCTCCCTGGCTCCTGATGCTCCAGAACAGCAGGCTGGAGTCAAACCAGTGCCTGAGGAGTGGGACTGCACAGCTTCCTTGTCAAAAGAAGCCATTGCTACATGAGAGGCCCGAAGGCTAGGAGATCCCACCCTGTTCACCCTGCCCGAGGCAGATCCCACAGCCAGTCAGCCCTTTGGGATCAAAGGGCCAGGTCCAGAGCCCACTGAAGTTCTATGGATTTCCATAGGTTCTGGGTCAGATCCAGTATTCCCTTTGGTTTGGCTTGCTTGCTTTCATCCCTTTGCAACAATCCCTTGCATTTCTGTGAGCCCTCTGAAGTCTTACCAGCCCCAGCCTGGTGCCAAGACTCTCTGGCATGGCAATCCATAGGGTAGTGCTCTGCTCTAACATCGGCTGGCCCCTGATTGGTACTCTGCCGCTGCTCTGCATGGACAAGTGTCCATGCTGATGGCACAGACACAGCCGGGGTGGGGGTGGAAATACATAAGGCATGCTCCTATGGGGCTGGTTACAGCAGCAAAGCAATTTCCACACACACCCCCGCCCCCAAGCCAGCTGCCAACAATCCTGTGCCTTGTCCTCTAAGCATTATCGATCACAGCCTGGCGACAGAGAGACACTGCAGCAGCGCAGGGAGAAGGCAGGGGAGTCCCTGGAGGAGGCTGCAGCCCCCAGCTGTTTGTTAATACAACAGGAACAAATGAGAGCAGTTAAAGTGTTACTCAGAGCACACTTTAAGATTGCCTCAACCCCTATCCAAAGTCAAGCAACCAGTCGGGAAGGCAAAGAGGCGGGGGGAGGGGACCGCAGCACCACCTCACTCCTTACCCCTCCCAGGAGGACTGTGGGCATGCATTGCAGGTATATTTGGCCTTAGAAGGAAGAGGGAGGAATAGGGAGGGAAGGGGGAAATGGGGAACAGGGACACAGGCAAGGCTCTGCAGTGTGAGAGCTGGGAACGGAACACTGGGAAAGACTCTGCTGCATGTAGAGCTCTGGATAGGTTTGCTTGGAACTAACCCCAATAACCATTGCATTGTCCACACTTCGGACTTCTGCTTTCTGTCTGCGTGACAAGAACCAGGGGAGGGGGTGAAGGGAAAGCCCTCTAACACCCTGCTAAATATACATGGAGCGCGAGAGGGGGTAGAGGTCAAAGTGCACCTCACAAATCATGTTGCCAACAGTGCCAGGAAGGACGCGTCAACTTTGGAAGCTCTCTGGGATCGGGACTGCAACTGTCAAACTCCCTTCAGGTCCAGGTCACCAAGCAGTCTTCTGATTGCACCAGGAGTGGTTCCTCTCGCAGCCAGCATCAAATTGGGAAGCGGAAGGGACACGGCAGCCTTATAGGCAGTTCGCATTTTGTTTAGGCCACATTAAGCCTGAAGAGCGCCCCCTGCAGCTGCCCATGCGGCACTGTCCGGATATGCCAGGAAGGGCTTATTCTTGGGAATTTTCAAGTTGTCAGATTGTTGGGAAAGCCTCAAGGGTACTGGGCTACTCAGGCCTGTAGCAAACAACAGGTGTTTCTAAGCAAGCAACAGATCCCAGGCGCCTTCTCCTTTGCCCTGCCAGGAGAACCCCTTGCCAACTGCCAGGTCACTAGTCCCTTCCCTTGCACCATGCCACCGTCTGGGACATGCTGAGGGCACCTGGCAGACCTGGCCCGTTCTGCAACAGCTGTTATTTCCAGGGGCAGGAAAATTTCGGAGGGGAGGGGGCAGAATAAAGCAAAGCTGGTGAGAGAGCTAAAGAGAGCAGATGACACAGGTTCAAAGCCAGGGCATGACCCCAGCAGGTTTATTTTAGAGATTTACTCCAGAAAGTCACATGGGACACATCCCGCTCCATTAACATGCGCCATACGCACGTTAAATAGAACCCACAGACTCCAACAGGTGGCTTGCCTGTATTTTACGTACAGTCACTCTCACAGCCCTGCACTATCGCAGGACCCCTCGGCAAAGGGCTGGCCACCCAGCAGGCAACAACTAAGACAACACACCAGGCAACCGAGTAACGAGAGAAGAAATACATCCCCAGACACTAGACAGGCAGAGGCTACTAGAGGCCAGAGTTTTTACCCTGGACCCCCTCACACAAGAGGGCTTAGTGAACGACATGTGTGAGATAGCGCTGAGGGGTCGTGGGGGGAATGAGACATGCCAGCCCCCACAAGGCATGTCTCTGTGCACTAACAGCGCCAGTCCCAGAAAGGGCAGGGGTGGGGGGCTGTTCTGACCTAAGCCCCCAGCTGCTGGCACAGTCTTGGCATGCCCAGGCAATTCTTTAGATTTGTATGAAAACTAGGCCAAGGTATGTCAGCATCCCATGCTTCCTTCAGCTATACTGACCCTTCCAGGGCCCGGAGGGTGATCTATGGTTAGGAACTTAGCCAGACGAAGCTTGCTAGCTGAAATACCACGTGGCCACCATGGTGGGGAGAAGAGACTGACATGGTATTTAATCATCAGTGTTTATGTAGGGCTTTCTATCTCAGGAGCTGGGACTTACCAGCTGCAAGAAGCAGCCCCATTTTGCAGATGGGGAAACTGAGGCACAGGGTGGGGAACAGACCTGCCCAACTTTAAGTGGCAGAGCTGGGACTAGAACCCAATCACCCAACTCAGCCACAAGCCCATGCATGGCATGGGGCTGTAAGAACAGACAGATCAGACTGGGGGAGCTTAGCACTTCAGGTGGATTTCCTGGGTTATCCCAGCTCTGTTGATTTCACCCTGAAGCCAGTTCCCAGATACAGGCTATTTTCACACAGTGGAGCCAGCAAAGAGGAAGATCAAGAAACCCGACGTGCCAACTGCTCGCTGGCTATTTTGGGATCCTGCTGTTCAGCTGGTGCTCAGGTTCTGAGTGCTGTTGAGCTCAGCGAGGCCTGCTGGGACTTTCAGGCACTCAGGCGTTCTAGACAACCAGCCGCGAGCTGCCAGAAACATGTCAGCACAAGCTGCTGCCTCCTCCAGCTCTGAACAGCTCCATCTGCCTTCGTCTCGTCCCACCCCTTAATTCCAAGGAGGCCAACCGGATCACTGCACATGGATGGGTCAATTCAAACAACTCACCTGGGGTAACCCAAGGTTCAGTACTTCAGCCTCCAGCTGCTTGCATGGAATCCCCCAGCAGCAGGAGAGTCACCCCAAGGTAGCAAAAGCCCAGCTGGCCTCTGGGGCTATGTCCATGGAGTCCCAGGCAGCTAGACAGCTGCTGCATGCCCAGCCCCCTCACTGACGATAGTGCCTGACCCGTTCCATATTGCTCTGGTGCAAACCAGGTTAGCACTTCCTTGGGTAATAACACTCTTGGCACTGGCAGAGCCCCAGGACACCCCAGACCGTTCTCCTTTCTCAGGCTCCCACAAGACCCTGCACTGTGGCCACTGGCCTGGGGGTGCTGGCTGGGACAGGATGTGAGACGGCCCTAACAGAGGTGGGCACGGGGCTCTATTATGGCGGGAGCTCCCCAACCACACCCCCACTCAAGGCTTGCTTTCCAGTCCTCCCCACCCCAGAAAGCTGTCGCATGCAGCCCAGTTTTCAATGACCTGGCCCCACTTAGCCAAGACCTGCCCACACGCCTGGGACCAGGATGTGCTGGTGCCATTAAGTGGTTTGAGATACAAAGTTTGCCAGCCCCAGACAGCGAGAAGCGGGATGTGGGACCGGGACACAGGACTTGTGTAGGCAGCACAGAGCACTCTGCTTGGACACGCAACCGGCTGGCCTCCCGCTTTGTTTGAAGCAGAGTTCGTTACCTGGCTCAGCCCCTGCTTTATAAAAATCAATGAACGCTTGGCTCAGGCACCAGCCCTGCACGCTGTTCTGGCGCTTGCCGAGCTGTGCCAGACACCACCAGCTGGCTGGCTCCCTGCCCAGCTGTGAGCAGCTCGCATGCCCAGCTGTACCTCCATGCGGGAGGGAAGAACTCTGCCCCCCCCATGCAGTCTCTGGGTACTGAAAGCAGAGGCGATCTCAGAGAGGGGAGAGTCCTGTTGGCCCGGCTGCATGGTGCTTTGCTAGGGTCCAGGTAGGTGGATGAAGCTCCCCTCCCAAACACACCCTGCTTCTGCAGACACATTCCCCACCACCACCAGAGCAAACCCCAGCCCTTCTGGCTTGGCTGCCAGATCACTAGCCTGTGGAGACAGCAATGGAAACGCTCCCCCGGGTACTGGTGACCCAGCAGGGGGCACTCTTCCCGCCCAGTCAGTGCTGAACTATGTCCTGGAGGGAGCTGAGACAGTGGCAGTGCTGTGCTGTGCTTTGGGAGACAACCATAGGATGCCCTGGCTAGCAATCCTGGGGCATTAACCTTGGTGTCCAGGGGAAATCCCAACTCCAATCTACCAGCCTCAACCCCCCCAGAGGCTATAGTGAGTAGGTTACTTGTCATTTACTGCCCTGAACCTCCGCATGGCTGCTCATGCCAGGGCTAAGCAGTTCAAGACATGCTGAAGAAGACTGGCAGCAGCAGCTGCCAGCACCCAGAACTGAGGGTCACAAACCCCTTTGTCCATCACTTCCCCCACAGCAGAATCCAGGACAGCTCTTTGGAGGGCAGGGGACTGGGTGGGCAGAAGTTCTGCAGGTAGAGACCTGGCCTGGCTGGCAACTGCAGTGGGTCTATTCTAGCATTCCCAATATGGCCAGCTGCTCTGGCTAGCCACACTGCAAACACACACAGACACCAGTGGTCATCCTCTGCCAGGCTGTCCTGACTGGAGAGCTGGCAGGTATCCGTCCTTATCCCCATCTTAGACCAACTTGGGGCTTGTCTGCTCCCTCCCTGGGCAGCAGGAAAGGTGGTGCCCTCTGTGTGTGGGGGGGGGAGGAGGGGAGGGGGAGATCTTCCAGTGTGGGGTGGAGCATTTGGGGGCTGGCTGATTACAGCAGACAGGCTTGGGGGTTGGCTTTGTGGGGCCAGATATGAAAGGCTGCTTGATACCAAAGATTCCACAGCCCACCCGTCAGTTCAGCCTCCCGAGGTAGATCAGTGGAGCGCCACACAGTTTGATGGCTCTAGTGTCCTTCGCCAAAGCTTCTCCTGGCTCCATCTCCTCACTCTGTTCTACACTGCAATGCTGCCTGCCTGCAGCCTTCCACCCCAGACTCAGCCGCATTTCAGCAGTGCAGGTTGCAAATACCTTGGCTCTATAGGTGTACGGACATACATTACAGCCATTCGAGGAACACTTGGTGAGGAAGTTATGTCTGACAGAGGATGCTTCCACGCAAACAGCAGCTGGCAGAGGTGCCCCCCCCCCCTCCACTGACATTAATTTGTAATAATTTTGCTAATCTCAGTCAATCAAAAAAGCTTCAAGGTTTGTTTGGCAGGATGGCCATGGAGGATATCAATCAGGGCAGAAATTTGAGGGCTCTGAATTTTTGGGGCTAGCAGCCCATGGGACAGTTCAGAACAATTTACAATGGTCGATTACCATCAACATGCTTAGATTACTCACATAAAGCAGAGATTAAGAGAGGGGAAGTGAACCTTAGCTACAGGGTATTAAACACCAAATCAGTTCAGAGCTGGCCCTGGAAAGAGGCCAGGCAAAGCATGCAATTTGAGGCTTTCCTGGCTTCCAATTTCGCAAGGAGAGAGAAAACCTCGTGAAAGTGCAACATCGAAGATTCCCCAGCCTGAGCTGGAGTCAGCAAGCCCAGGGCCTGGAGCAGCCAGGCAGCCACGATATGACACAAGCAATGGACAAGCCTTCCCACAACTACAAGGAGCTCTGCACCCCAGCTGTCTCCACAAATACTTGGCATTGCAAGAGCAACTGGGAGTCTGCCCCAAACAAGAATGGAAGGGAGTTAGCTAGATTACAATGAGGAGAATGGCCTGTATTCAGGGCCGGAGACAATGGGTTTCAGAACTGGAGGAAAGGGGAAAGGTTTGAGAATAATGATAAGCTTTCCCTCCCTCTTTCAATACCGTTGAATGTGGAGGAGAGGAGAGGGTTAAACCGAGGCTATGAGACTGCGAGCTGTTAAAGCAGGATGTCTGTTCAGAACCCACAGAGGTCACAGCTTCCGCAAGGCCCAGGGTGGGTAGGCTGCAAACACTGTTCTGCTTGGGGGGCTCCCAAGCTGCCCAGCAAAGCACCCTCCACTGTCTCACAGCCCCTGCAGCAGGCTGGGGTGCTAGCAGGGTTGGATGTGCGGAAGCAGTTGGGTAACCACCAGTGCCCCTGTGCAGTGAGTCGAGGGCTTTGGCTGGAAGAACCATCTGTGCGCCTGGACCGGTCAGCATGCGTGACCTGCACCTCTCACCACGGGGCTCTGCAAGGAAGGGTCTGAGAGCAGGGCCTTGGGTCACAGGGCAAAACCATCGATAAAGCTCTCCGGGGAATGAACAGTACAAGGTAGCAAGAGACCATTTAGCGAGACACCTCAGTCCCTTCCCCACCCCCAACATACCTCCTTTCCACACAGTACCAAGCCCTGGAATACCACCCTGAATTCCTGCCTGCCCACTGCACACCCGAGTCTCTGGCAGGCAGCAGGGGAGGGGGGTGAGGTACATGCCATATATGGCTTAGCACATGGCCCAGGGGATAGCAACCACAAGATCGAGGCTCTATTCCCACTGTGTCATTGCCCGTTGGGTGATCTCAGGAGAGTCACATCCCTCAGTTTCCCTATCTGTAAAACAGGGCTAGGAACACTGACTTTTCTCCCTTGGGCACTGGGAGGAGAAACCCTGAAGTACCAGGAGGCAGTCAGCCATGGGAGCCAGAGAGATTTATACTCTGGCTCCCCAGGCAGAGGAGCTGGTCACAGAAGCACCAGGGGCCAAGGGCACGTGGGTGCCCTGGTACCAGACTGCAAATGGCCAGTGAGAAGGGGTCCTGAACATCCAACCAAACCCCTCTCGCCAGGTGGGAAGGGCACCAGAGCTAGAGGGGATGGGAAATGCTCCTGGCTCTCTGCTCACCATTACACATCTGTGCGCACAGACACAGGCATGCAGGATACATGGCAACATGCAAAGCCACATGACGACATCCTGCCTGAGCCTCCCCACAGCCAAGAAAGGAAACCAGGGTCAGTCTGAGCTAGACAGCAACATGACACACGCCACCCCTCACCCCCACCCCCAGCCGAGCCAGGAACAGGAAAGGGGTGGGGTGGGGTGCAGACTCATTTGCATGGTTGTTGGGGTGGGGGAAGGCAGGGAAAAACAGTCCATTTGGGATCTGATCCTAGGTGGTGCTGAGCCTTGAAACCCCCACAGTAGATGTGGGGGCACAGCCCTCAGCGAATGGTCCATCTCCTGGGCCGGGTGATGCTCTGTGCCAGGGGAGTCTGGGCACCCCCAACAGCAGGAACAGAACGCTGCTGTTCTCAGGAGTGGGGTGAGGCAGAAGGGACATCAAGATAGACAGTTACATCTGGGGGGTGCCAGCTTTGCTAAATTCCAGGGACCCAGCCTGCACTCATTCTATCAGGCTCCTGCCCCCGGCCACAGAGCAAGGTGCAGCATGTTTTGTTACTCCAAGAGCAGCAATATGAACCCACTGTGTGCCGGCAGTGGCAGACATCTCCCCGGGCTTTGTGTGGGCCCAGTCATGGCCAAACACCAGCTCTCTGCTTCCCAGCCCAGCCAGGGGTTAGGGATTCCAAACGGCTGAGACAAACCCCAGAGCTGGCTACTGGAGCAGGAAACAGACTGGCACGCAGGGCTACCACGGTGGGCAAACAGCAGAAGCTTCCCCAGGGCTCAGCTCTCCAGCGGCCTATCTTAGATCACAGGCACGGCAAGCAGGCCAGGCCCAGCCTTTGCCAGCAGGACTGACTCTGGCTGGTGCCTGCCTAGAGCTCTTCCTGAAGCCAGAGGAGTTCAGATGCCTATATCCCCTTGAGCCCATTCCAACTGTATGGTGCTCAGGCAGCTCCCCTGCGCTCCCCCGAGGCAGCAAGCACGCTCCAAGAGAGCGGCTACCCACCCCTCTGGGCCATGGTGGGTATTTTCCACACTCCCAGAGATCTCCAGTCAGTTTAAGCTGCCAGCCCGAGCTACGCTGTAGATTACACTGACAATTGCTTATGGAAAAATTCGCCTGCCTCCCGCCCTCCTCCCCCATGCTTTAAACAAGCTTCCCAGAGAGGAAGGATCTGCCCAGCCATATGGAACGAGACTCGCCCTCCTCACTCTGGCCCTGGAAACTCAGATACAGGGACCACAGCAGGCTCCCAGCTCCTCCCCACACCCCACCACGAGCACCGAGGCAGCTGGCTATGCCCCAGTCACTCAGCCCTGCCACATAAGCCCTAAAGTGGCCCCATTCCCATCAGGCCCCTGGGATACAGGAGAGGCAGCAGAGAGCCTTGCCACCTCTCCGCCCTCCACGCAAACCCCATCCCACCCGCAGCTGCTTTCGGACACAGAGGAGGAAGTGAGGAGCGAGGTATCCAGGGGCCACCAGCACCCCGTGGATTCTCTGCCGGCAGAACAGCAGGCACTGGGCTCAGCCCAGCAGCTCAGACAACATGGGAAGGAGCCTCACTGGGGAGCACTGGAAATGAACGTCCCTGAGGGGCCAGACCTCCCAAGGAATGGGGCAGAGTCCAAACCCCAGGCACCCGCCTTGTGGTGCACAGGACAGGGAGTAGCATGACCTAGTGGCTAGAGCACCAGACTGGGACTCAGGAGAGTTGGGGTCTAGTCCTGGTTCTGCCACCGACCTGATGGGTGACGTTAGGCACGTCACCACCTCCAGGCGGTTGGGGAAAATAGTGAGATCCAGTGCTGTGCTCAGCCACATCCCCAATTTCCAGGTCCCCCCCAACACCGAGAGAGGCACTGTGTGCCAAGCCTTTCAAGCCTTGCTCGTCCCACCTCACCCACCATCTCAGCTGACCCATGCAGCTGGCACAGCAATGGGAATGGAATGGACAAGGAGTTCCTGAGAGAACAGGCTTCCCTCAGCACAGACTCAGGGATGAAGAGACAAGGCCAAAAGTGCAGGGAAGAGACACCAGGTGCACTTCAGTGGGGCTTCAGCCACAGACCCCAAAGCGCTTTCCTCAGCTCAACAAGCAGATCAGGAAATGGAGGCACAGGTTGGGGAAGCGATTTGCCAAAGGCTTCAGCAGGTCAGAGTCGTGACGTTAGCCACCAAAGGCAGTGGATACTAGCATGCTGAAAGCCCAGGTCTCCCAAACTCCAGGACAGCACACGAGCAACTAGGTCGCCTTAAGAGCGGGGAAAATACAGTCAGTCAGTCAACTTCGCCAACATCGAGGCAGGAGCCCTGGCCCGGAAGTCATGTGCTGGGCAAGCCAAGCTAGTACAGAGGCTGGGAGGAGGCACAGTGCTAGCGCCAGTGCTGATTGTTCACTGGAGACGCTAGAGCAGCCTCTCCTCACACTGTCCCGCGAGCCTGCCTGGCCACGTGTCTGCATTTGATCGTTTCTCTTTAGGAGTCGTCACCTCCTCCTAGGTCATGGCAGCTCTCAAAGCTTCGTTCCCTGGTGATCAAGTCTCTTGGTAGACAGAGAAAGGAACAAGCCTGGTCCAAGGATGAAACGGCAGCTCACCAGATGGGGAAATTCCCGCAGAGCTGATTTCCTTCCACCCCTGCTCTACCTGCTGGGGGTATGTCAGTTACCTGGGGTGACAACGCAGTCTGCTTCTGGACTACAGCTACCCCCTGGATCAACTCACTGAACCCAGGGACACCTTCCACCTGGAGCTGCTTAGTGTTCAGCTACATCCAAGAGCCCTCTGCCCTACTTTGGTACTTGCAGGAAATCGTTCCTAAGTTCAGGGGAGATTCCTAGACAGCCAGATCAGAGCCTGAGTGAGGACGACGAGGAACAAAGCATGCTCACCCCTTGCACCAGGTGTGGTGACAAAACGGGACATTCCCCAGCTGGCTGTCATGTAACCCAAGGGACTGTCTCCCCAAGACACACGCAGCTGAGTTGCGCTGGAAATAGCCAGCTTCAGATAGATTCATTCCAGTTTCCCTTTGCTGTGCTGCTCGCTTAGCATTTCCAGCCGCCCACCAGACTCCTCGGCACACACACCTGGAGGAGGCGGGAAGTTGCCGAAGCAGAGGAGAGCGCAGGATGCTGGGTGGAGATAAAGAGCAGATAAGAGCTTGCCCAGCTAAGACAGAGGTACGAGACTGAAGAGATGGGACTAGCACGACACACCTGTTCCTCAATTATGGGCTGAGATGACAGGCTTCACTGGACAAAGTACCTTTGTCGGGATTGGAGGAGGAGCCCAGTTCTAGCCCAAGGTCTGGACACTGAAGGAGAGAGTCTAGCTCAGACTTCTACAGCGCAGAACGCTGCCTGTCAAATTTGCTTGGTCTGCGATAGGCTGGCCAAAAGAGTCCCACTGTGACCCACCACATCCCATGATCCTTTGGGGGCACTGGGATTATGGGGTGATTTTGGGCCATCTGGTGGGAGGCAGATCGCTAGTGGGGTGCAGCTGCTGCTGTGTGGGTGCCCCTCCCAGCTCAGCCAGACCAGTGCTCATCTCCAAAGCAGCACTGACCCAGCAGCTCACCTTCCATCCAGAGCAAAGCCCCGCTGCTCTTGGACCAGGGGAGGACAGAAGGGCAAACAGCCAGGCTCACTGCTTCACCCGGCACATAGTGTGCACAGCGCACAGTAAAACTGAGCCAGTTGCACTGGCTGAACACCATACACTCCTTCCTAACCCAAATGACACAGCCAACAAGCCAGGAGCCCCATGGCCACTGCCCAGGGCAGAGCAGAATGCTGTGCCCCAAGGGGGCTGCCAGAGGGAGGGAGGTGCCCGAACGCCAACCTGATTGCACAACTAGCTTAGCCCTGCATGTGTGGGTGGCCTTCCTAGACCACAGACAGAGCTCAGGGAAGGCAGGCGTGCAGCGTGTCCTGCACCCAGCAGAGCGCCCACCTCGAAGGCTGCTGCTGGGACACGCGCAGCATGGACCATTTCCCTTCCAAGTCGCAGCACATGCCCAGCTGAGGTCTTGCCCTGTGTAAAGCCTGTCTGGCTACGCTTTTGCTGTGCGGAAAGCATCATCCATGGGAGGTACTTATCTGGGCGCCTCTCAACCTCTATCCTCGCTACACCCCCGGGAGGCACAGCACTGCTGTCAGCTCCATCTGACAGGGTGGGAAAACCAAAGCACAGAGAGGCTAAGTGACTTGTCCAAGTTCACTCACGCAACCTGTGGCCCAGCAGGGAAACGAACGCAGGTCTCCCAAGTCCCACGCTGGTATCCTAACCACTGGACCATCCTTTGTCGCCTCCTCCGCAACTTTTCAAAACAGGTCACCTTTGGGCAGAGACCAAGGCAGGATGTTGTCCTGTCTGAAAGGGAGCAGATGTGAGCAATGGGAGATAGGGACTTAGAATGGAAACACTCATGTAACCTCAACTGTCACTACCAACTTCCTCTAGAGACACGCCAGGAACAGCCAGCCAGTCCCAAGAACTGCCTGCCATTCTCCTCCTGGGTGCTCCGCTCCTCTCCTCTCCTGCCAGGGGCCCCAGCAGCAGAGCACCTGGAGAGGGACACTACTACACAGCCTGAGGGATCTGGAGCTAGGAGCTTTAAGTGAGGAAAGGTGCCACCTGACAGCCCAGGAGATGGAGGCGCTCTTTATTCAAAGCATGCACTGAGGGGCAATAGCATGCACACTGCCATCCCACCACAAGGAGCATGCTGTGTCCCCATCCTAACGGGACCAGCTCTGGGGAGTTCGATTTCCATGGCACATTCAATCCTCAGACCTCTGCTCAGCCTGTCACCAAGGGACCAGTTGCTGTCATATGAACGCTGTGTGCACCTGTTCAACTCCCAACTGGCCTGGAAAGCCACCCTTCTTTCCCACTGGCCACCGCCCATTGCTGGCGGGTAAATGGGTTCACAGCCAGGCTGGTGAGCCAGGGGTCACAGGCTCCATCACTCTGAGCCACCTGCTGCCCAGTCTCCTCCAGCTGCAATGACATGGCTTAGAACACCCCCAGGACAGACAGCTCCAGCCCCTGCCCTCAGGGAGGGGCCACTGCTCTTTGCTGTCCCCCTCCATGGGGGGATGGAGGAGGCACGTCCAGCCCCCCAGCCTCAGTTCCAGCTGCTCTAGCCCCCAGCCTGATTGTGTTGTTCACCAGGGCTGCCCTGCCCTTGGAGCTCAGCACACTACTGACTCTTCCTTGCACCAACTGCCCAACAGGGATTAGCTGGGGCCTCCCTACACCTTCCACATTACAGGGGACCTTCAGCATGCTGGAGACCACTTCCAGCCTCCTTTGCCCCACTGCCAGTAGCACAAGACAAGCAGGACCCTCTGCCCACTGGGAGTGGGTCACTCAGACCTGGGATCCCCCCCACCTCACTGTCTCCTGCTAGGGCTGGACCATGCCTCTGGCCATGCACTGCTTGCTCTCCCCCAGGCACCCACGACAGGAGGCTTTGCTTCCACACCCAGAAGAGAAGCTGCAGCAGAGGCGTCTAATGAGCCTCACAGCTGGATGGCTCCCAATTCCCACTGGCAGCTCCCGCAGAACCTCGCTTTTCTACTTCTAGATCAGCTCAATAATCGGCCACCCACAAGCCTCCTGCATGCCCCTCCTTGATTTTATCACAGGACCTACCCCAGCCCCAGTCCCAGGGCTGCCTTCACCCAGAGGTGGACAATAGTACACAGGGGAAACTGGCAGCAGCGCACTGCCCCAGGATGGGTTGAGGAGACTGGCCCGTGCACATGTTTAGCCTTTGCAGGAAGAGGGCCAGAGGGAACCCACAGAGATGTCAGGCAGCTGGGTCTCTATGCTCAGAGAGCAGGCTTTCCACCCCTCCCCTGGGCATTGGTACCGTCTCCCCCCGCCCAAGGGCTGTAGTCATCCTGCAGAGCACAGGCACTAGACAGACCACGCCAGCCACTGAGTAACTGGACCCATAGCAAGTGGGGGTTAAACCCCTTCCCTACAGTTGCCCTCGGCCCTGCTAACTGGTTATCTACTTCTCTAGCTACTACCTGGCAAATCAAATCACTTCCTGCTCCACTTCAACCGCCCCTCATGTCTGCCTCCCCTGGAAGAGTTTCCTCCTTTCCCATGCCCCTCCCACACCCAGGTCCTAAGATGGGAGCCAGCTACTGGCCTCCCCACCTATCTCAGCCCGTCAGGCCTCTAGCTCCCCTATGGCCTCTCATACTCCATTCATCAGCTGCCCAGAAAAGCCCAGGGTATCTGCTCTTCACCCCCGAGTCTCCCACTCTGCATCCTTCTTGCACAACTTAACCCTTCCATGTGCTGCAGCATCCAGAATGCTTTGGGAATTGCAATGGCTTTGGGAAGCAGGCTGCTGCCACAGCAGGGCTCCAGCGAGCCATGGATCAGAAAAGAAGTGTCACCTGATGATTTGAGCACAGACCTGGGAGTCCGGAGTCCTGGGTTCCAATCCTGGCTCTGCTCAGACAAGTCTCTTCGCTTCTCGGTGCTCCAGGTGTAAGAGGGGGTTGACAGCACTGACTGATCCCTGTAGGTGCTTCAAGCTCCCTTGCGGAAAGGCACTGTAGACATGCAGAGCGCAGCCAGAGCAGGGAGAGAGAATGAAGCAGAAGGATGACTGATAGCCAGGGATGCAGCAGGGAAGCTAACAGAAGCAAAGGCTTCTGTACCAGCTGGCATACGGATGGCCCGGACTGTCTCTCTCCTACCCCCCACCTCCATACCCATTAGCCCTTTCCAAGCAGGCAAAGCCAGTTCTATTAGACCAGGGCTATTTATACGGCTTCCATTAGCAGAGACACCAAGCCCCTAAGACAGAGCAATTACCCGTGTTTAATAGTTAACTACCCCGCCATGCACATCCCCCAAACAGCAGGGCCTGGATCGAGAGCCATTACAGAAGAACAGGCCCAGAATCCCACAGCCCCTGCTCAACGCTCACACCACTACAAACCAGGTCAGCCACCTCACTACCCCCATGGAGAAACTCAACAAGCCTAAGCTTGGGCTCCCAACGCAGAGGGAAGGATAACCAGGTTGGGCACCGGGGCATTCTGCGCGACACTCCCACACCGGAGCCTGCATACTGGGTTGTTTGTTGGGGGGAGGCATGGGAGGAGGGTCCCTGCTTTGTCCCAGTCACAGCACCGTCCCACTCACCTGCTCTGCCCAGTCTGACTCATAGTAGGTGGTGTCCAGGCAACAGCTCTGATCTGCAGCCAGGACAGAGGGAGCAGATGTGACCCACCCCTCTGCATCATACTGTCCATTGATAAGAACAGGAGTACTTGTGGCACCTTAGAGGCTAACAAATTTATTAGAGCATAAGCTTTCGTGGGCTACTGCCCACTTCTTCAGATGCATATAGAGTGCATAGAGCTTATGCTCTAATAAGCTTAGTCTCTAAGGTGCCACAAGTACTCCTGTTCTTTTTGCGGATACAGACTAACACGGCTGCTACTCTGAAACCTGTCCATTGATAAGGGACAGTGACAGTCTGTTAGTGCTGGTGAAAGTCACTGGCTTGACTGCCCTGGAGACTGATGCCCTCTGTCCACAGAACAGGTGCAGCAGAGATGCAGCAGGGTAAGCGTCCCCCACCCACCGCCCTCTTCCCCAGCCCCGACTGGGCAGGGCGCATTTCTAGAGATGGGAAACAGCTGAGCCTCACTCACCCAGGTGGCTCTGCTGAGCCTGCAGATCCAGCACCCACTCCAATGGCAGTGGCCAGCTTGGGAACTAGACTGAGCTCCCCTTCCACACAGGAACAGCTTCTGAGCACTACTGACAGCCACAGGAGGGGTTCCCCACACAACGCTGGGCCCGCGAGAATCCCCCTCCCCCACATACATGTAAGGATAAGATAATCGTCACAACTGGTTTTATGAGCAACCTCAGCAAGCAGGGGAAATAAGCCTCTGGCCCCACTCAACATCAGAACTGCCTGGAAAAGGTGCAGGGAAACCTCCTCCACCCCACCCCCGACCTGCTAGCCTCAGACGTTCACGGCCATGGAGGTGTAGGTGAGCGGTACCTAGAGCCCATTCCAAACCAAGGCACCATACAGATTTTGCAGGGACATTCCTGGAGTTACTCCCCCTCCTACTGCTGCTGCACCCCCCCACACACACGATCCCAGGCAGCTCCAGCATGGGGTGCAAGCCACGACAGAGATGCAAATGATAAGCAACTGGAACAAATGGCCAAGAACGGTCATTGTGCTCAGCAGCCCTACACTATGTCCCACACACCTTCACCTCGTCCATGCCTACCTGTGTTTTACCCAACACGCTGCCATCTCATTACCTAGGCTGGAGAGCCAAGCTGGTCAGTGGGCTCGGAGGGACGGGGGAGCTATACAGCTATGCTGCAGGCAGGGATCTCTACTGGCTCATGCAGCCTCTCCG
Organism: Malaclemys terrapin pileata; assembly: GCF_027887155.1. Lineage (NCBI taxonomy): Eukaryota > Metazoa > Chordata > Testudines > Emydidae > Malaclemys > Malaclemys terrapin. The sequence goes on along the minus strand of NC_071518.1, from coordinate 43,408,201 downwards.
TATTGCTCCCTCCAGCAAACACTGCCTGCCCTGAGCCCAGTCTGGCACAGTATTGCTAGCTACTGTAAAAAGTGCCAAACCTCTGCCGGAGATGACTGAGGGTGTGACTTGTCCCTCCGCTAACCACCTCCAATAGAAGTCAGGCTTCAAAGGCCAAATCCCTCCCAGACTGGAATTGTCAAACTACAGAGAGATCACTTAAGAGCCCATAGATTCAACTCCCCAGTTCCTCCAATAGGTTTCCCACAGCACCCTCTGTTCTGACCCCCCCACCCAGCTAATAATCAGAATGGCTGTGAAGTTCTTGTGCAGTTCCTCTAGCCAGAGAGCTCTCCTCGGGGTTAAGCAGAATTTGAGGAGGCCTCTTGTGGAAGAGGCTTTGAAAATCCAAGGGTTTGCTGCTCTTGGAAAGGTTTGACTCTGCTGTGATGTCATCTCCCCGGTGGCCTGGTCTAGAAATGCCGAGCACGCTGTGCTTTGAGCCCTCAGAGTATTTTTAGGAAGGTTGGAGGATTAATTTTAGAGAGAGAGTTTAACCTTCCAGGTGCCAGGGCAGAGTTAACCTGGGACTGGCTAGTCTAGGTTGGGGTGCAAGCATCCACACTTGAACCATATATGGGTAGGTGGCGTGGTGATGGTTCAATCCAGCCACTAGCTGCGCAGCTCTTAAGCCTGGTCTACACTGGGGGGGGGTGGGGGGGGAAGGGGGAGATTGATTTAAGATACGCAACTTCAGCTACGAGAATGGCGTAGCTGAAGTCGACGCATCTTAGATCAATTTAGAATCACTTACTTCGCATCCTCGCGGCGCAGGATTGATGGCTGCCGCTTCCGCCTCTCGCCATGGAGGAGTTCCGGAGTCGACGGCAGAGCAATTGGGGATCGATTTATCGCGTCTACACTAGATGCGATAAATCGATCCATGATAAATCGATCCCCGATAGATCGATCACTACCCGCCGATCCAGCAGGTAGAGTAGACATACCCTTAGCCCCCAGCATCTTCCCATCCCTAGAGCTCCCACCAGGAGGGCTGGAGAGCAGGAACTGGAATGGGGCAACCTTGGCCAGAATCACCACCACTCCGTTAAGACAAGCGTCACACAACCTGGAGTGACTCTTGGCTCCTGGACTCACGGCCCCTTGTGTTTTCATAACTAAGTGCAGTGAAAGCAGCACCACCATTGCTCTGATGTCAGGAACAGGGAGCCTAGCAACACGACTCACTGGAACAGACTCCTCCTGTCTCCTCCACAATGCACTCCCCTCTGCAGTGGCTCAAAGAGAGTCACCCACACCAATGACAATGCAGTTCTGCCTGGTCATTGGGCTCTCGTCCCTTGGGGAGGAGCAAAGCATGCATCCTAGCCTCTCTGCATGGTAAGTAATAGCACATAGCCATGACTCCAGATTTCTGTCTCTGCAATACACCAATGAGCTCTTTTAGACAACGCAAGACTGAAGACAGACTCAAGGACCTGGTGGTCTCTAGGCAGAAACTACAGGGGCAGCAAGGAATGGAAAAGGAGGATAAATGAGGAGTTTGCTGCACACTCCATTACAATGACTGCGTGCACAAACCCGCACCAGTAGCCAGTTATGCATCTAGCTACCTGCTAGCAAGTACAAATGCCCAGTTTAAATGAGTAGTTATGTTACCTGCAGGAGAACACTTGCTGTGGGTAATCCGGCTGCTAGTTTAACCCATTTAGGGACAACGTAACAGGAAAGCAAGGACCACAGGCTTTGGAAAGGGATTTCTTAACCGTACTGACTTCACTCTTAAATATCTGGAACTCTTGAGAGCTTGTCAGCCACAAGTCTGATCTCACCCCTTCTAGGAGTCCAAGGGGTGTCAGCACTTCAAGCTGGGCAGAGTCCCTCCTACCCAGCCTCCTTCTGTGTGGTGATGGCTGCTGGCTGCCTGCATGCTGCTCTTAAATAGTATCTCTTCTCGCCACATGCTTCATCGGGATGCTCCAACAGCCCCTCCCCCAAGCCCCAGTCAGGGGTGCCCCACTGGTCCACAGAGGTGGGCCAGCCAATGAGACACAATCCAACTTGCTGGCTCTGGATAGCTTCATGATGGCTCTTCCCACTGGTCCTTGAAGGAAGTGCCAGACCCCTTCCCCAGACAGGGCTGCTGTCTGGAATGCAATTCAATAGGCTTTGAATATAACAAGTTCTGACATGCATTCACCACAGTGCAAAAGGGAGTTCGGCATCTGACACCCCCACTCCATGCCACAAGGTTCTGCAAATACTGCTGGTGTAGTTATTTACTTCATGGTACCCAGCCCAAGAGCTCGCCTCCTAATTCGTACCTCGTTAATACAGTACAGTTCCAGTGCAGCCAATGTAAGCGTAGGGACTTGGGGGGGGAGGGGGGTTTAAAACACCCACAAACCACAGCCAAAAAAGTTGCTTGCAATCTCAACTCCCTCCACCAGCTGCAGTGCAGACACAGCAGCCCAAGTGGTTCAGAAACCTGGCCAGCACTCAGCTGAGCAATTGCCACAACCCACCACCTCATTTATGCTCTCGAAGCCCACCTTCCCCACAGCTCTCTGAGTTACTCTTAGCAACATTGCCAGCCTTATAAAACCCAACAAAACCAAGCCTGCACAACAAAGACATGCAAAATCTCATCTGTTCCTATGGAGAGAAAGGCCCAGAAACAAAACAAACAGGAGAAACCTGACAGCCTGTCACCTACATGACACCGATTCTGGAGTGGAAAGAGGTGCCAGACAGCAGTGACAACAGGATCAGAGCCAAAGACAGAAGGCTGACATGTTTGCCACAAGTGCTTAGAAGTCCTTGTTGTGTCTGTATATGTAACGGGGGGGGGGGGGGGGGGGGGGGGGACGGGGACGGGGGGGGGGACTTATATGAACAGAGCACTATTTCACACCCTCCCTACTGAGCAGAGAGATGCTCTTTGAATGGCTTCTTCCTCTCAACTGTGGGGGATGGAGCTTATTATATTCCACTGCCCATCACACCAGAGATGTCACTGCTCTACTAGTGCCTCATGCTGCAAGCAAGGCAGGGAAAGGGACACACAATATGAGGCACCATGTACCTTGGGGAAATGACTCAGGAGAAAAAAGTCAGCAGGAGTCAGCAAGGTCTTCTCAAGACAGAACATGTACTTTAAGAAAGCAGAGAGTTAGAGTTACAGGACGGGGGACTCTATCCTGGGAAGAAGCTACTCTGATCTGGGGGCCGTGGTGGATAATCATCTGAACATGAGCTCCCAGTGCGACACTGTGGCCAAAAGCGCTAATGTGAAGTTGGGATGGGAATCTCGAGTAGGAGCAGAGAGACTATTTCACCTCTGTATTTGGTACGGGTGTGACCGCTGCTGGAAACTTGTGTCCAGTTCTGGTGCCCACAGTTCAAGGAGGATGTTGATAAACTGGAGAGGGGCCAGAGAAGAGCCACGAGAATGATTAAAAGTTTTGAAAACCTGCCGTATAGCAATTTAGCTGAATGAAGTAGTTTAAGGGGTGACTTGATCAATAAATACCTACATGGGAAACCCATATATAACAGGCTGATCAATCTAGCAGACAAAGGTCTAACATGATCCAATGGCTGGAAGTTGCAGCTAGACAAATTCAGACTGGACATAAAGGTGGGTATTTGCCCATAGAAACGATATACCAAAGGTCACTGGTGGATTCTCCATCACGGATGGTTTTTAAAGCGAGACTGGATGTTTTTCAAAAACATCTGCCGTAAGCATTATGGGGGGCCAGGTCTCTGGCCTGTGCTATACACGAGGTCAAACTAGATGATCACAATGGTCCCTTCTGGCCTTGGAATCTCTGAATTAATAGCAGCAAAAAGCAGGGGACACAATCCTCAGGCATTTCATTTTCCAGCTGCTAAAGAGGCCATTTCACTCAGTGCCTTCCACAGCAAGGTGGGTCCAGAGGAACAAGCTTATGCTGAGAAAGGAGAAAAGCAAGGATAGAAATATACAAGCTGCCATAACTGTAATAGGCTCTAATTTCGAGCCAACTAATGGCAGCAGCAAGCCTCAATCCAGAGTGGAACTGGGCACTTAATTCTAATCGAACAGCAGAGCAATAGTGCAAAACAAAGAGGGATACATTACAGTAATAAAAGAAAGATTGCCAGGCACTAGTAGAAATACCACCAGACCTAAGGTCAGGGATGATAGGCCAGGCCTGACTACCCTTTCAGGCAGACCTCCTGCAGGAATGGATCTCCTCAGCCCTATAAACAGAAGCAACAAGTCACTTCAGAAGGCATTTCAGTGGAGCCCAAGTAGAAATGCTGACTGCCAACTGTACTGTAAGCACTAAATGCCCCAGCTGGCACATGCATGTCTGAAGGACACTGTGTTGCTGTTCTCAGGGCACGTTGTCACTGCTCTTATCCAAGTGTTGCCACAAGCCTCCCTGCTGGCCACACCCAAAACCCTCTCTCCTGAGTTAGGTGATGCTTTCAACCCAGGCTGGAACCTGTCCACTTTGCAGCAAGGATGCAAGCTAAATCGCTCGAGTGCAGATAGTCCTCCCATGTCTTCCCACCATTCTCCCCCTTCCTCCACCATGTGCTCACAAGAGCAGAGGAGCTTTCCCAGCAAATTGCGGGAGAGAATCCAAACAGCCCAGACCGATGGGACGTGGCCCCTGCAGCTCTAGTGAGCTACACGTGGGAGCATGGCACCAGAGAGGATGCGGCAATTTGGACAGGGCTTTGCAATGTGGCTGCTTACTCTCCTGGAGCTAACTCTGCAGTGAAGACATCCCTGTGAGGTGAGCTAAGCACAACAGCCAGTGAGATATCCACATTCTGTCCTTTAAAGAAACTGACTTGTTAGGGGAGCCAGATACAGCAGTAGGCAAGGCCAATCCAGGAGATGCAGCAGACCATTCTAACAGCAGTTGAAGATGGCTCTAGTATTAGCCAGAGATGCTTCACACCCGCTGTGAATCATTTGCTAGTAAAGCGTATGCCCTGATGGGCTAAGTGTAACCAGATGCCGTATATTAAAAATTCCCCCCTTTTCTGATACCATGCTAGGTTACTCCTAAGACGTCAACTCCTTCCCCTCCCCCCAAACTAGACCAGTGCTAAACACACCAGTTACAAGCAATCTGCTTTTGCTGATTGTAAAGATCGTTCCTTTAGAAGAGGCACGTATCCAAAGGAGTCCACAGGGTGCTGTGACAGCAATCAAAAGCATGTGCACCTGCTGGCTGCCCTCCCATCCACAGTGTCCTTACCACCTCCTGGAGCAGATGTGCCACTGTACGCACGATGAGCACAGTGAGAGACCTAGCACTGGGTTGAACAAAAGCCTCCCCAGACACCATACAACCCGTTGCTGCTGAACATTTAACACAACCTGCGCTAACCCTCACAGCTGTGGAGCTATTCCAGGCTGCACAGAATCTCTGACAGTAAAAAAAGAAATGCTCCCAAAGTTTCCAGCTTTTTCCACTGAGCCCAGAACTTTCATGCTGTGGACTGCTCATGACAGAGACCTAGTTGCTTTGGGGTATGTTGGGAGAAAAACACAGCGGACAGCAGAGCGGACTGGGCAGTGTGGGTTCTACTCCGGAAGGACAGCCCACTTGTGGGGAGTGACATCTCCACCTTTGCAAAGCACTTTCATCTATGGATGCCAAGTGTGCTGATCTTTCAGAGCCAGCAGCAGATCAATGGGCTCCAGCTTCCCTTAAGGAAGGGGGAAGACAGTGACTGGAGGGCTTGGGGACCTGAGGGGGGTGTACCTTCCTTTAGCCAATTGGGGCCCTGAAGAGCTAGGGAAGGAAGGCTGACCCCATTCAATGAGACTCTCTGGGCATGGCTTGATCGCAGGCTCAGGAGATGGGGTCTGGTCAGCCCAGAGCACTGGCTTTTCCACTGCTTGCCCCACTCCTCCTCCCCCAGCCCAGGCTCCAGAGATGGTCACAGAAGGGCCCAGTAAAGAGGTAAATGGCAGCACGGGCTGAGGAAAGGGACAGGGAGAAGATGGGAGTCATGCTCCATCTCCCCACCCACACACCTTCCTCTTTCCCACACCTCTGTCCCTCTCTTGCCCACTCAGACTCCAAAGTGAGAGGGAGGGAGGGGACAAGGAGAGCAGCTGTCAGACTTCGGGGCACTTCGGCCAGGACAGCTCTAGCCCACCGCATGTGATTGTCATTTTGCACTACAGCTCCCTCGAATTACAGAGACAGAACCTTCTCATACATGAGCGTCCCCAGGACACCCTGCAGCCTTGTGGGCAGGAAAGAAGAAGCAGATTTGCTCACCTTTGTTCAGCCTCCACTCCCCTGGATACCTTGGGCAATGCAAAGAGCCCTGCCCAGTGCCCTCCCACTGGGAGCCAAGGGCAATCTAAGTGCAAGCCTTTTTGGAACCCAGGAGTTAGTGCACAGGGTCTCTGCCCTCCTGAACCTGGCCCTTCTCCAGAATCTGTTGGGAGAAGAGACTCTGCCAGAGGAGTTTAGGGGAGAGCTGGACTCAGCTATGCACAGCTTCAGCAAAAGGTATTTCTTGCTCTTAGAAGAGCTGCTGGAGTCTCTGAATCTACTGCTCCCGGATATCTCTACCCAGCTCTGCTGTATCAGCATGCACAGGACATTACACCTTAACAATTCAATGCAGAAACAGAACAGAGGGTAGTATTTACAGAAGGGATTACCGCCTGCATAGAACCCTGCAGAATCCTTCTAGCAAAACCCAGCACTGCCCAAAGCTCGTGCAGGTCATCAGCAGTTGACAGTGTTCCTATGTTTTACAATATTATGGCTCAACAGGCTTTGAAACAAGCAGGTCCCTCTCTGTGCCCACGCTGATCTGGGGTCCGTCACAAAACCCCTCCTTCTCACCTAACCTTCTCCACAACACCTAACCTATCCCTGAGCCCCTTGGCAGCCCCAAGAGGTATGGGGACGGACAGGTTGGGTCACACAAACCCCCTTGGGACTGCCACCTGATGTGCTGAGACTACCTCTAAGCCCGTTTTCCCTGGCAGCTTGGCACTTCAGTACCTCACCTGGTTGTGCCAGACACACTAGCTTGCTACAAACACAGACCCAGGTCAGAACCATGTCCTGCAAAAGCTGCGGGCTTAACCAAAAACAGCTTAAGAAGTGCTCCTGTCTCCAACACCCAGATACCCAGTTCCCAATGGGATCCAAACCCCAAATAAATCTGTTTTACTCTGTACAATGCTTATACAGGATAAACTTTGTTTACCCTCTAGAACACTGATAGAGATGCAAAGTGGTTTGCTCCCCCAGGTATTAATTACCTACTCTGGGTCAATTAATAAGCAAAAAGTGATTTTATTAAATATATATAAAAAAAAACAACAGGATTTAAGTGGTTCCAAGTAATAACAGATAGAACGAAGTAAGTTACCAAGCAAAATAAAATAAAAACACACAAGTCTAAGCTTAATACAGAAGGAAACTAAATGCAGTTAAATCACCCTCAGAGATGTTCCAATAAGTTTCTTTGACAGACTGGACTCCTTCCTAGTCTGGCTCCAACAATCACTCAGACCCCCGTAATTACTGTCCTTTGTTCCAGTTTCTTTCAGGCGGAGAGGCTCTCTTGAGCCAGCTGAAGACAAAATGGAGGGGTTTCCAGGGGCTTATATAGTCTCTCTTGTGGGTGGAAACCCCTTTCTTCTCCTGTGTAAAATCCCCTCAACAAGATGGAGTTTTGCAGTCACCTGGGCAAGTCACATGTCTATAAATGATTAAGCTTTTTGAAAGCCAACGCCATTGTTTACATGTTAGTTTGAATGTTTCCAGGAAAGCTTAGATGTGGATTGGCGCCTCCCAAAGTCCATTGTTAGATAAGTACTCCCAATTACTTGAATCACCCCTTCACACTATGTTGACCAAATCTGTCTTATGTGCTTCCTACAGCAAACGCTTTAAATACGAGCAGCGCCAACGCTCATAAATTCAGATATAAAAAACGACACATGCATACAAATAAGATGAATATATTCATTAGATCATAACCTTTGCAAAGATATGTTACATGGCATATCTAGCATAAAACGTATTCCAGTTACATCATTTACACTCATAAGCATATTTCTATAAAGCATTATGGGGTGCAAGGTCACAGGGACCAAGAGTCCATTACATGGATAATGGAGCTGCCCTTCCTGGAGCTGTTTTACACGTGGTCAACTAGCTAGTTGTTACTACTGACCACTTGGGTGCCAGAAGCACCTGGGTGTCCCAGTGAAGACGGGCCCCACCGGGTCCAGCACTGCACGCAGAGTCCTACTGCCCCGAAGAGCTCACAGTCTAAAAACAAAGGCCAATTATTTCCGTTGTCCAGATGGGGAAACTAAGGCACAGAGGGAATCTTGTGGCAGAGCCAGGCACCAGAGTCCTCCTCTATCCCAGCCTGGAGCTTTAACTGCAAGGCCACCTAGTCCAGCCTTGCCCCTGCTAGCAAGCTAACCCATGTTCACCCAAAGCAGCTGTGAGCAGCAAGCCAGATACTCAGCTGCAGGCTCCCTGACTTCAAGCCAGATCCTCAGCTGCAGGCTCCCTGACTTCACTTGAATCGGGCCGACTGACACCAGCGGAGGACGAGGCCAGAGAGTTAGAGCCAGTGGTGAGCTGGAGCTGGTTCGCACCGGTTCGTGGGAACCGGTTCTTAAAATTTAGAAGCCCCTTCAGAACCGGTTGTGCCTTGCAGGACAACTGGTTCCAAAAGGGCTTTTAAATTTAACAACCAGTAAAGCTCCAGCAACTCCCCGCCCCCGGCCCCAGCTGACCTCCGCTCCGCCTCCTCCCCTGAATGCTCCGCCCTGCTTCTCCTCTCCCCCTCCCCCAAAATCAGCTGTTTGCACGGGAAGCCTGAGAGGGCTGAGAAGCAAGCAGTGGCTTCGGGCTCAGGCCCAGGGAGACGGAGCGGAGGTGAGCTGGGGTGGGGGGGCGTGAGGAGGGCCATGCGCTGCGGCAGGTAACCCCCTACTCCCCCCCTAGCTACACTACCCCGCCCCTAGGAGCCAGGGGGACCTACTGGATGCTTTCCAGGACTCTGCACTTCGCCCCCTGGCAGGTCCCTCTGGCTCTTAGGGGCAGGGTGGGCACCCACTACGGTAGCCCACGAGACCCTCCTGCCCGGCCCCTGAGCTCCCGGCCAGGGAGGCTAGTCCCCAGCTGTTCCCCCTCCACCGCAGCTTCAGCTTGCCCCACGGCTGGCCCGGCTCCAGGCACTGCGAGGCAGCCCAGCCCTGGCCCCAGCCGCCAGCCACCTGCAGGCGGCGCGGTAAGGGAGCAGGTGTTGGATAAAGAGCAGGGGAGTTCAGGAGGTGGGGGGGATGGATAAGGGTCAGGGGGCAGGGAACAGGGGGGGATTGAATGGGGGCAAGGGCAGTCAGGAAGGAGCAGGGGTTGGATGGGGTGGTGGGAGGCAGTCAGGGGCAGGGGTTCCAGGGTTGTCAGGGCACAGGGAGAAGAGATGGTTGGATGGGGCAGGGGTCCCGGGGGGCCCATCAGGAATGAGAGGAAAGGTTGGATGGGGCAGCGGGGGGCAGTCAGGGGACAGGGAAGGGAGGTGGATGGGGCAGGGATCCGGAGGGGGGGCGTCAAGGAACGCGGGGGGTTGGATGGGGCAGGAGTCCCAGGGGGCGGGCCATGACCCCCTCGTGCGGTGAGGAGGGAACTGGTTGTTAAGATTTTGGAAGCTCATCACTGGTTAGAGCTACCTGAGGAAAGACATGATTTCAAAGAGAAGCCACACCTGCAGGCATTTCAGCCCATGTGGCCTTTGCCCCTCACCCCTCCCTGACACAGGATCTCCTGCCCCCTGCAGGAAACGGCCAGCTGCAGATCTGGCAAACCGAACAACACTTCATTGTCAAAATTTAACAATTCCCACCACTCCCTTCCCAAGACTCACCTTGCTCCCTAAGCTCTTATACTGTTGCCACACGAATAGGGGCTGCAGGATGGATGCTGAAAGAGACAGATTGGCTTTAAAAAGCAAAACCAATATTGGTGGTGGTGGGGGAATCTTTAATTCAGGCTCCAGTCCATCAGTCTGGGAGGGAGACATGTTAATTTAATGAAAAGCCTGGCCTGGACTCTGCTGCCTTTCAGACATCCTGCTGTTGCTGGAGAGAAGTCGGATGGGCTGGGGGATGGAGCAAGTTCTTCCCTGCCCCAGGGAATAGATTTAAAATTATTAAAACTAATGTTAAAAACTAAATATATAGATTACACAGGTTAAGAAGAGAGTGTCTGTACATATGGGTATAGTGCTTAGATTATCCACAATACAAAGTTTGTTTTTAAAAAAGTCATAAGATACATATAGTGCATAATGAGCAACAAATTTAGGTGAATAAATGTAACCATATAGTTTAGATATTAGAATCCAAATACTCGGGTACATCACTCATGACAAGTTCTACAGAGAGTTGTACTACACAGCACATTTACCTCGGCGGGAAGTGGTGAGGGTCAGCAGACTAGAAAAAGGGAGGGGATTCCAGCAGCCTTATGCACTTTGGTCCTGGCTGGAGGTCCCTCCCAGCCCCACATTTCTAGGATTCTCATAGCCACCTGCAACTGTAAGCGTGCCACATGAATCCCTCCCCCCAGCACAAACGCCTCAGGGTCCTACAGCCCTGACCCACAACACTGCTCATGCTCTGCACACAAGAGTGGCTCTCCATATTCCACAGACTGGGTGCATTAGAGAGGCAAAGCTCCAAGAGCGAAACCCCACCTCCCCACTGCCATCTCTCCAGGCATTTCCAGGGAATGTGCCTCTCCTCCCATTCCCTGCCCACGTGTACAGCAGTGCATCCCAGGGCGCACTCAGATCGGACATTCTAATCCTAGACCCAGAGTTCCCTGCCTCTAAAGAGTACAGAGAAGGTGAGAAATGTGTCCCAAGAGGAAGCGCGTTTCCTTCCTCTGGAGAACCTCCCAGCATGGAGGTTTAGTCGGATACTTCTGCAGCTTAGGGTACAGGTGGGAGAAAGGAGGAAGATGGCAGATTTACACTGCACACATGGAACCTGTGTTCACAGCAGCAGGGAGCTGGCTGACAAGGCCAAAGGCTCAGTGGGTCCATGCGGGGCTAGTAGGGAGAAGCAGGGTGGAGTCACTGCCTTTATGGCTGGGGGAAGGAAGTCTGCAGAGCAGAGATCTTCTATCCCAAATGTCCCAATCTGGTAGTGCATGGAAAATGAACAGTCCATTACTGCCTGAAGGCAGCAGTCCTCACTCGGAGCACGCCGCAAGGGAGAAGGAAGGCAAGCACACTGTGCCTGAGTTGGTCCATTTGAGGGATTGTTTGGCAAGGTAGGATTAAAATACTGAGGAGCCCACAGCTGAGGACCTATGGCAAGATGCCTTTCAGTGTTCAAAGAGAGTGATATAGCATAGGCAGAACAGGAGGCTGCAGAACATAGGAACTGCCCAATAGGATCAAATCAGCACCCCATCCAGGGGGATATTTAGTACTGGCCACTATCAGACAGCAGATCTCTCACTGGGAGGTCCAAGAAACCGGCTACTGAGATCGGCAGGCCGCTCCAGCACTCAGAAGCAGTCTATTGCTAACCCCTGCCGGTACCAGGTCTGCTGTAATGCTCAGAAGCAGCTGGGTTTCCATCCCTTACAGTAATCTATCCTAGCTAACAGAACTGTGGATTTCGCACTTGTTCAAAGCCTAAAGCGCTCATTGCCAAAGGATATCCTGTGGCAATGAGTTCCACAAGCTAGTTGTATACTGTGTAAAAATAAAAGGTGTTTCCTTTCAACGCCCCCTTATTCCCTATTATGAGAGGGGATTTGCCACCTCTGTATCACTTGCTAATGTGCACACGATCATGTTCCCTCTTACCCATCTCCTCTCTAAACAAGAGAGTCCAAATCTTGCCTTATGTGGAAAGTCTTTCAACACTTCCAATCATTTTCATTGCCTGTTTCAGGGCCCCATTCCTACTGTCAGTTTTTGTATAGGCCTCAGCGTGGCACTGTTTTGGTCACATATTGGTTTGAAGAGGCCCTGCCAACTCTGTGTGTGGTATTTCCACAAGAATTAAATGGTTCACGGTGCTCTAAATAAAACCAAGATATCATATACACATTCAATAGTCATACGGCAGCCCTATGATAACAGATACCAGCATATGCTTGCAAACGAAGAGGGGAATTCAGTAGGGGAAGATGGCAGTTTCGAGTCTGGGGAGTGGATAGAGGAAGAAAAAGAAAGGGGTTTCTTAACATTTTCAAAAATATGCACTCAGCGTCCTTGTAAGCCTCCTTTCTGGGGTTTGTTTTCCAGTAGCTATGTCAAGGCTGCTTCCCCACTCTGAACTTTAGGGTACAAATGTGGGGGCCTGCATGAAAACTTCTAAGCTTAACTACCAGCTTAGATCTGGTCTGCTGCCAGCATCCCAAAGCTAATTCCCTTCCCTGGGTAGCCTTGAGAGACTCTTCACCAATTCCCTGGTGAATACAGATACAAACCCCTTGGATCTTAAAACAAGGAGAAATTAACCATCCCCCTCCTTTCTCCCACCAACTCCTGGTGGATCAAGATCCAACCCCCTTGGATCTAAAAACAAGGGGAAAAAAATCAATCAGGTTCTTAAAAAGAAGGCTTTTAATTAAAGAAAAAGGTAAAAAAATCATCTCTGTAAAATCAGGATGGGAAATAACTTTGAGCTCTTTAAGTTTGATTACGCTGTAGAGGACCCCCCTCTAGCCTTAGGTTCAAAGTTACAGCAAACAGAGATAAACACCCTAGCAAAAAGGTACATTTACAAGATGAGAAAACAAAGATAAAACTAACACGCCTTGCCTGGCTGTTTACTTACAAGTTTGAAATATGAGAGACTTGTTCAGAAAGATTTGGAGAGCCTGGATTGATGTCTGGTCCCTCTCAGTCCCAAGAGAGGACAATCACCAAAACAAAGAGCACAAACCAAAGATTTGAAAGTATCTTGTCTCCTTATTGGTCCTTTGGGTCAGGTGTCAGCCAGGTTACCTGAGCTTCTTAACCCTTTACAGGTAAAAGGATTTTGGAGTCTCTGGCCAGGAGGGATTTTATAGTATTGTACACAGGAGGGCTGTTACCCTTCCCTTTATAGTTATGACAAGCTAACATATTGCTAAGCCTGAAAATACCAAACTACACTCTGTAGGAGCCAGCTATTCAGGGAGGAGGCGCAGTAGCTCCAAACCAGCGATGTTCTGTTGGGCAGCGATGGGAACCCCAAATGCAATGTGTTTGGGACAGGCTCGGTCTTAGCTCGTGCAACAGGCTGCCGCTTCATCTCCAAGAGACATGAAATTCACCTTCACATCCTCACCCTAAGGCGTGCATACACAAACATGCTGCTGAGCTAGTGTTGCACAAGTGCCCAGAGATTATGAATATATGATCAAACTTGGTAGTGTAGACAAGGCCTTAGGTCACCAAAAATTGCCTTTTGGTGACAAAACAGCAAGAGCATACACACTACAATGGGACTTTTGGCAACAAAAAACTTCCACTCCTACGAGAGACTCTTGTCTTTTCCCCCCCTTCACTGTCGACAAAGAGCCAGTGCAGACACTGAAAGACACTAGCAGAAACAGAGTTTTGTCAGCAGAACTGGCTTCTGCCAGTATCCCACAATGCCTGCGCTGATTGCTCTGCTCAGTGTTTTGATCTCCGCTACCCTGCAGGTATGTGCCCTCCCCTTTCAAAGCTCCGGGAAGTATCTGTGTGCTGCTCCGTTTGGGAAACAAAGAGCAAATCATGGGACTGCTCCTGTTCTGTCCGGCACTAGGAACACAGCAGCAGGCGGAGGGGGACAGACTGCTGTGCTGCTTTGCCATTCCTCAACATGGAGAGCTCACAGAGCTATTCGTGATGCGGCTCGCGGCAGCGGAGGGGGCTGTGGGAGAACTCGGAGAGAATCCCAAGATGTGCAGCGACCAGCTCTTCCTTCCCACAACACTGCACTGTGGGGCCTTGGCTACACTTGCGGATTCAGAGCGCTGCCGCGGCAGCGCTGTGAAGCGCGAGTGTAGTCGCGCCGCCAGCACTGTGAGAGCTCTCTCTCAGCGCCGCACGTGCTCCGCCTCTCCGAGGGGAACAGCTCGCGGCGCCGCACGTGCTCCGCCTCTCCGAGGGGAACAGCTCGCGGCGCCGCACGTGCTCCGCCTCTCCGAGGGGAACAGCTCGCGGCGCCGCACGTGCTCCGCCTCTCCGAGGGGAACAGCTCGCGGCGCCGCACGTGCTCCGCCTCTCCGAGGGGAACAGCTCGCGGCGCCGCACGTGCTCCGCCTCTCCGAGGGGAACAGCTCGCGGCGCCGCACGTGCTCCGCCTCTCCGAGGGGAACAGCTCGCGGCGCCGCACGTGCTCCGCCTCTCCGAGGGGAATAGCTCGCGGCGCCGCACGTGCTCCGCCTCTCCGAGGGGAACAGCTCGCGGCGCTGCAGGCACTGATTACACTGGCGCTTTACAGCGCTGCACTCAGGGGGGGGTATTTTTTCACACCCCTGAGCGCAGCAAGTGCAGAGCTGTGAATTGCCAGAGTAGCCAAGGCCTGGGATACATACCCACGGTGCACTGCTCACCCTGTCGATGATGGTGTCCCCATTGTGGACATGATCTGTCAACAGAGGGAACAAGTGTAAACACCCTTTGGCGATTTTTGTTTTGTCCACTTTTGGGTATCAATAAGTTGTCAACAAAACTTGGTAGTGTAGACAAGCCCGAAGAGTCAGTCCCACCACAGATGGGAAGCTCAGGTGCATTTATACTGACAGAGCCAGACAAACATGCTTGTTTTCTCAGATGAGCCAAGAATCTACAGGAGATGAGCGAGGCCGGCCAGCCTGAACACACAGCATCTCAACAGGATTAAGAGATACCAGTGTAGCAGAACCCACACCAGTTCACACTTACAGCTACGTTCTGGATGCTCAACCCACCCCCCCCTTCCAAAGTTGGATTGTTTAGCAGAAAAACTTCTGGTCTGTGTCAACTATGAGATGGGGGGGAGGGGGGGGAAGAGGAGAAGCAGCACCAAGTGTACTGGGGAAGTGTGTGTATGGGGCGGCGGGGGAGGAGGAGGAGGAGTGTCATGAAGCCACAAATGAAAGGGAAAAAAGCAGCAGAAAAACCTGTCTGGCACCCTGTCACTTACACAAAAAGGGGAGGTCAGAGCAGAGAACAACTCCTAAGGGTGCCAAACTGCACACGTACACCCCACCCAGACAGACCCTCTCAGCACCGTGCTGTGTACCCAATGCTCATGTAATGAGGGCGGTGTAGTGGTTTGCCTTCACGCAGCAAAGTACATACTACCACAGCCCATCTCCCCTTCCCAGCCAGGCTGCAGAAAGCAACGAACAGCTGGCTCCAACCAACAGGGAAGCAGGTCACACTACAGTCCTAATTCCACAAGAGGGAGGGGAAGAGCTCAGCCAATTATGTTTAATTTTAGTCTAACCTAGCTTTGCATCTCCTCCCTCTGCTGTATCACCAGTTGTACCTGAAAGGCTGGCAGCCATGCACAGAGAGGCAGCAAACAGCACTTGCCATGTGTCAGCCTCCTTGACTGTGCAGGGAATCCATGGACATTCAGCAAGGAAAGGAAGCATTCTGCTGATCGTTCCACTGTCATTAACTCCTCTGGTAGCTGCTCCAGTAGGTGCCAGTCTCTCCAAGAGCAGGCTCCCAGTGAGAGACAGTGCATTCACACCACCACAACCAAGCTGGAGCGTTTGCATAGGAAGCAGGTCAGGAGGAGGAGGAAGAGTTACCAAGAAAGACACTAGCAGAAACACACAGGTGACTTCCAGCATTACAGCCCCAGCAACTGGCTCCAGAGCTGTGCTACCCATGACAGAGGCCGGCGTGGGGTCTAGTGCCTGGGACACAGCTCCTGCGTTCCAGTCCTGGCTGCTCCGAGCTGGGAGGGTCACTTCCTTTCACCACACCTCTGCTCCCTGCTCCCCCTCCCACACTTGGCCTGTCCAGACTGAGCTCTTTGGGACAGAGGCTGTACTGCAGTTGGCACAAGGGGGCTCCCATCCTGGCTGAAGCCCAAGAGCATAAATAGCACCATATGGGCCCCAGTTCACCTCCCAATGGGAGCCCATGCGCACAAGCAGAGTCAGGTAGTTGGGGGTCTGACTGGGCAAGCGGTAGCAGCAGATTAGACTCAAGCCATTCACCCAGGCACTGGCTGAGGGCAAGCACTGGAGGAGCAGGAAGAGCAGCCCTTGAAGGAAGCCAGGGCAAGAGCGGAAAGTGCCTTCCTTCCCAACCCTTTGTCTATTTCAGTAGCCATGCTGATGGTCCCACAGAAGTCACATCTCGCCTTTCAAAGCAGAGGGACTGTCACTCTCTAGCAGTGGCCAAGGGGTGGGCAGGATCCTCGAGACAGGTGATTAGAGGTGCTCTACCCTGCAGGCAAATCGTCTGCAAGCCTCAGAGCACTTGGGAGGAAGAGAGTTTAGCTAGAGGAGAAGTGAGATTCTTTTAGAAACATGCTACTGAGGCCAGATCTGCTTTGCAGTGAGACATCTGGAGCAGCAACAGTAAGGGGGATGCAGGCAGCTGCACGAAGATTTATCCTGCAAGGTGCTCAGCACTCTGGTCCCAATCTGGCAAAGCATGTCCCTAAGAACTTGGCTGGTTTGGGGCCAGAAGGCTCTGCGCCTTGCAGAATCCAGCCTTGCCCTGAAGCTTATCCCATCTTCCCCACAGCTCCTTCTGCTCTCCCATGTGAACGCCTAGGGAGCGGTCAGTCTACAGGCATGACCACATACCCAGGCCTCCTGTAAGAGATCACCATGAAGGACAGAGAAGCAGTCTAACATTTTGTTACTATTACCTGCTCCATCTGCCTGGCAATTGTTCGTGTGTAGCTGGCCACACGATTACACAGGGGTAAGTCCAGCACAAACAGGAAAGCAGCCCACACCTCATTTACTCGATATTTAAAGGGTAATGCAGAGCTCATTCTCTAAGGTGCCACAAGTACTCCTATTCTTCTTTTTGCGGATACAGACTAACACGGCTGTTACTCTGAAACCTGTCATTCCCTTTGACATTCATCTCTGAGCATGCTGAGTTCAGCAACCTGCCCTAGCACCAGAGGGGAAATCCAGGACAGAAACAAAGAACTCTGGGGTGGAAAAAAAAACACAACACAGCCCCTGAAACACAAGGGAGTGAGAGGCTGACTGCTGGGAAGCAGGCTGAACCCCACGCCCCAGAGTTGAGATGCCTGGGATAAGCTGGGCCTATCTACGCCTTTGGGAAAACTGGGATGTGAAGAGCCCTTTTCTCTGGTTCTGTTATGTTCCTGCTCAGCGAGGCAAACCCCAAGGGGTGGTCACCCCTTGCAGATCAAGTGTCATCTGGACCAATCTCTTACTAGGTCCTTATGACAATCTGGCAGGCTGTTCAGCCTGGCAATCATTGGCGATATTCCTGCACCAGTGAGGCTTCTGGTGTCCACTGGATCACCAGCCAGATAGCGACATCCCTTGGTGAATGCACTTCTTCATTTGCTGATCTTCCACCCTAACAATATGGCCGTACCAAGCAAGCTGCCAACAGAAGCAATGCTGATGGAGTTGTGTTCCCATGGTCACGACCTCTTTGCGCAGCACTCGGATATCAAAGGATAAGAAGGCTTAATATGAGCTGGGTGTTACTCATTTGGAGAAGGCTGGTTTGGGTCACTAAGTCAGCGCTGCTCAGAGCTCTCATAGGGAAGATATGCAGGTTGCCAAACCCAGCCATGTCTGCTGAGCCAACAGTTTGTGCCCAGACACTGCATCACAGGGACCCAGTCTGAAACTGGGAGAATCAAGGGATTCCACCCCAGGCCAGGGAAAGGCAAGAGGCCCAACACCTGGAAGGGTGGCCTCAAAAGAGATTGAGGGGGTCAAAAGTGGAGCTAGCTCTGGACCATGACAGTTGCAATTCCACTGACACCGGTGCCAGCTTGGCTCACCATACACAGCAGCAAAGATCTTACATTGCACTGTTAGTATCCTACTCAAAGAGCCAGAGTTACCAGGCAAGAGTTAGTCGAGTGCCAAGAACTCCACCAGACAAGCACCGCTCACTGCCCCAGGGACCAGCCCCTGCTGCTATCCCACACCGATTTTTACCCCACGCTCATCACCATAGTACCCACTATCCAGCAGTGAATCAAGCAACATGACCAACATCTGTCCCATGTTTGTTCTCGCCTCCTCACCCCAGAGGAAGAGGCATGTGCAGTGGAGTGTCTTGTTTGGTAGGGTTTGGGGGGTTAACAATACATTGCTCTGTATTTACATTCAAGAAGGCTCATTAAAATGAAAGGCAGCTTGCACTTGGTGGTGAGGTTTGCGATCACCGAGGGGACTCTTTCAGTGGTATGGAGATACACAAATATGTGGAAAGAGGGGTGGGGAATCAGCTTTACAGTCATTTTCTTTAATTTAACTCCATGATGCCACCCGCAGATTGCAGAGAGAAGACGCCCTCAGCCAGGATGCCCTCCTCTCCACTGAACTTGGCCGGAACAGTTCTGTCCCTGACACCAATTTCCAGGCCAACCCTCCTCCCCAAAAAGGATCCCACCCTTAAAGCTTTAATATTCAAACTGAACAAGTGATATGCAAGTGACAGAAGAGGGAACCAGCCCTCCCAGGACATCACCATGCGCCACAGGCACAAGGGCCTCTGCTATTTGTTGCTTGCCATTTATTTTAGGATTGTTTCTGCTTGCCCCTAAAGGGAGAAAGATAGACCCATCAAGAGGGCTGGGGGAGGGGAGACTCACGACATGTACATGCACGCGCACACATGGGCACGCTAGTTCTGTAGCAGGGCAGAATGTTAAGGCTCTTTGTGCAGCCACTCTTCTTTAATAACTTCTATTCAGAGGCTTTTCTGATCCCCATGGCAGCTAGGCCCATGGGACAACAATGGACTCCTCCCACAAGAAAGGGAAGGAGTATTCATGTGCTACAGGAAGGGAAGTTGAGGCATAGAGGGATTAAGTGACTTGCCCAAGGTTACACAGAGTCTGAAGCAGAGCCAGGAATCAAACACCTCCTAGTCCTGTGCCTTAACTACAAGGTCACCCTTCCTCTCATCACAGGAAAGATTTCTAGGACAGCTTGGAGATACTTTAGATATTTTGTGGCAGCTACCTTATTGCAGATTGAGCCAAACTATCAGCTATGCAATACAATATGTTCTGCCTGTAGATTCCCTTCTCACAGGCTCTGTTTTGTTCAAAGGTTGGCTAGGTGTCCATCTCCCCCCTCCCCGTTTATGGGTGCAATCTGCCACCTACAAGTTCCCACACAGCCTGGATCCTGGGGATTTTCATTCACATGCACCAAGGAGGTGACAGTGCAGTCAGGAGGCTAAAGCTAGTGGTTCCCAGACAGGAACTCTGGGGAGCAGCAGGCAGGCAGGATTTGGCCCTGGAATTCATGTCCCATGCAGCCCCAGCTCAGTACCTCCAGGGCACTTTGCAGCACTTTGAACGGAGGGAACAGGGCATACTTTCCTGCAGGGAGGGTTGTGTCAGTTTTCCACTCCATCCCATTTAGGATTCTCCTTTAATCAAATGAATGCCCCCAGAGGCTCTTGGGAAACAGGCGTTTTAAAACAAAAGTTACTGGGAGCACACAGCCGCCAACTGCTAATGTGACCATCGGGATGAGCAGCAAGGCTAAGCGGAGGGGCAGCTGGTGACGGGAAAGAGACTGGATTGACACCAGAGATTCTCACCACGGGATGGCCGAGTTCAAGTTTATTCTGAGTCACAGGTGAGTTTCGGGACTCACTGGAGCCATGAAACCCTGGCATGATGGGCGGTGTGGACATGTCAGTGTGGGAGGCACCAGGGGAGGCTGAGCAGCACCTAACAACCAAGTCACTGAAATGCACTTTTTTTTTTTAGTCACACCTGCTGAGCACGAGGATGAGAGCGTGCAGGGGCAGAGCCAACGTCTCTTTCCTGGGCCCTAAGCACCCAGAGATGCTGGCCTGACTTTCTCCCCCTCTCCCTGCCGGGCTGTCAAATAGGGTTACCATACGTCCTCTTTTTCCCGGACATGTCCGGCTTTTCGGCACTCAAACCCCCGACCGGGGGGGAATTGCCAAAAAGCCGAACATGTCCAGGAAAATGGCAGCTCTGCTCCTCCCCGACTCTTCGGCTCTGTTTAAGAGCCGGGCTGCCCGAGCGCTACCGGCTTCGGGCAGCCCCATGCCTCCAGACCCTGCGCCGCCGGAGCCCGGGAGGGAAAGTGCCCGGCCGGCGGCTGGGGTCCGGAGGCAAGGGGGCTGGCCGAAGCCAGTAGCGCTCGGGCAGCCTGGCTCTTAAACAGAGCCGAAGAGTCGGGGAGGAGCAGAGCTGCCACGCCAGGAGGCTCTGCTCCTCTTCGGCTCTGTTTAAGAGCCGGGCTGCCCGAGAGCTACCAGCTTCCCGCCCGAGAGCTACCAGCTTTGGGCAGCCCCCGTGCCTCCAGACCCTGCGCCCCCAGCCGGGCACTTCCCTGCCCGGGCTCCGGCGGCACAGGGTCTGGAGGCACGGGGGCTGCCGGAAGCCGGTAGCGCTCGGGCAGCCCGGCTCTTGAACAGAGCCGAAGAGGAGCAGAGCCTCCAGCCGCAGCGGCTCTGCTCCTCTTTGGCTCTGTGTAACTGACACAGTGTCAGTTACACAGAGCCACCGCGCCGGGAGGCTCTGCTCCTCTTCGGCTCTGTTTAAGAGCCGGGCTGCCTGAGCACTACCGGCTTCGGGCAGCCCCCATGCCTCCGGACCCTGCGCCCCCGGAACCCGGGAGGGGAAGTGCCCGGCTGGGGGTGCAGGGTCCGGAGGCATAGGGGCTGCCCAAAGCCCGAGCGCTACTGGCTTCACGGTTTGCTGGGCAGCCTCCAGACCCTGCGCCCCCAGCTGGGCGCTTCTCCCGGGCTCCAGCTGTGCTGGGGAAGCGCCGGCTGGGGGCGCAGGGTCTGTGGGCTCCCCGGCAAACCCTGAAGCCGGTAGCACTGGGGCAGCCCTTTCCCCCTGGCTGGGAGTGGAAGGGAGGAGGGGGCGGAGTTAGGGTGGGGAAGGGGCGGGGCTAGGGTGGGGAAATGGGCGGGGCCAGGGCCCGTGGAGGGTCCTCTTTTTTTATTTTTGAGATATGGTAACCCTATGTCAAAGCCACCAGCAGGCAGGAGGCCCAGAGCGCTCACCGGGAGAGGTGTGCTGAACAGCAGCAGGGCAACCGGCTGCCTGCCAGGTGGTTACATCTGTATTTATATTGCAGGGCAGTTGTAGTGAGCCTGGCACCTTCTCACCTTGCTGGTCATCTCTGCTTACTTTGCAGTGCCAGCAGGAGAGCCTTGCTTATCTACACACCAGGCATGGGAGATTTCACACAAAGCAGGTATGTTTGAATTGGCTTTGTTGTACTTTCTCCTCCCTTTTGTTAGTCTCTAAGGTGCCACAAGTACTCCTGTTTTTTCTCCTCCCTGTGTCTCAGCCCAGCACCCAATGCATTTGCACAGACACCAGGACTACTACTTTTGCTTGTTTGCTAGATTCACCATTAGTACCTTAGCGGATTTCCAGGGGGGTAGAGAGTTCAGTTTTTACTACCAGCCCTTAGGGGAGAAGCTGGCCACGGCTCAGCAACAGGAGTGATATACTTAATCTTGGCTTGTTAGAGGGCGGAAGAACACACTGGGTTGGCAGGTACTGGAGGGCTGTGCTCTACCAACACAGATTTTGGCTTTGAAATCTTGGCAGAAGGGGACTAGAGGAGATTGAGATGAGACCTCAGCACAGGGAACCATAAGATGAGTCACTTTTCTTACTATGCCATTGTGACAAACTGGAACTATTCTTACTGTGGTCTTTAAATGCTGACAGGGGAGTGTGGCTAAGACTGTCTGCATTGGGGGATGGGAGACTGACTTACGGAGAATACCTGAGCATGTAACATGAGAACCCAGGAAGGGGTTAGAGGCCAGGTGACAACTTTGCCCGAGAAACTGAACAAAGGGCTGTGGGAGGGGTTGCTGAGGAGAGAGTTTCAGGAGCTGGCTGGTGGAGTGGCTGGGAGATAGACGGGGCTCTGACCTCCCAAGGGGGCTGAGGTGCCCGGGGACCCCAAGATGGACCTAACTGAGGGGGATCCCGTTGTCTGTGCCTGCAAGACCTGTCTTGGACTGTGTTCCTGTTGTCTAAATAAACCTTCTGCTTTACGGGCTGGCTGAGTGTCATGGTGAATTGCAGGAAGCCAGGGGTACAGGGCCCTGAGTCCCCCACACTCTGCGACAACTATGCCATCCTTTAAAAAGCCTACTGTGCGCACTTCCTGTTTTAGAGGCCAAGCCGTTTCACAGCCTGTTACAGTAACCCAGTGTGAACAGTTAACCCCCTGACCAGGAGACAGACAGTGTGAATGTTCCAATGGGTAAAATTTGATCAGGTTCAGGAATCCACCACCAGGACACATGGGCAACTTTGTCTGCTGAGACAAAGCTCATTCTGAAGGAAGGTGCCTCGTCAATCCTCAGATACAGAAGTCCCCTGCCCTGGTCCAGTGGGCACATTTGCCTCCAAGCTTAGCTAAGTCTCAGGCTGTGCATTAGAACCCTGCACAGTGACACATGGGATATTGCTGATTTGCTGGCACTCGCTGCTCATTCAGGGCCCAATGCTGCGGTTGATTGAGCCACAGAGATCTGCCACTGATATCAACGGGAGCAGGATCAGTTCCTTAATCCCTGGCCATTTGGCTGACATGCCTCAGGATGAAGGGGACAGTTCACCAGACACACGACAGGCCACAGGGAGCAGAGCTCAGGATACTAGCCAGCAATGGCTGGACACAGGTGCCCTCTCCCTGCAGCAGTCTGGCAAATCTGCTCCGTAGGCCAGGAGAGAGGAGGTTGTTTGGAAGAATTCAAAGCAGCAGCAGCAGCAACTGCATAGTCTCAAACCAAACGCAAACAAATGCCATCCCATCTGCATCTTAAGACACGTGCTAAGCAGCCACTTGCACACTAGGCTCAGGCTCCCGACCCATTCGGCCCAGTGCCATTCCAGATTACACCAATCCTCCACTTTGAGCAGGGAATAAACCCAGCTTGCAATCCCAGCATCACTCTACCAGGCATCAACCCTGGGCTATTTCAGGGAACCATGCCCCCAGGTTCCTAGACCCCCGCCGCTGGCTTCTGCCCACCTGGGTCTGTATCCTGGGATGATGCTCTTTGGTCCCAGCACTCGGCAAGCTACCCAGCCGCGTCACACGACAAGTAACTAATGCCATACAGACGAGTCAGCCCTCCTCCCTGCCTGCTCTGGAGGTGTATTGATGGGCATTACCACCGCGAGACAGGGCACCACTGGCTGGGACAGGTGTTTCTGCTGCTCCTACACACACTGCATGCAGGTGGACAGCAAAAGCCCTATGGCTAGAGTTGCCATGGCAACTCCGGACAGCTGTGAACCACTCCAGCATCAAGCCTGCAATACGCAAAACAAGTGCCCGAGGGAGGAAACACTGTTCCCAGGCCAATCCGATTGCAGCTACAGAGCAGAGAGACAGACATCCCCTGGGCTGGTTCCCACCAGCCAGTCCCAAACCAGACACTCCTTGTTTCAGCGCCAACTAGTGGTTATCAGAGCGCACATCCTGTGGGCACAGGTACTGCCAAGTATGGGAATGGTGAGGAACCAACAGCTTCCAACTGCAAGGTAATGGCCCACCATCCCACTGTCTCAAGGGTCAGCCAACACCAAGCTTCTCCAAACCAACGAGACAGCACGTGAGCATGCTCATGGGACCTAGGATTTGCCAAACAGTTCCAGAGAGACTGACAGTATAGAATCATAGAATATCAGGATTGGAAGGGTCCTCAGGAGGTCATCTAGTCCAACCCCCTGCTCAAAGCAGGGCCAAGCCCCAGACAGATTTTTGTCCCAGATCCCTAAATGGCCCCCTCAAGGATTGAACTCACAACCCTGGGTTTAGCAGGGCAAGCTCAGTGCTTTGAGCATTGGCCTACTAAACCCTGGGTTGTGAGTTCAATCCTTGAGGGAGCCATTTAGGGATCTGGGGCACAAATTGGGGATTGGTCCTGCTTTGAGCAGGGGGTTGGACTAGATACCTCCTGAGGTCCCTTCCAACCCTGATCTTCTATGATTAAAGACAGTAGACCAGAGGGGTGCAGCCACATCGGTCAGGCCCAAAATTAGATGCCCCTTCCCAACAGTCCTTCCCTCTCTCAGCAGCTTTGAGCAGTTGTGTTGAACACACAGATCACTGTTGTAACTTAGAAATATCTCAAGGGTCCCAGGAGAACTCAAAGGCAGCAGACCACACCATCATCCAGTAGCAGCCTGCGCCCACGAGTCCTGCAGCACTGCAGGCCTGAGCATTTAAAACGCACAACCATTTGAGAGAAGCATCTAACTGCCTGGAATGCTCAAGGAGACACCAGCAAGGTGACCGGGCCCACAATTAAACTGGCACAAGCAGGCACACCAGGCTGGGTGGGGGAACTTCCACAGAGAGCAGAGGGAAGGTGTGCCACGCGTGCATTTCAGGGGGTGAAGGAAGTGGGGTTGTGTGGGTGTTTCAGGATCAGGAGGAAAGTTGGGGCACTTTTACAGTAGATTCAAATTTGAGGCCATGGCAGTTTTGTGCTCCTTTAAAAACCCAACCCTGGACAGAGCGAGCAGCAAGGACTCAGAGCAAGCCAATCAGCCAGCCAATCAGCCAGGCTGGCATTCACAAAAGAGAGGAAGCACAAAGCAGGGCTCTAGTGCCACAGACCCCCACCTCCCAAAGGCACCCTCTGCAGCCAGGTTATTTATGAGACTCTCCAATTATAAGAGCATAAGAACATAAGAACGGCCGTACCGGGTCAGACCAAAGGTCCATCTAGCCCAGTATCCTGTCTACCAACAGTGGCCAATGCCAGGTGCCCCAGAGGGAGTGGACTTAACAGGCAAAGATCAAGTGATCTCTCTCCTGCCATCCATCTCCACCCTCTGACAAACAGAGGCTAGGGACACCATTCCTTACCCATGCTGGCTAATAGCCATTAATGGACTTAACCACCATGAATTTATCCAGTTCTCTTTTAAACGCTGTTATAGTCCTAGCCTTCACAACCTCCTCAGGTAAGGAGTTCCACAGGTTGACTGTGCGCTGCGTGAAGAAGAACTTCCTTTTATTTGTTTTAAACCTGCTGCCCATTAATTTCATTTGGTGACCCCTAGTTCTTGTATTATGGGAATAAGTAAATATCTTTTCCTTACCCACTTTCTCCACATCACTCATGATTTCATATACCTCTATCATATCCCCCCTTAGTCTCCTCTTTTCCAAGCTGAAGAGTCCTAGCCTCTTTAATCTCTCCTCATATGGGACCTGTTCCAAACCCTTAATCATTTTAGTTGCCCTTTTCTGAACCTTTTCTAGTACCAGTATGTCTTTTTTGAGATGAGGAAACCACATCTCGAATACTGCGTACAGATGTGGGCGTACCATCGATTTATATAAGGGCAATGGTATATTCTCAGTCTTATTCTCTATCCCCTTTTTAATGATTCATAACATCCAGTTTGCTTTTTTGACTGCCTCTGCACACTGCGTGGACATTTTCAGAGAACTATCCACGATGACTCCAAGATCTTTTTCCTGACTTGTTGTAGCTAAATTAGCCCCCATCGGATTGTATGTATAGTTGGGGTTATTTTTTCCAATGTGCATTACTTTACATTTAGCCACATTAAATTTCATTTGCCATTTTGTTGCCCAATCACTTAGTTTTGTGAGATCTTTTTGAAGTTCGTCACAGTCTGCTTTGGTCTTAACTATCTTGAACAGTTTAGTATAGTCTGCAAACTTTGCCACCTCACTGTTTACCCCTTTCTCCAGATCATTTATGAATAAGTTGAATAGGATTGGTCTGAGGACTGACTCTTGGGGAACACCACTAGTTACCCCTCTCCATTCTGAGAATTTACCATTAATTCCTACCCTTTGTTACCCGTCTTTTAACCAGTTCTCAATCCATGAAAGGACCTTCCTTTTTATCTCATGACAACAATTTACATAAGGTGAGGGACCCTGACAAAGGCTTTCTGGAAATCTAAGTATACTATGTCCACTGGATCCCCCTTGTCCACATGTTTGTTGACCCCTTCAAAGAACTCTAATAGATTAGTAAGACACGATTTCCCTTTACAGAAATCACATTGACTATTGCTCAGTTTGTTTTTCTATGCGTCTGACAATTTTATTCTTATCTATTGTTTCGACTAATTTCTCTGGTACCAACATTAGACTTACTGGTCTGTAATTGCCGGGATCACCTCTAGAGCCCTTTTTAAATATTGGCGTTACATTAGCTAACTTCCAGTCATTGGGTACAGAAGCCGATTTAAAAGGACAGATTATAAAGCATAGTTAATAGTTCCGCAACTTCACATTTGAGTTCTTTCAGAACTCTTGGGTGAATGCCATCTGGTCCCGGTGACTTTTAATGTTAAGTTTATCAATTAATTCCAAAACCTCCTCTCATGACACTTCAATCTGTGACAGTTCCTCAGATTTGTCACCTACAAAAGCCAGCTCAGGTTTGGGAATCTCCCTAATATCCTCAGCCGTGAAGACTGAAGCAAAGAATCCATTTAGTTTCTCTGCAATGACTTTATCGTCTTTAAGTGCTCCTTTTGTATCTCGATCACTGGTTGTTTAGCAGGCTTCCTGCTTTTGATGTACTTAAACATTTTGTTATTACCTTTGGAGTTTTTGGCTAGCTGTTCTTCAAACTCCTCTTTGGCTTTTCTTATTACATTCTTGCACTTAATTTGGCAGCGTTTATGCTCCTTTCTATTTGCCTCACTAGGATTTGACTTCCACTTTTTAAAGGAAGTCTTTTTATCTCTCACTGCTTCTTTTACATGGTTGTTAAGCCACAGTGGCTCTTTTTTAGTTTTTACTGTGTTTCTTAATTTGGGGTATACATTGAAGTTGGGCCTCTATTAGGATGTCTTTAAAAAGCACCCATGCAGCTTGCAGGGATTTCACTTTAGTCACTGTACTTTTTAACTTCTGTTTAACTAACCCCCTCATTTTTGCATAGTTCCCCCTTTTGAAATTAAATGCCACAGTGTTGGTCTGTTGAGATGTTCTTCCCACCACAGGGATGTTGAACGCTATTGTATTATGGTCACTATTTCCAAGCGGTCCTGTTATAGTTACCTCTTGGACCAACTCCTGCGCTCCACTCAGGACTAAATCTAGAGTTGCCTCTCCTCTTGTGGGTTCCCGTACCAACTGCTCCATGAAGCTGTGCCTTGGCCCAAGCACCAGCCTGTGAACTGCCACCCAATACAATACAGATCCTACACAGACTGATGGCATTTGTGGCTATTTAGTACACCTCTACCCTGATATAACGCGACCCGATATAACACAGTAAAGCAGTGCTCCAGGGGGCAGGGCTGCGCACTCCAGTGGATCAAAGCAAGTTCAATATAATGCAGTTTCACCTATAACATGGTAAGATGTTTTGGTTCCCGAGGACAGCGTTCTATCAGTGTAGAGGTGTATAAGCCCTGAAAGCTCTCCCCACATCAGTATTGTCCTTACAGTGTACTGACAGCCATGGCGCAGGGGAGATTGACTTTTCTTTGCTTTCTGGGCTGAAATGGTGCAAAGAGCTACCCCGCTGGCCTACGGAGGTGGTCCCACTGCAGTAGTGGATGAACTAGTTTCTGTATGTTGTAAACATGCTTTGCACTTGGGATCCTTCAGGATGAGGGGCATAGGCCGGTGACTGCCTCCCCTGAGCATCCCTCGTGGCCTGGGGTGGCTCTACGGAGTCCTGCCTCAGTCTCCCCTCAGATCACAAGAGATCTACACAAATCCAACAGCCCTTCTTGGGATCTAGTAGTTCAAAACAATTCATACCACCCTCAAAGTCCTGCAATAACTCAAGCAGCCACTCTAGACCTCTCCTACCTGAGGTCCTGCCACAAGCCTCAGCTAAGTCCAAGAGATCAGCAGGCAAACCCCTCTGCTCAGGCATCCCCCTTACTTATCCCAGAGGACCTGACTGGGTCACATGACGTGTTTTCCACACCTCAGGCCCAGTCCATCTGTGAGGAGCCCATCTGCCCTGAAGGGGCCAGCCACCCCATGACAAGGGGCATTACAAAAAGCCAGATTTCACAGAGCAGAATATAAACTGTGCTGGGTTTAATCTGGATGGTCTCTAGGGACCATTGGGGTGTCTGAGTCCAAACTGACAGACACTGCAGGTCTCCCCAGAAAGGTACCTTAAAAAATAGCTTTAGGTGGGAGAAACTGCAGAGTTAGTTTCCAGTCTTGTCTTTCCCCCAGTCCCACACCCAGTCCATATCCTTCTATCCATCCCTCGCCTTGGGACATCCTCCTCATACACAGCAAGACAAAACCTGTTGCTTGGTTCCACCCTCCCAGGGGGTTCAAGGACACTACAGAACTGGGATCACCCTGAGACAGTTTGGCCAGCATCCAGTTGCTTTCAGATTGCATTTCCCCCCATTACGTTTACAGCAGGGAGAGGGACAGCTTCCATGGCACCTTTCACACCAGAGCGCTGTACCAACCAGCATACAGCAGTGGCTTCATCTACCCCATCCAGGGTAGAATACAGCACAACAATGCTACACAGCTGTTCATGACAAGCAGCAGAGGGCTTCTCCCCCAAAGGAGGATACCATTTCAGCTGGTTCCCCCTTACGGCTGCCAGGGCAAGGGGGCAAAGGAAGCACCCAGGGAAGCTAAGCACACGCGTTACACACACCAGCTGCACAGTCCAGACTATCACTGTTGTGCTCACTCTTCCAAGGCTACCTTTAGAAGTCAGTAAACCCCCTCCACCTCCTGCCACACAGGGGATGTCACGGGGTTGAAGTAGCACCATGCTCTTCTGCAGTGACTTTTCATCTCTAGGGAACTGGGTTCAAACAAGAAGTCCATCCACATCATGCAGCTGCAAGGATATTTTAGCTAGTTCAGAGCCCCAGCACCAGGGTAGTGGGCAGTGAAGCACATCAGGGTTGAGGTGCACCGGCAGGCCTGTGCAAGGAGCCCAGCACTGGACTGGCAGGGCACTGGCAGAGGGGCAGGCTGGACCGAGGACTGGAGGAACAAAGTGCGCTGAAGGTCAGGATTGGGGGCGCAGTGCTAAGTGGAGGAAGCATGCACAGAGCTGGCCTGCATGCTAGGTCTGGCTCCAGCTCCTTCTGCCTCACTTTCAGGAAAGAGGCAGATTTTACATATATGGGAGATGGAGCCTCTGGCCACTCAAAGAGCAGCACAGGTGCTTTGTAGGAAATCCCGTCCCCTGGCCATCAGTGAGGAACAGGATGTTGGACATACTAGCGAGGTGCCAATCTACAGTCAGGACTTCCACAGTTTAACATAGATACAAGCCTGCTTCTTCCAGATGCAGGGAAAGCATATGTTCCACATGGGCCAGGCAACAGCAATGCAATACAATACAATAGCACCTGATGGATGGGTGGGATGAGGGACACATACTCCCCACAGACATGTCACCTTGCTGGTGCCCATTTACATGGCTGTTCTCCTGGGTTGTCAATCCCCAGTCTGCCCACTACACTCCACCACTTGTATTGTGGTTGCACCTCTGCAGTCCAATGGAGCCACACCAGCCAGATTCACACACTGGCTTTGGAGCAGCACTGCCAGCTGATTTCCTGCCAGCTCTCTCAGCATAGGTAAGGCTGCTGGAGGTGGTTTAGCTAAGCCTGGTTTTCAGGACACCCCCAGTACTGCAATTGAAGCCTCAGGAGTATGAAGCACTTTCTCCTCCTCCTCCTCCCAGGCAGGCACGGAGGAGCTATTCAGGGTCCCGCATACAACAGATCCACCAGTCTGAAGGCAGGGAGATGCTGCCTTGGTTAAGCAGCAACAGCTGGCTGGCCATGCAGCCAATGCAACACTTACTTGTAGGGTACGGTTATTGTTCAAGCAACACTTGCAGCAGCTAAACCAACACTTTGCACATCCGTCATCGGGATCACTTTGCCCTTCTCTAATGGAAATCCCTTGCCGTCTCCCCCCCCAAAACTCAGTGCGCTGCAATGCTTCTGCCCAGAGCACCAACCTATGCCTAAAATAAACACAGTCATAGACCCTGCTATTCCAGAGTGCAGAGATCTCACCACAAAACAGTACCTGATAGCAAGAAGCCTTGCTTGGGTCAGATGGCTTATTAACTGCCTGCTGAATCACTATTAGAACCAATCCTCCAGATACAGCCCCGCCCTGCTGTTCCCATCTTGCCCTCTACAGCAATCATGGCTTCCTCCTAGGTCATCTTCTCTGTGCTACCTGAGCCAAAACCAAAGGGCCAGGCATCACATGCTGAAGCAGGCGGACCTGAACAGGGATCCGAGATCCCCTGCCAAGCTTGTTTCATTGGGATTAGGATACCATCGTACTGTCCCATCTAGGGGTAACCTGCACCCTCCTTTTTTTGGGTGCACAGGTTAGCAAATACCACTGTGTATGAAAATATTAAAAAAACAAACAAAACAAAAAACACACACACAGAAGGAAGTGTACAATTTAGACAAAAAAGTGACCTACAAAGAAAATGGTGAACAGTAACTATTCCCAACGAGACAGACAAAAGCTGTAACTCATTGCAAATTCTTAACATGGACCAAAGGACAATAGCTTAGAGGCAGAGAGATTAGAGTCAGAAAATAAACTGTGCCCAGATAGCACAGCAATATGGATATTACCTGTTCTTCAGGGCAGCAGGTTGGGAGGATTCGCCACATATGGCTGAACTGATGCTCATCGAAGGAACAAGGGGATTATGCCACTGGACTGCAGTCAAATGAAAAATGGAGGTGGGAGGGAACTCAGTTTTTCCTAGTGGGGACAGTGCCTCCGGCAACTGGCAAGAGCTACAGAGCAGGGTAGAGCACTCAGTCTGACCTGATCCCACACAAGTGCCAACTATAATATTAAAGAGTGGTCAAAAGCCAGTCCTGATCCACACTGACTGTCTCCCCTCCCCACCAGCCATCATTTATTTAAGGGCTGTGCATCCAGAGCACCTGTGTGTGTGTTTGGTATTCGTGCCTCTTTCCCATCCTTGGCTAAGGGAAGTGCAGACGCTTTGATGAATGGTTTGAAAGGTTGGGCTAGCTCCTCTGCAGCATACTTCTGAGGAAATGCAACTCCATCACTTCCCACAGAGAGACTCCAGCATGAATCACAGACACAGCCCCTCCTCCAGCCTTCTCTCCCCAGTGGCAGAGGCATACCCAAGAGATTGTGCTATATCAGGACTGACCCACGGTCTTTGCGGACACTAATAGATCCTCAATTTGAAGTGCAAAGATTTGAAAGCAGTCTCGCTTGGGGGATGGCAAGTAACACAAGCAACGGACAGAGAAACACCCAGACATTGCAAAAGCCAAGGGTGAAATTCACTATAGGTCTTTACTACTATTTATGGTAAAAGAGAAGGACCAAGATACACACAGACATGGAAATGTCTTTGATACCAAGAGCCACAAGAATAAAGCAGGAAATAAAACGCTTTGAAATTTCAACACTGACCGTGCACTCCAGACAGCACAGCCTCCCACAAAGCAGAAGTGACCTCCTCATTACCGAGTCCATGCAGCTCCAGCTGAGTGCCACTGGAGTGAGAAGGGTAGGTACAACTCTGGGAGCCACTAGCCAAAGACACATCAGCAACACCCCACACATCCAAGTGTCTTGGCATCAAGCTGTAACTGCCAACTGGGCATTGTGACAGCTAGCCCAGTATAAACGTCCCATACACGAGAGACAGGAGATGTGGCGGATGTTTCTGTCCATTCACACCTGGACCGATTTCCACCCCACGCTGATGGGAAGTGGGGAGAATTTCAAAGGCACAAATGGTCATGAGGTGCCTAATTCCCACTGACTGTCCATGGGAGTTAGGCATCTACATCTGTCTCTGAAATTCTCCTCCTAAGCTCCTAGCACAAACCAAGCCCTCCCTGACCCTGATCACGGCTCTTGCACACAAAGGCAAACTGGAAATTCAACGATTAGCTCCTTTATTAACAGCATATGGGAATCAATGAGACTGTAGCCAGAAACAGGGGGCATCAGACAGCAGGTTGCAGAGCACTCGTGCTTAAGGGCACAAGCCTGCAAAACACAGCAGGTGCCAACAAACAGCTATTCAACCTGGACATTAGTTCACCATCTGGACTGTCCACAAGCCAGAAGAGATTCCCCTGGAGTCACAGCCCTGTTCCAATTCAGTGTGGCCAGTGCTTTGTCTGCTTAAATATTTGGTATATTTTAGTACTGCAGAAAATGAGACGCTGCAGCCACTTTTGATGAAGTAACAGCCTTAGAACTCCGGGACAGGGAGAGCTCCCAGCACATAGCTCTGCTATTGCACCCCAGACTACAGAGTCCTCACAGCTCTACCACCATCCTGCTATTCCAGCCCTGGCCCTGCTCTCCTTCTGCACCCACCCACACAAAGAGTTCTGCCTCCAAGCTCTTTCTGCTCAGAGAATGGCCACCCCATTGGTTAGAGCGGTGTTGGGAGAGGGGCCCAGTGTCTTCTAGAGAGCAGAAAAGACCAGTCTCACTGACCAAAGGCACAGCTACCCAGGTGCAGACGTTAATCCACTAGGGCACCTAGCGATGGCCCCCCACTAGCCCACATGCCAAGCAGCCTATCCCTCTCAAACTGTACCCAACAGAAGTGCTGCTGCCTTTGCCTATAGGTCCCAGACTGCTGGAAACGGCTCCCCATTGTTCGAAGCCCAAGGCATGCCATAAGAATCAAGCCAGTTAGAAACTGAATTGGGGAGAAGAGCCCAAAAGGGCAAAAGGAAGAAAAGGTATTTAGAACTGATGCTCCCCAAGGAAGGCCCTCCAGAAATGCTCCATTATTAAACTGCTCCACACTACGAAATCCCAAGTTTGATCTACCCCAGCCAGCCACGCAAGCGAGGGAGCCAACACAGCCAGCAGGCTCGTTTTAATTCAGGTCAGTGGCTGCTGACGGAATGAGAAAACCAGCAGGCAGCCGCAGTGGGGTGCCGGATCCTTAACTCCACTGCAGAGCTCATTAAACACCTTTGGCCCTGAACAACAATTACCGGGTTTCAGACATAGGCTGCTCTCACCTCACCCCACCGTACCCTTCTCCACTCCCCTTGGCCATCACCTGGTGTCAATACCCTTGTTTGGAGACGCTCAACAAAAATTCACAGGCAGCTCAAGCTTCACACCTCTCAAGAGGGCAGAGTTACCAGATACAGGAACAAATGGCAGGGCAGCAAGAGACTCTGGAGGGCTTCCAGAGAGCAGTGAAGAGGCTGGAGCCTGAGGCCACTCACTTGTAAGGGCTGAAACAAAGGGACCACATTACCTCTTTGTAACACGCCACGAGTCGCACAGGAGCTTCACTGTACTTCCAGCTTCTGCAGTCTGGAGCGAATGCAAGCCAGAGCTGGGCATGCACATCTGCGGCTATTGCCAGCACAGAGAGGCTACACAAAGCAGGCTGCTACGATAGCTTCTCCATGCTTCTCCCTCTGCCACACTCCACAGACAAACAGCCTCTAAAAATAGCCGGCCATTCATTCGACACACTCCTGCCCTTTCTCTCTGAAGCCAGGTAAGACTGGTTAAGTTGCATTTAATTATATTCTTCATGTGCATCTACTCTCCTGGTTGTGCCAAGACCTGTTTTCATTCCTTACTAAATTCAAGAACAAGCATTGAAATAAGTCCAATATTCTTATGAAACTATGGTTACACACCCGAAGTAGTCCTGACAAGGAAGAATTATGGGTGTTGAGTGGGGCAGTGGTTCTCAACCAGGGGCACATGTGCCCCTGTCGGTACACAGGGTCTTCCAGCCGGGTACATCAACTCATCTAGATATTTGCCTAGTTTTATAACAGGCTACATAAAAAGCACTAGCAAAGTCAGTACAAACTAAAATTTCATACTTGTTTATACTGCTCTACATACACTATATCAGGGTTTTGCAACTTGGCGTCTGCAACCCCCAACAGGGTCATGGGATGGGTTTGGGGAGGGTCACAAATGCAGGGCGGGTGTTAGAGGGTGGCAAGCAGAGCAAATGACTGGGGCCCCAAAAGCTAAATTATATGCTTCCGCCCCCCAGGCAGCAGAGCTCAGACTTCGGCCTGGGGCTGAAATCAGACTCCTGAAAGGGGTACAATAGTCTGGAAAGGTTGAGAGCTACTGGAGTGGGGGAAATACAGAATCCAGATTTTGGCATTTTCTGCTACTGGTACTAACCTTGCAACCGGGTAAAGATTTCCATCATCATTCTGAGCTTTTAGAGGATATGTCATTGTGACCTCACCACAAGTCATGATCTCTAGAGGTGGCAGATAAACTGTTTATGAACCAGTCTCCCAGCCTAACGAAATTCACGCTGCATTGTGGAACTATTTGCCAGAGTAGAGACACAGAAAAGGAACCCCAATCACCACATTGTGAGGGAACAAATAAGCGAACCTATCAGCAACTTCCATAGAAAGCCTGCCTCTGTATGCTCAAAACAGTTCCCAACCCGGCTAGCTCAGGCTGGTAGTTATAGAATGCCATCCTAAGGCAGAGATTGGGGTTGTCCGAGTCTGGAATGCAAGCTTGCCGAGCAATTGTGTTGATGTGTGAAGCAGAGCAGAACACAGCTCATTCTTCTAGCAGCAAACCAAAGTGAGGTGGTCCAGGAGACACCTTGGGAGCAGGTAAGTCCAGAAACAAGGGGATACTCAGAGTCTCCTTCAGTTCAGAGCTCTGCATCAGACTCTGTACAGGGCCTCCATGTTCCATACCAAGCTCAGTGCTCACAAGCCTGGTCTCCTGTGGAAACGTCTCTTCTGCACATAGGATGCAAAAGAGCGTGTTGGGGGTGGGACAACGCAAGTCACTCAGCAATGCCTGCCTGTGCTTGGCTGGAAGGAACCAAGGCAGTGTCTAGGAGTGGGCTTGGCGACGCATCACTGCAAGCTCTCTTGCCAGCACACAGGTGAGCACTGGCATCTCTGCAAGCATTTAAAGGGTCGACTGCTATGTGAGACAAGAGTTTTTAGCAAGCTGCAACAGGCTTTGGGGTCCCTTTTGGATTCATTAACAAACATGGAAATCCCTCCCTTTCATCGCAGCTCCCTTCAGATCCCCTACAAGTCACTGCACTCTGCTCAGAGTAACCCCA
Organism: Malaclemys terrapin pileata; assembly: GCF_027887155.1. Lineage (NCBI taxonomy): Eukaryota > Metazoa > Chordata > Testudines > Emydidae > Malaclemys > Malaclemys terrapin. The sequence continues at coordinate 43,372,882 of NC_071518.1, read as the reverse complement.
TATGCCAGCCTCCCTTCAGAAGCACACCACACATGAATGTCTGCACAGCCAATCACAGAGCGTTCTTAGACACTGCATCTGCAAGCGAGCGAGCTGCTCAGCTCAGGCAGACAGCCTCGCAGTATAGCCAGCCATGTGTACTGGAGCTCAGACTCAGCTGGGCACGTAGATCCATGCTCAGGCAACTAGCCCAAGATGCCACTGGTGCCACAACATCCACACAGCTATTTTTAGTGTGCTAGCTTGAGCCCTGTCAGTGAGTTCAATCCTTGAGGGGGGCCACCTAGGGATCTGGGGCAAAATCAGTACTAGGCCCTGCTAGTGAAGGCAGGGGGCTGGACTCTATGACCTTTCGGGGTCCCTTCCAGTTCTAGGAGATATATCTATCTCCATATATTTATACCTGGCCTGGGAGGCTTCTGTACCCAGAGAAAGAGAGCAGCGCTTTACACAGCCACTAACACAAGCAGATAGTCACTGGCTCCTGACCAGGATAATCCAGAGATCTGGGTGGCAGCCACCCAAACTCCTGCACCTTCCAGTCTGTGCCCAGTGGATGCTGGCTATGCAGGTGTCACCCGAGCTCTTGGATTATGGTTACTATCTCAAAATAGTGCAGAATAAGCAAAGGTCCAAGCAGTCTCCTCTTGAAAACATCCACTGCCACTGGTGCCTTGGATACAAGCTATGGGCTCAGGCAATGCCGAGCATCTTGAACTCTCTCTCTCTCGGCTAGGATCTGGGTGCGCAACACCTCACAGGATCAGCCCTGTGCACTACAGGCACCAGCACTGGGAAGCTGTCCAGTTTTGAGGGGGAGGGGGAAGGATTGCTGTTTCCTCTTAGTGTTCATCTCCCCCTCCCCCCGCAGGAAGTCTGCTAGGCCCCCTCCCACCCCACACTTCAGCAGAGCAGCACAGGAAACCTGCAGGCTCTTTCGTGCTTTGCCCAAAGGAAGTGGTGTGCAACTGTACAAGGATCAGGTGGTGTGTTTTTACAGAGACCAAGCCACCATGATCACTGACTTCCTGCAGCTGCTCCCCATACTCCTCCTTGGCCCTCCATTTCCCCTAAGACATTCCTCCTCTTTGCAGAGAACCAGTTGATCAGAAGAGTTTGGAGGAGGACAGTTTGAGCAGTCGGACTAGCCACAGGCAAGGCAAGGGAAGGGATGGGGTTCACAGCACTGCACACTCCAGGCAGCCCAAGAAAAGACTCCAGAGGAGGAAGGAGGGGACAGCTCATGAAACTCCTCCAGGCACATTCCAGAGACTGGGCCTGTTCACTCACGCTCCGGCAATTCCCAGGCACAAGGTCTGACAAACACAAGCCACTCCGACTGGCTCACAAGCACAGCGGCAGCATGCCAGGGAGCGAGCAAGCTTCCAGAGTTATTTTAGCCCTCCAAAACTGGAGTTAGTGCAAGCCCCAAAAGCACCCGGCAGCAACCCACTCGGGGGCTTCTCTTTGATGATGCAGCCACAACATCAGCCTGAGAAGACAGCAAAGGTACAAGAAAGTATTGCTTCGGTGTTCCCCATCACACTCAGATCTGACAATGGAGAAGGGACCCACTGCTTCTGTTATGTGCCGCACTCTTCCAGACTCAGTCTCCCTGCAGCAAATGAGCAACTTCTATTGCCACCAACACTTACTGGCATTCATCTCTTTTAAAGAGTCACTTTCAAAGAGGAGGAGTATATTAGCAGTTAGAGCAGGGAACTTGAGTCAGGGCTCCTGGGTTCTACTCCCAGCTCAGTGTCACGGAGTGTGGGGGAGTCAGGGCCCTGCACCCTCACTTCCTGCGATTCACCATGACTCTCAGCCAGCCAGTAAAACAAAAGGGTTATTAGACGACAGAAACACAGTCCCAAGCAGGACTTATAGGTACAAGCAGGACCCCTCAGCGAGGTCCCTCTGGGGGGCAAGGAGCTTAGACCCCAGACTTGGGGTTCCCTGCCTCTTCCCAGCCAGCCCAAAAGCAGCCCTTTGTCCAGTTTCCCCAGGGAAAAGGTGTCACCTGGCCCCAGCCCCCTCCTGGCTCATGTTACAGGCTCAGGTATGATCCCTCAAGTAAAGACATCCCCTGCTCTCCCATCCCCCATACAGACAGTCCAGTAAAACATTGTACATTGGACAAACTGGTCAGTCCCTACGCAAAAGAATAAATGGACACAAATCTGACATCAGGAATCATAACATTCAAAAACCAGTGGGAGAACACTTCAACCTCTCTAATCACTCAGTGAGGGACTTGAAGGTGTCAGTTTTGCAACAAAAAAAACTTAAAAAACAGACTCCAAAGAGAGACTGCTGAACTCAAATTAATATGCAAATTAGACACAATTAACTTAGGTCTAAACAGAGACTGGGAATGGTTGGGTCATTACACTAATTGATGTATTACTAATTCCCCCCCCCCCCCATGTTAAGTTCTCCTCACACCTTCTATGGGTCATCTCGATTATCACTTCACATTTTTTTCTTCTGCTGCTACTGATAGCTCATCTCAATTGATTGGCCTCTTACAATTGATATGCGTACTTCCACCTTTCAATGTTCTCTGTATGTATAAATATCTTCTGTCTGTGTGTTCCACTCTATACATCTGAAGAAGTGAGCTGTAGCCCACAAAAGCTTATGCTGAAATAAATTTGTTAGTCTCTAAGGTTCCACAAGTACTCCTGTTCTTTTTGCGGATACAGACTAACACGGCTGCTACTTTGAAACCAGTAAAACTAGAAGACATTCCCAGGTCAATCCGCCCCGTTCCCTACTGCGTCACACTCAGCCATTACCTGCACTATTGCGGGCAACCTATTTCACCTCTCCATCTGTAGCTCCCGCATCTCTTAGACAGGGTTAAATCTGCTAACCTATCTCACAAGGGCACTGAGAAATAAGAAAAGGGAGTTGGGACCTAATTCTGACTGCTACTCTGAAACTTATATCCGGGTAACTCAAGAGTAAACCCATGGACCTCAGTGGAGTGACAGATATCTTGACTGCAGTATTTTAAGGAAAGCTAGACCTTGGGCTGTCTGTTTTACAATGTTCCTCTAGCCTTTCTTTCATGTGGTTTTCAGCAGGTGAGTTAAGCTTGAAATCTCTTGTACATTACTCATGAGTCTCTGTGATCAGAGATATTAGCTCAAATCCAGTGAGAAAAACTGGTGCATATTTGTTCTAGCAAAGGGAAAAACTCACATTGTTTATTGGACACATCTGGAGGCTACCACAAGTTAATGGCGGGTTAATTAGCTCTATCTTGTGGTAGCCCACTTGGCTACTATGGTGCCAAGAGATTTGTTCCTCATCTCAGAGGTATTCATTAAATGAGCTCTCTACAGCCTGTCTGGTTTGGCACAGAGGAGACTAGATCTGTGGGAAAAGGCACTCTCTTCCAGGATTTCAGAGTAGCAGCCGTGTTAGTCTGTATCCGCAAAAAGAACAGGAGTCACAAGGTTCCACAAGTACTCCTGTTCTTCTTCCAGTATTGAAATTCATGTTCCCCGTGTAACTGTATTTCCTCCTATTATTTAGTCTCATCTCCTCACTGAGAATGCTTGTGTTTGACTCACAGAGCAATGAATGAGACACACAAACCCTACCAGCACATAAATAAATAAGCGATACACGAAAAGCCTTTACAGCATTTCCAGGCAGTGGAACATAAACAAAACAAGTCTGGAATAAATCTAGTTCATGGACAGGGAAGACAATTCAGACAGGGAAATGGGTTGGTCAGATCTCCGATAAGCATGACTGAAAATCTCTATGTAGGGAAAACATGGAATTTAGAGAGAAACATGAACCAACCAAATCAAATCCATCCACATGTGAAGTTAATGCCCTCCTCAGTGGGCTCAGCAAAAAGGCCAAGGGCCCATCGCCAGAGCAGCAGCAAGACTTACTGGCCAGCAACACAGAGGAAGCTAGCCCTGCCACTCCCAGTGCTGTAAGCTATTCTGGAAAGAGAAGATTCCAGTCTCCAAGACAGATAACCCACTGTGAACGTCACACACAACTTCAGTATCAAGTTAGACACCCTAATAACACTGCCACCCCCGATCCACACACACACGAGAACTATGGGGGAAGGAAGAGAGTGAAAAAGCAATGCAGCCAAGCCAGCAGGGCTGAGCTGGGACAAAGGAGGCACTAGGGTGGGGTTTCGTGGTGGGGCAAAGCTGTTGGGGGTGGGTCAAGATCAGACCTTTGATTCTCCCTCTACAAGTACAGTCCCAATGGCCAGGTTGGAGATCAGATCTGTAAGCCCCAACAGATAGTTAGCAAGAGTAACAGGCACCGTGCTAATGTACGGTGGCCCAGATACAGCCCCCCAGACATTTCCACTAATAAAGATGAATTCTTGGTGGTGACTGCCTCCCGACTTGGAGACACTCTTCTCTAACTTTGACTGTGGAGGCTGAGGGGGTGAGCAGAGGGAGAGGACGAGTGGTTATATTTATGTACTGGAGATCTGTACAAGCCAACCAAAACAGCTGCATTCTGGGCTTGGTCAGCAGCTTGCTGACCGGCAAGTCAGAAGGAAGCTCTCTTTTTGTGACTGGGCTGGTTTCAGGTCTTGAGTCAGAGGGTTCAAATGGAGACCAGGATCTTGGAATAAAGTCACTCAGCAGCTATGAGAAAGCTCTGGGACTTCAGGCCCCACAACATCCAAGTTCTACTACTACAGCTCATCATCCTATGCCTCCTCTCTAGCTGTAGGGAGCAGGACTAGAGGGAGGATATGCTCTTCCAACACAGACACACACAAGCTGGGACTCTCAGCTTGCCTTCTGAAGAGCCAACCAAGAAAAACACATACATGTTCCTTTGCAAGAAGACTAGAATCAGAAACTTCCTGCATATTGGGCTTTCTACCAAACCTGCCACTACCCTGATCTTGGTCTGTCGCCTCCAGACACCCACTCTCAGATGCACATAGTGCGCATCTGTAGCCCCTCTGTGCAAGGGTGGGAGAAGCTGCAGAGAACCCATTGGTTCACTTTGAAAACACAGGGTGGAGACTGTCACAGCAAGAATGGGTTTAAATGGCTCAACGGCTTACAATGCCCAAGACATTTAAGACAACAGTTTAACCACACATAATGTGTGTCCTGTCAGAGCTGATGCCTAGAAAGCTTATGATACTCCCAACACCAAGACACAGCAAACCAAAACAAATGTCTGGGCATCTCCAGAGATCAGCAGAGGACTATCATATAAAGTGATCTGGCTTTTCAAGGAGCTTCAGACCTTCAAGGACTGGGAACTCTGGGGTGGCTGCTGGTGGATTTTCCAGGTACATTTAGGGCATTTACATCTTGTACAATTCTCACAACCTCCTGTGATGAAGCTGTGTGTGAGGTCAGCATGACATGGATTGAGGTACGCATGCCCAAACAAGGCTGGGGATATGTCAGCCAGCCATACATTCCTCATTTTACTGTGGCCCTTCATAATTATATATTAGCACTGGCTTCTGTGAAAAGGCCTAGAGGAGTTATTCCCTGCCATTTGTTCTCACCCACAAAAAAAAACAAACAAACCATCCCCTACTCTGTCTTATGAAGATAGAATGTCCTAAAAGCAAATCATAGAATCATAGAATATCAGAGTTGGAAGGGACCTCAAGAGGTCATCTAGTCCAACCCCCTGCTCAAAGCAGGACCAATTCCCAGCTAAATCATCCCAGCCAGGGCTTTGTCAAGCCGGGCCTTAAAAACCTCCAAGGAAGGAGACTCCACCACCTCCTTAGGTAACGCATTCCAGTGTTTCACCACCCTCCTAGTGAAATAGTTTTTCCTGATATCCAACCTGGACCTCCCCCACTGCAACTTGAGACCATTGCTCCTTGTTCTATCATAAATCCACAGGTTATCAGAGACTTTGTGGCCTCCTAATCAAATGAAGCATAAGAAAGGCCATGACCACCAAATAAGACCATGACTTTCCAATCACAGCTCCAGTTAAAAGGACAACCACAGTTAACTGTTGAGCTAGACCCCCCCTAAGGAAACCCTCTGAGTAAGCAAAATTCATTTTAGTAAACAATGGAGACTCCTTCCCTAAGGAGAGGACACTCAGTCTGACAGGAAACTCTAACCAACCCACTCTCAGGGCTGTTTTATAAAATCATTCTGTTGGCAGTCTCTTCACATCTCTCCTAGGAAGATCTAGAGGCTGTTAAGAGGTAATATTGTTCCTGTGTCACTGTACCCAAGAAATAGCAGTACAAGGGAGGCAGCTGTTCAGTAAAAATAGCCTGTCTCTTCTGAGGAGTTTGCAGAGTGCCTAGCACAAGGAGGCTCTGATCTCATTTGATGCCTCTTGACACTGCTGCAATATAAAGAAGATCCTCAGACAATCAGTTGTGTTCTGCAAGGAGGGAACATCCTCTGAAGGTTCCTCCTTGCAGAAGGAGATTAAAATCTATTCTAACAAAGGACCAAGTGCATTTAGGACCAAATGTATGGACTCCAAATGCAGTTTGATGTTTCAGCAACTCTCCCTGTTCTCATTTTCAAGTCCCCCTAACAAATGAATGGTAAAGTCACCCAAGCCAATATCAAGGCTCCTCTTCATTTACCAAAGCTTTGTTGTTTCAGCATTTTACTGTGGCTAATAGGGAGTGGTTTAGCTCCAAGCAGCAGTGGGACCACAGAGGAAGAGGTCTCTCACAGACCTTGGGAGGCAGGCCAGTCCTCGCTTACAGACAACCCCCCAACCTGAAGCAAATACTCACCAGCAATTACACACCACACCACAGAAACACCAACCCAGGAACCTATCCCTGTAGCAAACCTCGTTGCCTACTCTGTCCCCATATCTACTCTGGCAACAGCATCAGAGGACCCAACCACATCAGCCACACCATCAGGGGCTCATTCACCTGCACATCCACTAATGTCATATATGCCATCATGTGCCAGCAATGCCCCTCTGCCATGTACATTGGCCAAACCGGACAGTCCCTCCGCAAAAGAATAAATGGACACAAATCGGACATCAGGAATGGTAACATACATAAGCCAGTAAGTGAACACTTCAATCTCCCTGGTCATTCTATTACAGATTTAAAAGTCACTATCATTGAACAAAAAAAACTTCAGAAACAGACTTCAAAGAGAAACAGCAGAACTAAAATTCATTTGCAAATTCAACACCATTAATCTGGGCTTGAATAGGGACTGGGAGTGGCTGGCTCACTACAGAAGCAGCTTTTCCTCTCCTGGAATTGACACCTACTCATCTATTATTGGGAGTGGACTACATCCACCCTGATTGAATTGGCCCTGTCAACACTGGTTCTCCACTTGTGAAGTAACTCCCTGTTCAACATGTGTCAGTATATAATGCCTGCATCTGTAACTTTCACCCTATGCATCCGAAGAAGTGAGGTTTTTACTCACGAAAGCTTATGCCCAAATAAATCTTTTAGTCTTTAAGGTGCCACCAGACTCCTTGCTGTTTTTGAGAGGAAGAGGAATTGCAGAGGACTATCTATTGTGGTGTATTGAATCCCCCCCCCCCCCCCCCATGGACAACAAAAGGCTACAGTAGCCAGATAGCTTGCTTCCCCCTCCCTCAAACTGCTCCTCTACAAAATTCCCCACAGACATGTCTGCACACAGAAGACATGGGAGGTGAATACCAAAAAAAAAAAAAAAAAAAAAAAATCAGACAAGTTTCCAAAATTATTAGTTTTTTGTGCTCCTGTTTTCTCCTCTCATCAGTGGCACAGGAGACACCACCACATGGAGGGTTATTGGCTTAGGCCAAACAGTGCAATGAACTTCTTAGAGCAAACCCACAACATCCTACAGGACCCTGAAGCAGACACCAGAGAGACCAAGTGCCTAGAGTGTCACACAGACAGCAAAGCATTTCATAGGCAATTTTTAGAGGGCAGTAGTAGAAGCACAATAGTAAAAACAATGCAACAGTGATACATATGGCCTAAAATGGAACAATTCAAGCCTATTTGATCTAGACTTTGCTGACAACATCACTCTTATAAGTGAAGATGCCAATGGATTACAAAAATGTACAAGCCAAGTAATGGAGAAGATAGGTTTGAGATACAATGCAAAGAAATGTAAAGTTAATGGGGATAGGGACAGAAATCAAATTGAAAAAGGAAGAGGAGAAGGTGGACAATTTTACATATCTTGGAAGTTCCATCAACCAAGATGGTACTAATTCCAAGGAAAGAAGAAGAAGAAGGAAGGCAAACGCTGCATTTGGAAGACTCAAAAACATCTCCCTCAAGACAAAACTGAATGTGTACAAAGCAACTGTTATTGCCATCACAACATACAGCAGTGAGATATGGCAACTTATGAAGAAAGACATGCAAAAGCTGGATGCATTTCGTCACAAATGTCTGAGAAGAATATTGGGAATAACATATAGAGATAGGAAGATGAGTGAAGAAGTCAGAAAAATTACTGGACAAGGTACCCTCTCACAAATCTACAAAATAATCTACAAATAATCTACAAAAGAAGACATCAGTGGCTGGGACACGTGCTGAGAATGGAAAAAGAACACTTACCAAATACCGCCCTTGAATGGAAGCCAGAAAACGCAAGAAAAAAAGAGAAGTCCGCAAGTAACATGGAAACTAACAGTTCTGAACAACATCAGCACATCAACACGAAATAGGAAGATTTGGAGAGAAGGGCAGTTGATAGGCAAAGATGGCAAATGTGGGTAAGCCCAGTGTGCAGCAAAGCACGGGATGGACTAAGGGCTAAGTAAAAGTGCAAACCTTCCCTAATTCACACTAACAACTGGGAGACCCAGGAGGTTTTTTCAAATCCATTTTTCAAATTAGCTAATAAGCAAGAAAACATTTCAAAAGTTCAGATTCTGCCTCTCAGAAAGATACTTTGAGAATGGTACTTAGCTCTAATTGAACTACTGCCATCACATACAGAGAATGTTATCAAGAATACTGCAGTATATTCTGTATAATGAAGCCTTAGGAATACAAGGCCTACAGTACCATCTCTGCAATAAAATCTTTGCTGGGAGGTGCAAATCAGTGAGATTCTACTGCAACAATTATACTTTGAACTTCTGTAGCAGCTTTCAGGAGGTCACAAAATGGCTTACAGAATTATCTTCTTTTAAAAAGAGAGATGGAAACAGAGGCAGACACAGATTATGTGTCTTGCACAAGGTCACATGTCAAGGCAGCTAGAACAGAACCCAGGAGTCCTAACTCCCAATCCTGCGCTCCAGCTACTTGACTTAACCCAGATAATCAGGCAGGCAGTAAACAGCAGTAACTGTGCTTGTGCAATCTAGGACTTAATACAGGACACCAGACAGCATCCATCTGAGTGGCTGCAGCAACCCCTATGAATTGGGAGGAGTGGGAAGCAAGTCCTATGAGTCTTGCTTTGTACTCAATTCCCCTCTACTATGTTTTGCTCCCTTGTCTCAAGCCCCTCTTAAAATGAGGCATTTTCCCCAAGATGTACAGAGATTCCCAGAACCATGTCACATAACAAGAACATTTACAATATTCAGGAAGGGGGCGGAGGGAAAGAAGTCCCAGACTATTCCAGGAAACAAGACAACATCCCTGAAATTACTTCATAGCAGGGAGGGCTCCCACCTCTTCCCCTGTCCCAGGTCAGAGATAATCCCACTGGGAGAGCCAGGTTCTTTCCACCCAGCCCAGCTAATGGAATGGTTCAAGAGTGGAGGTCAGGAACAGGGGAGGGAGCTTCCTCCCTCCCCTCAGTCTAGCATATTTCCTGTAGCAGTGCCCAACTGGCTCCCTAGCCTAGTCAAGCAGGCCAAAGAAGCCATTTTCTCTTTCTCTCCACTTGCTCCAGGGCATCATGACCATAACAGATAGTTGGATGGGAAATCCCGCTTTGGCCTCTTCCTGGCTTTTTATCAGAAGAAATAAGAAATTCCTACTTCTTGTTTTCTGAGGTTCCCATGACCCTCTCTTCTCCTTCCTCTTTTCTGAGGACATTTGGACAATAAGGACTGTAACCAACCCCCTTTCACATACAATACCGAAACCCATTTCAATCCTTCCAAGCCAATGGCTTGAACTGTAGTGAGTTTACACCAGCCTCAGCCCACTTTTGTCAAAGTTGCCAGACCCCCACTTGACACTTCTAGAAGGCAGATCAAGATCCTTTCTCTAGGGAGCCTCCCCCTTTCTCCTTCCCCTCCTGCCATGAGACAGACCACAAGAGTTAATGCCAGCCTCAACTCTTACACCAGGCACTCTAAGGAGGTAAAGGGCAGGCATTGCCCTGAGTCAGGTGTGGCCCATGTGCAGTTCTATACCCCAGCCAACCAGTGGCGACTGGTCCTAGCCACTGATCATTATTATTATTTATTTTATATTTTATCATCTACCTTGGGGAGAGCCCCTGGGGCCCAATCTCTCCGAATTAAAAAGCGTGGCTGCAATCTGCTCCTTTCCAGGTAACTCCAATGTGCCCCTCGGCCCCCCAGTGAGCTCCAGCGGCCCCCCCGTTTCCTTACATAAGCCAGAAAGCCAACTGAATAACCCCCCTTCCGGTTTCCAGTGCCGAGGCAAGAGGAGCCCGTAGGAAGCCCGATCCCCGAACTCAGCCCGACCGCGCCCCCCGTCTCCCCGCCGGCCACGGGACTCACCGCTGTGCCCGCTGAACCAGCGGGGCGCGATGTGCAGGGGCAGCGCGTCGGCTAGCGAGGCTCGCGGGCCCAGGTACAGCATCCCGTCTCCATGGCGACCGCCTCCCGTCTCCTGGTAACCATTGCCATGGGCGTAGGTGGAGTCTGCGCCCGAGCCGCCGCCGACGCCCGGGGCCCGTTCGGGGTCGCCCGCCGCCCGGGCAGCCGCGGCGTAGAGGCCGAAGGGGACCCCGCCGGCCGCGCTCGGGTCCATGCCCATGCCAGCCACCGAGCTGACGGAGCGGCTGCGCAGCCCCATGGCGCCGCCGCCGGCCCGGTAGTGACCGAAGTGGGGCGCACCCCCGGGCGGGGGCACGGCACTGTCGTCGGTGGAGACCCCCGGAAAGGGTCCCCGCGAGCGGGCCGCGGTACTCTGCTTGCCCCCCATGGGCAGGCCCGGCCTGGCCTGCCGCCGCCCGAACGAGAGCGCTCAGCGCCTAGCCCCTGCAGACACCCCCTCGGCGGGGGGGAAGGGAGGCTAACGAAAAGGGAGGAGGCGGGGACGACAAACTAGGAATTAAAATTCACCCGCGCCTCCGGCATGTTCCCCCCGCCAGGTCCCGAGAGGCCCCCAGCCGCTCATCCGCAGCCGGGGCTGGAGGGAGCGGGGGAAACAGGCAAGATCCGCCCACCTGGCTGCAGGCCGGGGGAACAGCAGGCAAGGTCCGTCCGCCCGCCCGCCTGGCTGCAGGGCCGGGACTCGGCTAGCAGCCCGCAGAGACAATCTGCGCTAGCTCCTCCACGCCGAGGCGGCAGCCGCCGCCGGAGCCCGCAGCGAGGCTGGCTCAGCCTCCGGCCTGCTCAGGCCCGCAAGGGGCCTTTCCATGGAGCGGAGCCTCCCGCCGCTCAGCCCAGCCCAGCACCTTGTCCTAGCAGCCCGCTCGCCTCCGCCCCGGGCCGTTCTCTCCAGCAATACCTCGCTGCTGGGGCCAGCGGAGACAATAGAAGCTGCCAGGACGCATGCGCCACGGTTCGCTCCGCCCCCGCAGTCTGCATTAACCCCTTCACTGCCAGCCCCCCCACCGCCGCGGCTCGGTTCCCTCGGCCCAGGGGCGGGGGCAGGAGAGGGGGAGGGGGCGGGGGCGGACCGAGGCGTTAGGTGGGGATTAGATGCGCTCTCAGGGAGGCGAGGCCCCACCTTCCCCTGCAGCTGGGAAATGCCCCTGCTTCCAGACCCTACCTGAAAGTTCCCCCTACGGCTCACGCTTCGAATCACCACATCAGTGCCACCAACAAAGAGGAGCGTAGCCTCATCGCTGAGGATGGACAGTGTTATGTGCTGGAAAAGCCGCAAGCCTCTGCTGCTAATTATAATAGGGTGACCAGATGTCCCAATTTTATAGGGACAGTCCCGATTTTTGGGTCTTTTTCTTATATAGGCTCCTATTACCCCCCCACCCCGTCCCAATTTTTCACACTTGCTGTCTGGTCACCCTAAATTATAATGATGTGTGAAGCGCTGACAGTGTGCTAAGTGTGCTATTATGGTGGAACAGTCGTGGGACCATAGTTAAGATTGCATCATAGATTTCAGTTTATTTTTAATTTCACAGTAATGCCTAGAGCCCTTGGCGGAGATAGGGATCCATTGTGCTAGGCACTGTACAGACACATAATACAAGAGAGTTTCTGTCCCAAAATGCTTACAACATTCAAACAGGACAAAGGAAAGATTAATATCTCACTTTTAAAGTTGGGAAGCTGAAGCACAAACAAATTAGTAGCTTTACTTGTGAGTGGCCTGGTTCGTTGACTTAAATAGACATGCATCTGAGGAAGTGGGTATTCACCCACGAAAGCTTATGTTCCAATACGTCTGTTAGTCTATAAGGTGCCACAGGACTCTGTTGCTTTTCGTTAGAACTGTTGGTGTGAATACATTTATGCACATACACATGCATAACTTTGCAGATTTTTGGAGCAGAGACTGTATTTTGTATCATGCACACACAGAGCACCCTGTGTCAGGTCATAATGCATCCAGACCATTGTAAAAATGTCCTGTCCTTGTGCACTTCCTCCACTCCGCTGGAGATTCTAATAGTTTTTACTGTAAGGAAGTTTTTCTTGATAGTCAGCCAGAAAGTTTCCATTTGAATTCATCCCGTTTTTACTCTTAGGTCTTATGTTCCTTGAAATAATTCCTCTCCCTTCCTGTCACTTACACCATTCAAGTATTGTCATGTCCTCCCTTTGTCCCTGATTGTGCAATTGTCAGTACGGTGCCATGTGGATGTAGAGGTCTACTCTATATATATCTCTCATTGCAGAATTTGGGGCCTCAGATTGTGACGCACAACCAGAAAAAAAAAAACAAAAAACAGAAAACAGTGACTTGGTGATTTGATATGGTATGACTGACTGAAATAGTTTTAACTTTCTCAGATTCCTTATGACAGGTTTCAGAGTAACAGCCGTGTTAGAGACTAATAAATTTGTTAGTCTCTAAGGTGCCACAAGTACTCCTGTTCTTCAGATTCCTTAAGTGCAAGAGGGCTCTATTGAAAAATTCCCAAATTAGCACTAGTAGGACCATTTTATAATATTAACACCAATTAATTTTTACAAGCTTATTTACTTTTAACTATTTATATTTATTGCTTAGTTTTTGCATTTTACTTGGCTTCCACTATGAAAATAAACTACTCAATTTTATTTAAAGTTATTTCCTAGTTAGTTTCACTTTAAAGTTCTCATATACTAGCAGAAATCTTCAGCATTGCAGTTGCAAACATTGGCCCTAATCCTGCAAACATTTAAACACATGCTTAACTTTTGCTTTTTTGTTGTTGTTGTCTGTGCTGCTGCCTGATCATGTACTTCCGGTTCCAAATGAGGTGTGTGGTTGACTGCTCAGTTCATAACTCTGGTGTTTGTAACTCTGAGGTTCTACTGTATGAGTAATTCCATTAACCTCAATGGACATACTCATGGTAGTAAAGTTAAGCACACACACATAGACATTTACAAGATCAGGGCTGTGAGCATTTTTTTAAATTTTAGTGGGACTACTAATTTAAGCAAAATGAAGCATGCGCACAAGTGTTCACAGGATTGGGACCATTGTAAGGTAATGTTGAAATCCACACAAAACTATTTTTATTTTTAATTCCATTAAAGCAATTTTGTAAATACCAGCTTTTGTAAATATTTTTTATTTTAATATTTTTTACCGTACTTAAATTGAGGGCCTAACTTACCAGCCAATATCCTCATAACCAATGGCAAAATAATAACTAAAGAGGAAAATGTTTACATAAATAAAGAAAACTCCCTTGCTGCTGCTTCTATGAGCTTAGCAAGGGAGTACAGGGCTGGGGGAGGATAATTACACAGACAGAGAGGAGTGACAACTTGGACTCTGAGTGGGTCTCCTCCAACAGTCGGTGTTTTTTCTTAAAGCCCCAGCTCCTGGAGTCATGGGATCCCGTGAGCGCTCCCTCCCATGAGCACCCAGGCCCCACAGGCTGGGAGGGAGGAGCCCAGCTGTCCGAACGCTTCCCCCAGCCCAGCCCTACGGCACCGGGACTACATCTCCCAGCAGTCCTTGCGCTTCCCGCCGGGGGCGTGCGCAGTTGCGTCTCCACTCCTACTCCCCTCAGCTGTGGCGCGCAGGGCGGCCCAAGATGGCAGCGCGCTGGAGCAGCGAGAATGTGGTGGTGGAGTTCCGGGACTCGCAGGTAACGAGCCCCCGCAGCCTGGGGGAGAGCGCATGCGCCACACCCCCAGCCCCACCCCCGCCGTCTGGTCTGTGTGGGGAACTCGCTGCTTTTTCCCGGGGGCCGAGGCCCGCTCCTCTCGCCTCCCATCGGCCGAGCGGGGAACCTGCCTGGGGGAACTGCCCCCAGCACACGGGCCCTGCCAGGGGTGTGATGGATCGCCCAGTCTGTACCCCCCGCCCCGCGCTGTGCAGCCCTGGCACCGGGACGGGCGCCTCTCCCAGCCCCCTCGGGGGGGGCGGGCTGCTGTTTCTACGGGGGTCCTTCGCCCAGCGCTGAGATGCAGCCACGTCTGGGGAGCCACCTAGCAGCGCTTGATGGCGACGTTGCTCCTGCCAGCGCTGGCCAATGCGGCCCTTCAGGGACAGGGAAGGGCTCAGTTGTTTCTGCAGGGGTGGGTAGGGGACTGGGTAGCTGTTTAACAGTGATGCACAAAATGTAGGGCAGGTAGTGAAGAGCTCTGTGCCCAGTTGAAGCTGCTGGGACACTGTGAACTTGAAGGCATGCTGCCATAGACCTTGTCTACACTGCCACTTACTTCGGCATAACTTACGTCACTCAGGCGTGTGAATTAGCCACCCCCTGCGCCCGCCTGGTGTAAACAGCGCTTTGTCGGCCAGAGAAGCTCTCCTGCTGACATAGGCTACGTCTAAACTGTGTACCTTACAAGGGCATGGCTGTAATGTAGCCACTTTTTGTCGCTGGGAGAGAGCTCTCCTGGCGATAAAATAAAACCACCCCCAACCAGGCGGTAGCTTCATCTATGGGAGAGTGTCTCCCATCACTGAAGCGCTGTCCGAACTGACGCTTTTTGTCGTTAACACTTTTGTTGCTCAGGGGTGTGTTTTTTCGCACCCTTGAGCAACAAAAGTTTTAATGAAAAAAGTGCCAGTGTAGACAAAACCAGAGCTACCCCTTCTTGCAAAGGAGGAGTAATTAAGTGGATGGGAGAGCTCTCTCCCATTGGCTTAGAGCATCTTCCCCAGACATCCTACAATGGCACTGCTCCATCAGTGCCGTTGTAGCGATTCTAGTATAGACTAGCTCATAGAAATAATAGAAATGCGGGAGTGGATGGGACCACATGAGGTCATCAAGTCCAGCCCCCCTGCACTGAGGCAGGATCAAATAAATCTAGACATAGCTGACAGTTTTGTCCAATCTGTTCTTAAAAATGTCCAATGACTGAGATTCCACAGCCTCTCTAGTTAATTTGGTCCAGCGTTTAACTACCTTGACTGTTAAGAACTTTTTCCTAATGTTTAACTAAATCTCCCGTGCTGCAATTCAAGCCCATTACTTCTTGTTCCATCCTCAGTGGCTAAAGAGAACAATTTCTCATCCTTCTCTTTATATCAACCTTTTATATAGTTGAAGGCTGTCGTCATGTCCCTGCTCAGTCATCTCTATTCCAAACTAACAAACCCAGTTTTTTCAATCTTTCCTCGTAGGTCATGTTTCTAGATCTTTAAACATTTTTCTAGCTCTCCTCTGGACGTTCTCTGATTTGTCCACATCTTTCTCAAAGTGTGGTGTCCACAGCTGAACACAATACTCCAGTTGAGCCTTTATCAGGGCTGCCTAGAATGGAGTAATTGCTACTTGTGTCTTGTTTACAACACTTCTGCTAATACATCCCAGAACGAGCACTTTGTTTGTAGCAGTGTTACACTGTTGACTCTCATTTAGTTTGTGATCCACTATAATCTCCAGCTCCTTTTCTGCAATATTGCTTCCTAGAGAGACAAGGTGGGTGAGGTAATATATATATATATATATTTTTTTTTTTACTGGACCAACTTCTGTTGGTGAGAGAGGCAAACTTTCAAACTACACAGGGCTTTTCAAGAGCTCTCTCTCACCAACAAAAGTTGGTCCCATAAAAGCTATTATCTCATCTAGCTTGTCTCTCTAATATCCTGGGACCGACATAGCTACAACAACACAGCATACTCCTTCCTAGGCAGTCATTTCCCATTTTGTATTTGTGCAATTGATTATTTCTTCCTAAATGAAGTACTTTGTCTGTGTCCTTATTGAATTTAATCATATTTATTTCAGACCATTTCTCCAGTTTGTCAAGATCATTTTAAATTCTAATCCTGCCCTCCAAAGTGCTTGCAACCCCTCCCAGCTTGGTGCTGTACACAGACTTTTTAAGTGTTCTTTTTATGCCATTGTCCAAATTATATTTGAAGATATTGAATAAAACTGGACCCAGGACAGATCCCTGTGGGACCCCACTTGAGATATCCTTTCAGATCGATTGTGAACCATTGATAATGTGCACCCAACTTTGTAGTAGGCTCATCTAGGCTATATTTCTCTTGTTTGTTTATGAGAAGGTCATATGAGATGGTAACAAAACCCTTACTGAAGTATAAAATCATACTTCTGTCAAGAATTTTTTCTTACCTGTTGTTACAATTAACAACTGAGATGCCTGTAATTAAAATATTAGAGAATTCTCTTTTTTGGTGGTACTTGCTATATAGTCATGTTCAGGGTTTCCTTTGAAATGACAGTCATTTCCCCCTGTTGTTTGTGCGAGGCCTTCAAGAAGAAATAGGGAGCGATAAATATGTTTAAAAAATAAAATGTAATTGCTTAACCACAAAGATTGGCAAGGATACTCAGTAGCGGGTGTGTTACGTGAAACTACTTTTAATTCAGTTGTAGAAACCTTTTAAAGTTGACTATCCCTTTAACTTTTTCAAAACCAGTTCTTATTAAAGTAAAGTTGAATAAAAATGTGAACAGTAAATTGGGTTCCCCAGGTACTTTTAGCTATGTTACTTTGTTTACAACATATATTTTTAAATTTGTTGGTGTCTCTGTAATCCAGGATTTGGGCAAGATCCGAGAATTAATCCTATTTTTTTGAGAAATTCCCTGGAATCATTTATGACTATAAGTGTTCAAGGCCTTGGTTTTATGTTTTCTTCCAAACTACCAGAAAAGACATACTTGTGTCATTTTCCCCTTCTTACAACATGCTTACCCTAGGTTTATTTTTGAACTCTAGACTCGCCTGCCTATTCCCTTTACTTAACTGCCGGGTGAGTGACTGACTCCGTCAAAGTATTTTCTGTTTCTTTCTCCTGAAATGGATTTTGGCAATCTGGACAGTTGCTGCTGATTTCAGTGTTAGTGACCATCACAGCTACAACTGTTGCAAGGTGATGGGGATTTAAGCATGGCTGCAATCTGTAAAAGAGATTCATGGTGAATGGAAATGAATGACCAAGTTGATATGCAGAAACCTGGCTGCTTTCCTCTCCTGCCCGTCTATTGCATTTAAGGTTCCTTTAATAAAATAGCAGAAAGATCTCTGGCAATAATCATGGTAGAAAATCCTCTTAGCTTCATTTCCTTGAAATCCTTGTGTGAAAGTGTAGTGACTATCAAATATCTGAACAGCCAAGACAGCTCTGGGCCTGCTAAGCAACATATTTTTAAACAAGTCATAACCTCTGTTGCCAAGAAAATGAGCATTTTAAACTGAAGTTTGGTGCTAAGCATCCCATGCTTTGCTGAATGCATACAGTGCATGCACGTAAACAATCAATTGAGAATAACTTTTTTATTGTTTTTGCTCAATTGCTGATCATATATTTATTCCTCTTATTAAAGTGACTATACCAGGAGTTCTAGTATTTTTGTCCAGCTTAATCATCTAAAATCTGATGTGCAAATTATATCTTGTTCATATAACCATGACCCATTTAAAACATTTGGGGAACAGACCCATGTCTAATGTGCTGATATACTGTTTTTGTTACTGCTTGGGTTGCTGTGGAAAACAACATTTACGTTATTTTCTATGGTGGTTTATTTCTAATCTACATCGTTCAGTTGGGTTTGATTGGAAGAAAATTGCAGGCCCTCTTTTCAAGAAAACAGTAAGGCAAGCTTATATTTTGGAAGCTGTTGCTTATAGTGAAACCCTCTTACAAGTGCATCCAAATGTAGATGTTTAAAAATATACTAAATAAGGAAACGTGCTTAGAAGAAGCATGAGCAATTGCAACAACAGTTGAACACAGTAGCTCTGTCTGTTACAGTTCAGGGCACTGCACCTGTATTCTCCCTTTGTGGTCCAGCAAGAGTTCCCACTTTTCACCTCTAGCTCCCCAGCAGTCACCTCTTTTGGGTGGAGACTCATGCCTCTCTCTCTCCTGAGCTGGATATTTCCAGGCAGCCTACACTGTGAATTCCCCAGTAGAGCCAGGCTGCCTAAGCAGGGCCTGCTTTACTCTTCATCTCAGAGACAGAAGACAGTGTAATTATCACAGTTAAGTTACCACACAGCTCTTTCTAAGCAAGCACATTTACTCTTACGGTAAAGGGATTACAGAGACAACATATTGACACAATAAAAGAGCCTATACTACACATGCCAATAAGCATACCAGAGAGCACCCCAATTCCAACAAGGGGTCTGGCCAGTAAACAGTCCTTTAAACCCCACCAGGGATTATTTCTGTGGTTTCAAATTCATAACCCTTTTTGCTCAGAACAAGGCAACCCTTTCAAGAAAGGACTGCCCCTTCCCCACTTAGACAGATGGTCCTGTCCATTTGTAGGATCAGAATGAAGGCCCTGAGTATGTTTTAACTCAGGCTGTTTAACCAGAAGTCCTTTCTTTGTCTGTTGGTCCTTGGAGAATCCAGTTTGAACCTGTATATGCAAGCCTCCCCAAGTGGTGATACTGCTCTGGAGGTGTTACAGCCGGAGTGAATTTGCCTAACCAGCCTCCCTGTTCTTAGCTCCTGTTAGAACTGTGATACCTCTCCCCCATGGAATTACATGCAGTCCCTGGCCGCAATGACAGAGCAACTTAATTCAGTCAGGTTTGTGCAGGATATTGCAGGAAATTACCATCTCTGTTACACTACTTCTTTAGGAACAAATGTGTTGAGTTAATACGTTTTCACTGTAATTAATCCAGCCTACAGCCTTCTTTGTTTTACGTCATACATTCCTCCATCTCTTCCTCTAATCAAAATATTAAAGAGATAAAGTTTTGAGAAATGAACATGACACCACGGTGAAGAATTGCTTCCAGAGAATTGATAATGAGATGAAGACGTTCACCTCTAGCTCACTTGTTCAGATCTGGTCCAGATCAGGAGAGATCAAATCTTACCACTTGACAGTTTATGTGAAATGTCGGGGGTCTCAGTCCTCTTCCTTGCAGTTAGATTTCAACATGACAGTTGTCAATCTTAATAGAGAAGCTGAGGATTTAAAAGACTATGGAGGCTGAACCTACTTCCTTTCTCCTAGAGCTGTTTCTTGCAGGTCAGCTGCAAGGCCCACTGGTGGATTTAGGAACTGGCACTGCCTGCTCTAGAAGTAGAGGACTTCAGTTCCCAGGGCTGGTAGGCTAGCACCTTTCACTAACACTGAACACACTCATATGTTTGGGTTTGGGTCTGTGTGGAGAGGGCTAATTGAGAGCTCTGCTTGCAGCATATGGTAAAACACGAATACTCCCTAGCTCTTACAAAGCACTTCTTAGCAGTAGATCTCCAAGTGTTTTACAAAGGCAAACCTCAGTATCATTATCCCCATTTTACAGCTGGGGAAGCTGAGTTTCACAGAGGTGAAGTGATTTTCTGGGTTCAGCCTTGAGACCATTGACAGCCTGCATCTCACCCATGTTCTATCCACACTGCCTCTGTAACATGAACATTACACAGATGGTTAAAGAGCAGCCTACAGACAAATAACACTCAGCACTTACAGCCCATAGAGCTCCTCAATGCAGCCAACCTAATGTTTAATACCAAAACATTACTTGTGGAAACTCCAGGCCCCAGGCTACAATACTGTATCTCTTAGCAGAAGGCCAAATGGCTGATTAAAACCTGGAGTGTCTACAGGTTACATCTCCTTGCTGAAATTGAAGGAGGTTGTAATCTGTGCTCTTTGATCAAAATGGATGTGGCCCATAGGTTCTTGGCAAGCTGTCAGCGCAGCCCAAAGGTGGGTTAAAATAAGCTTATGTCTGATTAGCTGTCAGTGTGCAAGACAGTGAGCTATACTAAACAAGTAACTGGTCTCTGCCCTCCAAGAGCTTACAATCTAAAGTGCAACCATGGAAAATCAAGTCTGTCTGCTTCCTGCAAAGTGGAAAGCAATAGTTACGGTACACCCAAAACCAGATAGCATTCTGGGGTATGAGAAGGTGCTTTCTGAAAGTAGAAGAGCAGTAAACCAAAATTAATTGCCTAATGTAGATGTTTGGGAGGGTGGGGGATACTGCCTGTGCTAGTGACTCAGGATTCCTTTCAAACATGCAACAGTTTGAACATACCTATCCAAATAAGTGTTAACGCTAATTGCAGCAATTGCAGATAACCTGAGAATTTAGTCTAGAGGAAATCTGTCTTAGTTTTGCTCAGAGCTGCATTCTGAAAGGTCATGTTGTGAAGAAGCACTTCTTGGCATGCAAAACCTCTGCAGTGAATTTGACAGTGAAATTTTTACACCCAGATTTGAGCCTGTAATGCTGGAGCAGCCATCTTGCTATCAGGTGACCTCATTTGTGACACTGACAGAACAGTCGCCCCGCATGTGAGATTGTATACTGGTGCTTCGTCCTGTTCTCGTCAGTAATTAAGTTTTATGGCATTGACGTTTGTCCTAACAACACTTACTCACTGTCTACAAATGCAGTATACCGATACATAAAGTGTTAATTACAACCATACGTGAACAATTACGAAATTGCAAAGTGCTTTTTAAAACAGGAACAGCTGACTAAACCTATTTTAAAAACCTTTGTATAAGATGACTTGAACTTTGAATTATTGGCTTTCTTCCATCTCCTGGGAAAGATGGACAAAGTACCAAGAGCATAAAGTTGCTCCACTCTAGCTGTATTAAATACCCGACAGTTGATTAGTTCTTCATCAGACTAAAAGTGCTTATGTCAATAATGGCTTCAGCTATTTTCCTCTTCATTTTTCATAAAAGGAGCTATTCTAACTATTGTTTTAGAAATGGCAATTTCCTGCTATATCCTAGGGAGACCTTACTAATTAAGTGTAAGTATCTTTGGAGTCCATTGCATTAAATGAATGGTTCATATATTATTGTGGGTTGGGATTGTATGTAACTGCTCGAGGGGGGAGATGTGACAGCTGTGAGTCCTTTGAAAAGTTAGGTCTATCTTGAACAATGTGTCAGACAAGAATGGGCTTTTGTAACAAAAGTGTCAAGTGGATTTCCTGGGGAACATCTAGGGCAGACTTTTTGGCCCTAGGGCCACATTGGGGAATAGAAGAAATTGTATGGCGGGCCATGAATGCTCACAAAATTGGGGTTGGGGTGCGGGAGCGGGCTCTGGGGTGGGGCTGGGTATGAGGAGTTTGGGGTGCAGGAGGGTGCTCCTGGCTGGGATCTAGGGGGTTGGAGAGCGGGAGGGGGATCAGGGCTGGGGCAGGGGGTTGGGGCATGGGGAGAGGTTCAGGGGGTGCAGGCTCCGAGCAGCACTTACTTCAAGCAGCTCCTGGAAGCAGAGGCATGTCCCTTCTCTGCCTCCTACACAGAGGGATGGCCAGGCGGCTCTGCACGCTGCCCCATCCACAGGCACACCCCCCCCCCCCCCGTAGCTCCCATTGGAGTGCGTAGGAGCAGAAGCGGGGCTATGCACCCCAGCTGGAGCATTAATTACAACCTGCATCTGGGCTGGAGCGGGGCTAAGCCATGCGGTGCAGCCCCCAACCCAGTGGCCTGGCCGGAGCAGGACGGCTTGCGGGCCGGCTCAAAACGGCTCACAGGCCGTATTTTGCCCACCCCGATCTAGGGTTCGGTGAATGCAAATTCCTCACCTCTGATTATGCGAAAACTCAGCCTTTTGAAGCTAGGCCCTGAGGGGCAGGCCACTGTCTGCTGATTACCTGTTACATGAGGCCAAGATCAAACTATTCATGGTGGTTCTTGATTCTGAATCTGTGCCAGTTATGAACTTGTAACCATGGGGGGAAAAAACCCAGTTGTGAGGTTTGAAGGACAGACACCTACCAGAGCCCTTGTTGGAGTTGGGGGTGACCTCTGATGAGCTTTTTAGCTTGCAAGTAGGTTCTTTTAGTCTTTTAATATGTTTTCTCTGTAATGCTTTCACCTGAAGAATAAAGATGCTTGCTTATAAAGAGCTGTGTGGTAACTTATAACTGCAGGCTATCCACAGGGCATAGCCTCTGGAGAGAAAGCAAAGCACAGATGCTGGCCTTTTAGGCAGACTGGCTTGCTGGGAATATCAGAGCGTAGGCAGAAAATTGTGCAGCCTTTAAAGAAGGGAAAGTAATGCAGATCTCTACCCAAGAGAGGTGACGGCTGAGGAGCTGGGAACTTAGAGTGGGTGCCCTTGAGGGACCACTCGGGGGAATACAGGTACAGTTGCCCTGAACTGTGACAGAAATATCCTGGCAAATCCTCCTTCCCTTTGTTACGTTGCTGTAAATGTAATAACACCCTTTATAGTAGTAATTCTGTTTGCAGTTCTTAACTGGAATCCAGGAGGATAGCTTTAGCTCTTACTATTTAGGGTCCTAAATAAGGGAGTAGTTTTAAATTCTTAGCTTCAGGGTTTGGAGACATGCAGGAGACCCCCTACTAGCCAGAACAAAACAATACCAACACTAAAAAATGTAGGGAGGGCAGCCAGCCCTACCCTGCTCATAGGTTTTGCCAGCCAGGCAATAGAGTAAAACCAACATATATATTTATTCTTTTTTCTGCTGCCCAGTTAGTAGCTGTGAAGCTGATCAGAGTCTTGTTAATTTCACGCTGCTACTGCTTGGCAAAGCTCTGATCAGCAGTAAAAGTACTGAAGCTACCTAGCTGTCTGCAGACTTAGGCTGATGGCACTACGTTGCTTTAGAGTCAGGTCATATTCAGAAGCTTATCTTTGCAACCATGAGAGCTAGAATTTTTTTTTAATTACATTTAATTATATGTAAATTGATGGCTTAGGCCCTTGGCTTTCCAGATAAAGCTTCCCACGCACCGTTAGCACATAGATGTCAATTTTTCAAAACCTTCCTAGTTTTCTCTTCCTGCAGAATCTTATCTGCCAGTCTGTTCTGTCTCAATCTCCTGGAGGGACTTTGGGGGTCTCTTAGTTTCCATCAATAGGAAAGTCCAACATAAATAAGACTCTGATATATCTTCGCCATCTTCAATTTGTGCATGTCTGGCCTACAGAAGTGGTCACATGTTACACATGTGCAGGATTGTAAAAGAGGTCCCTGGAATAAAAGCAGGGTTAAGATGTTTTTAAAAGCTACTTCACAACAGGAATAGAACCACATTAATAATAATCATTATAGAACAGTGATGAAAAGGTTTCATCTGTGGTTGCAGAGTTAAGGGAAATGAAGTAATCTCTCAGTGCTTGCAGCTGTGTCTGTCATATCTATTCTTCAACCTACACTAAAGAGACAACATCATCACACTACCTTCAACCTTCAGCTCAGCTCCCCATCCCAGATTCTGTGATTTGTGGGGGAAGATAATTCTTCTATCTCTGATGTCAATCAAGCTTTGCTTCCACCCTACCAGCTTGGACCTTCTTGAAGATAAGCGGGCAGGCTTTCCTTCAGGATTTCAATCTTGCACATAGTTTTGTTTGACTGGAAACTTAAACTGATGGGTGTAATTTAGTTTTTTTCTCTTTGACAGGCAACTGCTATGTCAGTGGATTGTCTTGGACAGCATGCGGTGCTCTCTGGGTGAGAAATTTGTGGAAATCTCTTTCAGAAGTCAAATCAGTGGCCTTCAGGCTGATCTTGATTGAAAAGCTCATGTAATGTTGAGGAGGGTAAAACTGAATTCTGTTCCGAGCTTTCTGGGTCTCGTTTCCAACTTGATAGAGGGTAAAAGACAGAAACATTAACTCAAACGCTGCTGCTGTTTCTGCAGTGGATGCTTTCCTGATGACACCAGTGGAGTCTTTGGAGTGTCACTTAACTAGTATGGCCATCTGGAATTCTATTTGAAGTACAGATCACTGATGGTTTTCTTTAGAATCATAAATTGATTCATAGGCTCTTAAATTATGCAAGTGGGTGGGAGATTCTGGATTTTGCTGTCAATTCCCCTGCCAGGTAAATCCATGCAGTATGATCAGCTACAAAATTAATGGCCCAGTTTATCCTACCGTAGCTTTCCAAAGCCCATCTCCCCCACTCCACTCCCTACCCCCTATTTCCTTTTGTATAGGACACTTGTGTGGCAAGGTATGTGTGAGGAACTGAAGGGAGTGGTCTGAGAGCACCTGACCCCTATGTACATTGGCCTTTGCCTTCTCTGTCTCTGGATCCTGAAGGGAAACATGAGAGAAGAGTAGAAGTGTCTCTCTTGTAAATTAGGACCTAGGCTGAGCAACCCTTGGGCTCTGACATTCCTCTGAGTGTGCACCACAAGGTCAGGCCTTCAACAAATGAATTACATATTTGAAAAGTGCAAACCACTGTGCTTACGCACTGGAGCACCATCACCAAGATATGGAGGGACTAGTCAGGTTACACCAGGCCCAGAGGAGGTCAGGACAAGGATGGGGGAGCAGCTATCATCATGGTCCTCTAGTGATGTGTGAGGGCATAACCCTGCAGAATGCATGCATGGTCTTGCAGTTCTGGGTGTTGGAAGAAACCCTCTAGATTGGTATGGCATGTTAGCAGGTGCCATAGATATTAGGCTTTCAAGGCACCTGCTCCCTTTAGCACTGTGACTCTGAAGCCTCCTGAGTGGCTGGTGTTTAAACCACTCGGGCTGCATGTGCTTTGCTCCCATCTGTCACATTACTATGAGCTAATAACTAATTGCCATATGCTAATGGCACATTACCAGCCATTAGCATGTTCTTTTCAAAATGAAAGATGTGGCTGCAGCTGTCTGGCTGACTCCATGGTTGTGCTCAATGGTCGTTCCTCCCTCTACTGCTCCTGTCTCTACCTCTTTAGAGCAAAAAGACAAAGTCTTTGGATACCCACCCCCAAGCCTGCCTGTCTCCTGCTTGCAGTCACATCCCTCAGTGCCACTTTGTCCACAGCAGTGTCTGATTTGAACAGGAACAGCAGGCCGGGCAGTCAGTGTAGGTCTAACTGGATACCATTGCCACCTGCACGTTTTGATTTGCACATGTCAGTAACACAGCTAGCTTGCCTGGGTTTATAACGGTTTAGGGGGCAACCCTGCAATTTTGAAAATCTGCTGTGTGTGCCACGCCCAGAGTTGAGCCCATTCCCAAGCCTCTGTCTGCCAGCATGCTCAGCACCCTTTGAAAACCCTGCACATGTCCCTCTCCCCCACGTAAGAGAGGCTCAGCAGCCTTACGCTTCTGAGAATGGAGCCTGAGCTTGGTTTGCAAAGGAAACCCAGCTGTCTTCCTGTTCTTCCTCTTGGCAGTGCTGTCAGAGCACCCAGAACAGCTGCTTGCTCACTATACATCTGAGCCTTGTGTGGTCAGTAATAAGTCCTTGAGGACATTGCAGCGCCAGCCTTTTGTAGAAGTGACTTTAACAGTCCTGTTATCCTCTTCTATTTTCTCTCTTAACAAGAGGGGATTGAGGGAATTCAGTGTTTGCAGGAGTAACTTTTATTTCTGCTTTATCAAATGTTTGTTTTTTTTTTGCATGGTAGGCGGATTGTTAGCTCAGCTTGGTTTCAGGCCAGTCGTGATAATGCTCTTTGTGTGTATGTGCCTTGCAGCCGTCGTTTCCTCTACATAGTTAACCTGGATGTGCCGACGGAAGGTCACCGCAAGATCTCCCGTCAGAGCAAATGGGACATTGGGGCCGTGCAGTGGAATCCACATGACAGCTATGCACACTACTTTGCAGCTTCGGTGAGCTCGCTCTCTTCAAACACATCTCCATGAATGCCCTAGTTCTGCAGTTGGATCCACACAGCTGGAACCTTTGCCTCTACAAGGCTAGCGGGGCTCAGGAGCAGCAGAAGCGGGGGGGGGGGGGGGGGCACTGGCTCCCGAACTGTGGCCCAGCCCCTGATGTCCCTTCCCCCATCACTCACCTTTATGCCAGTAAAAAGTGGGAGGGCATAGTGCTCCCACTCCCAAAAGTGATGGGGCCAGGCCTCCTGACCCCCTCTGTTCCAGCACCCCTGGCAGGGCTCTGTGCAGGCACAAGAATAGTGTCTATATGCCTACCTGTGCAAATCATATTGCAAGATCAGGGCTTACGTTTGGTTTATTGCTGGCCAGGTGGTAGTTCTTAGTTACGGGTCTGTGAATGGTGATTCTAGATGGCTCTTACTTGTCTTTTCTAAAGAACCTTCTCAAATAGATCGGGCCCACAAATTAACATTATCCAATATGGAATGATGGGCTCTGCATTTTTTTAACCCCTCCATTTTGTTACATGACTTACAAGTGTGTTCAATTTCTTGCTCTATACTATTGTGTTCTTGGCATTGCTGATGGGATGTGGTTTTTGACCCAGCCTGTAAATAAAGCCAATCAATATTGGCTCACCCCCATAACAAACACAGGAGGTGAAAAAAGAGTTGGGGTTTGCAAATGGGCAAAGGACCTAGTTAGTAAGGAATGAATGGTTTTGGTATAAAGAAATTAATAAGGTGGCACATGGACTAAAAAGCAATAATGTAAAACTGTATCTAAAGAGGGCTGGCATGGAGATCCACATGCACCCTCGCTTCACTTTCCAGCCCTGATCCTTATGGTCTGCACAAACCAGGTCCTGCAGTGATAGAGGCAGTGTGCTGAGCCCCTGCTAAGCCTGTCTCCTGCCCCTTTGCAGAGACCCACCGGTTGATTGGTCACAGGCTCTGAACAGACGTTTTCCCATTCAGCTGTCAAGATGGTGGCTGTGTTGGCCTCATCCATTTCCTGGCATAGTCTAAATGATCCACCCTGGAGAGCCCAGGGGTTATTTATTTATTTCTCTGAACAAACTCTTAGTTCAGGCCTGCACAACTCGTAAAGTGGCGAGGGCCATATTACTCCAAAGAAAACAGCTGAGAGCCGAAACCCCCCGGCCCCGCTGAACCCCCCCCAGCACCGCGCAGCCCCCCGAAACACAACACCCCCCGCCCCACAGAAACAACCCCCCCAGAGCCACCCAGCCCCCCTGAAACAACCCCTCCCCCCCCCAGCGCCGCCCGCCCCACAGAAACAAACCCTCCTTCCCCTGCGGGCCACACAGTGAACCCACCTACTCACCCCCCGCGGGCCGCACAAAGAGCCCACGCGGGCCGCATGCGGCCCCCCAGGCCGCATGTTGTGCAGGCCTGTCTTAGTTGGAAGGTTTTTCCATGTTTTGTCCTGAGGTGACTTTCACATTGAAACTAAAGGTGGTTTTAAAATAAAAAATGGACACGCGGAGGAATCCTCCTACGTTTGTTGCTCTGACCCATGAGACAAATGACAGGTGTCTTATCAATGCCTTCAGGCAGCTGGCTCTTCCTAAATGGCTTACAAAAAGGTGCCCTTTACTACTGCTTTTTGATACTGACAGCCTGTGGTGATCACAGGCAATAATACCTGGCAGCCCAAAAGCAATGTTAGTTGCAAGCCAAGGAAGAGGCTTCTCTTCAAATGCAGGCTGAAAAAGGAATTCGGTGTCCTCGCAATGCTGGTTCCAGCAGCAAGCCAACTTCCTGGGAATGCTGTAAGTAAGCAGTGTGAGCTTTGCTAATTCCCAGTGAACCGGGGGTCCCTCCAGGTAGCCTTGCCTTCAGAAGAGCAGTGCTAAAGTTCTAACCCAGCGTCTTCAAGACTCAAAGAGCATCCTTTTGTTCCCCCATAACAAGCTGTAGTTTGCATCAGTGTCGTCATAATAGGTTTATAGGTATCCTCGCTGCTGAAGCACGTCAGGGAAGGAGTTTGCATTAGGGCTCATGTGGCGGCATCCCCATCTCCAGGCCAGAGGACCGTCCTTTTTTTCCCCTTGTTGTTGTTGGCTGACGTTCCAGTGGCAGTGTGGAAGAAGGCTCTCCATAGGCTAAAACTTACCCTATCTAATTTGGAGGCAGGAATGCTAGAGTCCTTTCCCTTGAACTCTGTGCAGTGTTCTCAAGACACTTCTGAAGTCTTCAATGGTTTTCAAGTTTCTTTGGAGACAGCGGGTCAGCACTCTCTAGTGAACTACACCTTCGGTGGCCCTTTATGGCTGTGCGCAGGGGCTGTGAAACACCACCACTGACTTGGGAGCGATTCACATTTCATTTGCATGCTGTAAATGACTGAAGATAGTGCAGGCAGAGAGGAAATCCATCCCAAGGTTGCTGGAGGAGGAGTTCTTATTTTTTGGCTTCTTCCCATAGGAATTCACACACACCCTGTGCCTGGCTCTGACTAGAGTCTGGCCTGGGAAAATTCATGCCCTTCTGTCCTGGGACCCTGTTATTCCCCTGCCTTCAGGATAGTCACAAACATTCCTCCAAGGAGGGTGAACAGACCCCTCTGAAGCCATTGCTCATGCTTGCCCTGAGGAGTGGTTGTTGGGAAGCACTCACTGAGTGTACAGCTGTTGCTCTCTGGAACCAGGGGCTGTGCTACTGGAGATGCCACCTTCCGGCTGACGTGTGCCACTGAGGTCCTGAGACACCTGCTGACACATCCTACAAAGAGATGAGGTGGTAACCGTGGTGCCCTGACCAAATTTCACTGCGGTACTGGTACTCCATCTCCCCCAAATCCCCTGACGCTTTCAACTGGCTGTAGGAGTCTCCCTGTTCTAAGCCCATGTACAGCATTGCTGTCCCTGTTAAACAGCTGACCCATTCCATCACAGGGCTGGAGGGCTGCGTTTTACTGATGGGGAAGTGTGTATCCATCTGTAAATACAGAGCTTTGGAATGAATAGTGCTGCATAAATGTAAGCTGCCTGTACTCTGCACTATTAGTGTTTCCAGTGGATGTCTGTACTGCTAAAACGAGCGGATAATGAAGATAATTAAATGGCAAAAACTTTAACGCAATTAATGTTCTCCGGAATGTCCGGTTCAGTGAAGCTCAAACTTCTGAAAACCGGACAGTACAGAGTTGAGCTTGGGTCATGTTCAATGGACTGCTGCTTATCTACTTGCACTATCCAGCTGCTGGGAAACGTTGAAGCTAACAATTCTGTTAAGTCCTTTGTCCGTGCATGCTCAGTGTAATCAGTTAGACGCAAGAACAAGCGCAGGAGGCTTGCAATGAGCCCTTTTTGAAATAGCATTTAATTTAATTTCCCCCAAAGAGCTGGGGGTGCTGTGGAGACCCTGGTGTGATGAGCTGAGCCCTGGTTTTATCTCTGTCTGTGAGTAAAAGGAAGGTTGCCAGAATCTGTCAGCTCTAAGAAAAGCTGTTTTTTCCAGGAGCTTTATTTTGGGAACCCCTTGGCCAAATGGGGCCAAATTTGGATCACTAACAAAACCCCACAGCCCCGAGGCACACTGAATTTCAAGGCAATCCGATTCACTGTTCAGATTTCAGAGTACTTGGAGTCAAGCTTTAAACAGAAAACTGCTCTTAACTCTAGCAGAGCGGTCACTCTGCTGTAACAGGAATGAGTCTTGGAACCACACTATTATTTATTAGGTATATTACGGTAATGCCTTGGAGCCTTAGTCATGGACCAAGACCCAGTTGTGCTAGGCACTGTACAAACACAAAACAAAAATACACTCCCTTCCCCAAAGAGCTTCCAATCTAACTTACCACACATACACCAGGGTCGCCCTTGTGGGTCTCCAAATAGCAATGTGAGCTGGGGCCTTCATTCCCAAGCAGAAGGAGTAGGAAGCTCCTTGAAATGCTCCTACTGTAGCAGTCACTCCTTCCTGTTTGGCAGTGGCATGAATGGGTGTGGGGCCTGTCACCCACCTGTCATTTAAAATTCCAGGGTAAATCTGAAAAAATGCAAAGGAATTCCTGCAGGCTGACTTGTGGCTGCTGGTAGTTTGAATGCCACACTCTGGGTACAGAGCCCAGAAAAGGACATTTAGGAAAACATTTGACCTTGGGATTTTGTCTCCATTCTTATTCACCTCTAATTTTGAGTGAATTGAAGCAAGATTTAGGCCTCGAAGAGAGTTTCAAAAGCTTTATCTCCCAGTCAGGAATGGGTTCATCTTCATTCCCCTCCCAGTCTGAGCAAAGCCTCTGCCATGAAGGGTTTGACTCACCAGTAACTGATATCGTTCCAATCGCAGGAACCCCAAACCTGACAGATCCGGAGTCCTGTACTGCTCCAGGGGCCTTCCACCACCTCATTTTATCCATTTAATTTCAGAGCAACCAGCGAGTTGACCTGTATAAATGGAAAGATGGTAACGGGGAAGTTGGCACGTCACTGCAAGGGCATACGCGTGTGATCAGGTATGATAATGAGGAACCCAGCATCGCTCTGAGGTACTGTGAAGAAAATCTTCATAGCTGGTGTCCATTGAAGTATAGTTATCACAGCCCCTTTGCTTGGAGAAATTCAGACTATTTTTACCCACTTCCTTATCCCATGTTGCCACCACCCCACTGGGAGAAGATGTCTGATTTAAAGACAGACCACCCTTCCATGGCTGCAGCATGCACATCTGGTTCAGATTAGCCTCTGGTGGCTTCGGTGTCATTACATTTTCCCATGGCAGTTCTCCTAAAGAACAGCAGCCACCATCAGGGAAACAGACAGCAGTGGGGCTATTAAACTGAATCGCACCTATGACTTGGAATGACACCAGATATAGGGAAGTAGGGCACAGGCTGTCCTTAATGCACTAGTACACAGGGAAGCTCTGGAGTCTGATGCATGCCAGCGGGCGGGCCTGGGATTGTCACAGGACTAATGCTTTCATTCTGTGTTGGGGACGGGGTGAAGAAAGCATTTCTCTTTTGCATGTGGATTGTGAAGATTAATTGCAGCCCTTTGGAAAGTTGCCAGCCCTCTCTGAGTGAGGGCTGCATTTGTGTCGCACATACAGTTGTGATGCGCCTGGCAAAATGGAGGGCTGGGGCTAAGAAATGCCTGGCAATCTGGGGTTTGCTGCTAAAATATCCCCTCTCTTTGTGGGGCTGTGGGCAGAAGTAGTAGCTATAAGGCAGAGTGTGGCAAGGATCGTTTACTTAAAGAAAAAAGGTAGGTCCTGCTTTTATTCATGAAGTCTTTAGGAAATCTCAATGCAAATGCCATGGGTTTGTTACGGAAAGGTGTGGAGGGTTGCTTTATAAACTGCCGAGAAGAGAATGCCAGTGGTGTGATATGTGCGTAACTGACAATTGTGTTCTCCTTTGGTTTTGGATTTGCAGTGATTTAGACTGGGCCGTGTTCGAGCCAGATCTGCTGGTCACCAGTTCTGTTGACACGTATATCTACGTTTGGGATATCAAGTAAGAACAAGAGCCTCCACTCTTGCGCTGTGGGAAGATTACGGGGCTTCTCTTTTCGGTGACTGGCAGCTTGGAGGGAAAAGTGCTCTCATACTCTCAGCTGTGCTTGCAGAAGCCAGAACCAATTCCCTTAATCTCAACGGCTCCCAGTCCTTCAAGCAAATTCAGAATCTGCACAGTTGTGCTGTTCTATAAAGTTATGTCATGGTCTCATACTGTACAGGAAGAGGCACTGATTGATTTCCCTCCCCCCCCATCTTTCCATCACCACTTTTTTAATAGAAAACTGCCTTTTTTCCCCCTTGTGGGGAAAAGAAAAAACTCTATTTTTGTCAAAAACCTTCAGTTTTTCAACAGCCTGAAAAATTGCAAAAAAACACTTACAATTTTTTTTGTTTTGTTTTTATTTAAAGTATTTCATTAGAGTGAAGCATTACTTGACCAGTTCCATCTAAGAGTGAGTTAAAGTCCTAAGGTCGGAGTGTCCGCTGCTGTGAGTTGTCACAGTGCTGCATTGACTTACACCAGCTCAGCATCTGGCCCATCGGGACTGCCCAGCTTTATTAATTCCTCCTAATTTTATTATTATAGCCTGGAGACAGATAAGTTGTCTTTACTCTGGGGCTGTGATTTGCTGTGAATTGGGATCATCAAAGGCTTTGATAAATTGTTAGCAGGTTGTCTAATTTTACTGTAGCTTCTTCGTATACTGCTGAATCTTCTTTGGAAATGTTATGTTGTAATGTCCACCGGTAACGCACAAGAATGGCACTAGATGTCCCTTTATCTCCCACAATAGCCACATGCCAGAGGGAGCATAGTTTTTCTCCCCCCACCCTATCACAAAGACTGCTAAAAAGCTCCCAGGTATAAATAAATTAACTGGAAGGGACCTTGAAAGGTCATCAAGTCCAGGCCCCCTGCCTTCACTAGCAGGACTAAGTACTGATTTTGCCCCAGATCCCTCAGTGGCCCCCTCAAGGATTGAACTCACAACTTCGGGTTTAGAAGGCCAATGCTCAAACCACTGAGCTATCCCTCCGCCCTTAGTTCTGCCTATAGTCTTAGGCCTGGTCCACACTAACCCCCCACTTCGGACTAAGGTACGCAAATTCAGCTACGTTAATAACGTAGCTGAATTCGAAGTACCTTAGTCCGAACTTACTGCGGGTCCAGACGTGGCAGGGAGGCTCCCCCGTTGATGCCGCGTACTCCTCTCGCTGAGCTGGAGTACCGGCGTCGACGGCAAGCACTTCCGGGATCGATTTATCGTGTCTAGACAAGACGCGATAAATCGATCCCAGAAGATCGATTGCTTACATCCGGACCAGGAAGTAAGTATAGACGTAGTGTTAGACTCATAGAACTGGAAGGGATCTTGATTGGTCATCTAGTCCAGTCCCCTGCACTCAAGGCAGGACTAAGTATTATATTTAATCTTAATGCTTTACATGTTAAACCACAGGTTAAAATCATGATCCTTCTCTGGCTGGTGCCCCCTTCCATTAGACTTGTTTTAGCTTAGACAAGTTTGTGTCACATCTGCCTCCTGGTTTAAAAAACAACAACAACCCCTCAGAGATAAATGAGATCCAGGAGCCAGTAATAAGTTCAATTTTCCATTAGAAAGGACCTCCCAGGGGAGAAGGGGTTGTCCCATCTCAGGAGAGATGAGGGACTCATACTGGTAATGTTGTGTTTCAGGGACACCAGGAAACCTACAGTCTCACTCTCTGCAGTTGGTAAGTACTTGTTCCTGTTATAGGCATAACCTCTGCCTGCATTGTCATATGCCTCTGCTATTCCATCCTCCCTGCTCACTCGGGTTTTCTTCTGCATTCAGACCCAAGGCATGAAAACACTAGCGTAGGTGACTGTCCCACACAGCAGCACCCTGGGCAGTGACTATTCCTTGGAGGTCCAAAGGCTCTTTTCAGAAATGCTGTTTAGAGCAAAATTGAGGTGTATGAAGAGGAGAGGCCTCCTTGGGTTGCACGCTGCCATTTTCCAGTGCCAGAATCACCACTAGGGCCAAGAGTCACAGCGGTTTGGGGCGGACCAGTATTGAATGAGTGGGAAGGAGGCTGGCTGGTTGGCTGCACGCCTTGAGCAGCTGCGAGGCAGCCTGAAGAAGGAGCACCTGCAGTGCAGTGTGGGAGTGGCGTGGCAGCCAGCTGAGGGCAGGGGAGGGCGTTGTAGAGATGGCTGGCCGAAGGAGGAGGATGGGCTTTAGCAGGTAAATGAGCTATGAAAAGCGGTTGAAAGCACAGAGGGCAAGGGTGATAAGAGGGAAGGGTCTGGGCTTTCTCTCGCTTTGGCTATGATTATGCCTCAAGCAGACACCTGCTCCATATGCAGGAGGTGCTATGGTGCTGTGCTCATTTGTTCCTGTGCTGAGAGAGCCATTCACGTGCATGTCATGCTGGCAGGCTTGCTAGGGACTCTGTCTTGTAGCAATGGCTGACTATGACAAAAGGGAAGGAGTTAAAGCACGAGAGCTGAGCTCTAGTCCTGCCTCTGCCACTGACTTTATCCCAGTCGCCTCCTCCCCATAATACTTACTCCCCTCTAGGTGGGCTTGGGAGACTGAATGAATAGTTGGAAAGCTCTTTGAGATCCTTGGATACAGGACCCTGTGGTGGTGCTAGGACAGCAACTAGAGGGAACAGGGGATAGATTAGTAGATCGCACTGTCACCAGGCAAAGGCAGGTTTATGTGATTGGGGACTCCTTACTGAGGAGGTTGGACAGGCCTGTGACCAGGGTGGACCCAGAGAACAGAAGGGTGTGCTGTCTACCGGGCGCTAAGATACGGGATGTGGACCTGCGGCTGAAAAGGATCCTAAAAGGAGCAGGTAAGAACCCCTTGATCATCCTTCACGTAGGAAGGAATGTCACAGCTAGGTTCTCGCTGGAGAGAATCAAGGGAGATTATGCCAGGCTGAGGAAAACGCTTAAGGAAATCGAGGCTCAGATCATCTTCATTGGGATTCTGCCTGTTCCTAGAGAAGGGCAGCAAAGGGGTGACAGGACTGTGATGATAAATAGTTGGCTAAGGGAGTGGTGCTATAAAGAGGGCTTTGGGATGTATGGCCACTGGGAGGCTTTCGGGGACAGAAAACTGTTCTCACGGGACGGACTTCACCTAAGTAGGGAAGGAAATAGACTTCTGGGAGGGAGGCTGGCTCATCTCATCAAAAAAGCTTTAAACTAGGAATTTGGGGGAGACGGTTGGGAGATGTCCAGTTAATCTCCACATCAGATTATAACATTGAGAGGGAGGACGATGAGATAAGAACAGATATAGCCGGGGGGAAGAGATTGGAAATGGGGGGGGGGGGGGGGAGGGTGTATACTAGACTAATAGGTCATACTAGCAGTACAGTGTCCATACCAAATGGGATAACAAATGTGAGAGAGGCCAAACGGCATAAATTAAGATATTTATACACCAATGCGAGAAGCCTAGGTAACAAAATGGAGGAATTGGAGCTCCTGGTCCGAGAAATGAAACCGGATATCGTAGGAATAACTGAAATGTGGTGCAACAGTAGTCATGACTGGAGTACAGGTATGGAAGGATATGTGCTATTTAGGAAAGACCGGATCAAAGGTAAAGGTGGAGGAGTAGCATTCTGTGCTGCACTCATTTGTTGAGGTAAACTGTAAAGAAATAAGTGATGGAATGGATAAGACTGAGTCTGTCTGGGCAATACTCACATTGGGTAAAAGAACTACTAGAGCCTCCCCTGGGATAGTGCTTGGGGTGTGCTATAGACTGCCAGGATCTAGCCTGGATATGGACAGAGAACTCTTTAATGTTTTTAGGGAAGTAAATACTAATAGGAACGGTGTAATCATGGGAGACTAACTTCCCGGATATAGATTGGGGAACAAATGCTAGTAACAATAATAGGGCTCAGATTTTCCTAGATGTGATAGCTGATGAATTTCTTCATCAAGTAGTTGCTGAACCGACGAGGGGGCTGCCATTTTAGATTTGGTTTTGGTGAGTAGTGAGGACCTCGTTGAGGAAATATTTGTAGGGGACAACCTTGGCTCGAGTGATCATGAGCTAATTTGGTTTAAACTAAATGGAAAGATTAACAGAATTAAATCGGAGACTAAGGTTTACGATTTCAAAAGGGCTAACTTTAGTAAATTAAGGGGACTAGTTAGGGAAGTGGATTGGACCAACATATTTAGGGATCCAAAGGCGGAAGGCGCCTGGGATTATTTCAAGTTGAAGTTGCAGGAGCTGTCGGAGGCCTGTATCCCGAGAAAGGGAAAACGGTTCGTAGGCAGGAGATTTAGACCGAGCTGGATGAGCAAGTGTCTCAGAGGGGTGATTAAGAAAAAACAGAAAGCGTACAGGGAGTGGAAGATGGGAGGGATCAGCAAAGAAACCTACCTTATTGAGGTCAGAGCATGTAGAGATGGAGTGAGAAAAGCCAAAAGCCATGTAGAGTTGGATCTTGCGAGGGGAATTAAAACCAATAGTAAGAGCTTTTATAGCCATATAAATAGGAAGAAACAAAGAAAGAAGAAGTGGGACCACTTAAGACTGTAGATGGAGTGGAGATTAAGGATAATTTAGGCATGGCACAATATCTAAATGAATATTTTGCATCGGTATTTAATGAGACTAATGAAGGGCTGAGGAGTAGTGGAAGCG
The DNA here is from genome assembly GCF_027887155.1 of Malaclemys terrapin pileata. Classification (NCBI taxonomy): domain Eukaryota; kingdom Metazoa; phylum Chordata; order Testudines; family Emydidae; genus Malaclemys; species Malaclemys terrapin. Next base: position 43,336,434 of record NC_071518.1, on the reverse strand, counting down.
AGATGGATGGGAATAAAGGAGAGGGGGTTGACATTACTGTATCCGAGGTAGAAGCCAAACTTGAACAGCTTAACTGGACTAAATCGGGCGGACCAGATGATCTTCGTCCGAGAATATTAAAGGAACTGGCACGAGAAATTGCAAGCCCGTTAGCGATAATTTTTAATGAATCTGTAAACTCGGGGGTGGTACCGTTTGACTGGAGAATAGCTAATGTGGTTCCTATTTTCAAGCAGGGGAAAAAAAGTGACCCGGGTAACTACAGGCCTGTTAGTTTAACATCTGTAATATGCAAAGTCTTGGAAAAAATTTTGAAGGAGAAAGTAGTTAAGGACCTTGAGGTCAATGCCAATTGGGACAAATTACAACACGGTTTTACGAAAGGTAGATCGTGCCAAACCAACCTGATCTCCTTCTTTGAGAAAGGGATGAAGTTTTGGAACAGCCTTCCGAGGGAAACAGTGGGGGCGAAAGACCTCTCTGGCTTTAAGATTAAGCTTGATAAGTTTATGGAGTGGATGGTTTGATGGGATAAAGTGATTTTAGTCAATAGGTCAATAACATGCCATCGCTGGTAATTAGTAACAATGGTCAATGATGGGATATTAAAAGTTACTACAGAGAACTTTTTCCAGAGGGTCTGGCTAGAGAATCTTGCCCGTATGCTCGGGGTTCAGCTGATCGCCATATTTTGGGTCGGGAAGGAATTTTCCTCCAGGGTAGATTGGCAGAGGCCCTGGAGGTTTTTCGTCTTCCTCCGTAGCATGGGGCAGGGGTCGCTTGCTGGAGGATTCTCAGCGATTTGAGGTCTTTGGATCATGATTTGGGGACTTCAACAGCTGAGTCAAGGGAGAGAATTATTCCAGGAGTGGGTGGGTCAGCTTTTGTGGCCCGCATCATGCAGGAGGTCAGACTAGATGATCGTAATGGTCCCTTCTGACCTTAGAGTCTGAGTCTATGAGCTGGTCTGAAAGTGGGGTGCTAAGCTGTGTGGCATTTGTGTGATTCAGATGTACATAGCCTTGTTCCTTCCTCATCACCCTGCTACGTGTCTGTTCTCTCTAAACCATGCCTCTCTTTCCTAACACAATTTTTCTGTCCTCTTATACTTGATTGAACCAGTTGAGAAACTAAAGTGTATCCTAGGGGTGTCACTGGAATGCTGCTGACTTCCCACCCTCAATCCATTACTGAGAGAGGGGTTCTGGGCTGGGTACATTAACATGCAGTATCATGCTTCCCTGCAGTATCTTAAACCAGCTGGGGATCTGAAAGGATGCCATGGGTGTCCTCCTTTGGGTTACACATCACGCTCTTGTCAAAGCGATTGGCTAACACTCCCTTTGCTGGACAGGCGCTTGTCAGGGACCCCAACAATGTTAATCTCCACCCATAATCCTTAAGGGGAAGGCCTAATAGGTTCTGTGAATGAGGACCTCTTCATCCACAGCAGTCTCCTGTTTTATGTTCTGTTTGGAAGCTGGAGGGTAGAAGTTTGACGGGTTGTTTTCTAATAATTTTGAAAGGAGTTGCAAACTAAATCAGGGAGAAGAGAACCTCAAGTAGCTTTATATAACTCCCTTAACATCTGAACCTTCCATGTCAATGCTAGCTCAATTATTTTTCTATTAAAAACTGGGAACCAGAAGGGAGATTGTGCAAAGTAATGCACGTTGGAAAACCTAATCCCAACTATACATACAAAATGATGGGGTCTGAATTAGCTGTTATCACTCAAGAAAGAGATCTTGGAGTCATTGTGGATAGTTCTCTGAAAACATCCACTCAATGTGCAGCTGCAGTCAAAAAAACTAACTGAATGTTAGGAACCATTAGGAAAGGAAAAGATAAGACGGAAAATATCATAATGCCATTATATAAAGCCATAGTACATCCACACCTTGAATAATCATGCAGTTCTGGTTGCCCCATCTGAAAAAAGGCATATTAGAATTGGAAAAGATACAGAAAAGGACAACAAACCGGATGGGGGTATGGAACAGCTTCCATACGAGGAGAGATTAAAAAGGCTGGGACTGTTCAGCTTGGAAAAGAGACAACTAAGGGGGGGGGGGTATGATAGAGTTCTATAAAATAATGAATGGTGTGGAGAAAGCAAATAAAGAAGTGTTGTTTACCCTTTCATGTAACTCAAGAACCAGGGATCACCTAATGAAATCAATAGGCAGCAGGTTTAAACCTGCTAAAAGGAAGTACTTCTCTAGACAATGCATAGTCAATCTGTGGAACTCGTTGCCAGGGGATGTTGTAAAGGTCAAAAGCATAACTAAATTCTAAAAAGAAGTAGGTAAGTTTGTGGAGGATAGGTCCAACAATGGCTGTTAGTCAGGCTCTGGATGTCCCTAAGCCTCTGACTGCCAGGTGCTGAGACTGGACAACAGGGAATGCATCACTTGATAATTCATAGAATCATAGAATATCAGAGTTGGAAGGGACCTCAAGAGGTCATCTAGTCCAACCCCCTGCTCAAAGCAGGACCAATTCCCAGCTAAATCATCCCAGCCAGGGCTTTGTCAAGCCGGGCCTTAAAAACCTCCAAGGAAGGAGACTCCACCACCTCCCTAGGTAACGCATTCCAGTGTTTCACCACCCTCCTAGTGAAATAGTTTTTCCTGATATCCAATCTGGACCTCCCCCACTGCAACTTGAGACCATTGCTCCTTGTTCGGTCATCTGCCACCACTGAGAACAGCCGAGCTCCATCCTCTTTGGAACCCCGCTTCAGGTAGTTGAAGGCTGCTATCAAATCCCCCCTCATTCTTCTCTTCTGGAGACTAAACAATCCCAGTTCCCTCAGCCTCTCCTCATAAGTCATGTGCTCCAGACCCCTAATCGTTTTTGTTGCCCTCCGCTGGACTCTTTCCAATTTTTCCACATCCTTCTTGTAGTGTGGGGCCCAAAACTGGACACAGTATTCCAGATGAGGCCTCACCAATGTCGAATAAAGGGGAACGATCACGTTCCTCGATCTGCTGGCAATGCCCCTACTTATACAGCCCAAAATGCCGTTAGCCTTCTTGGCAACAAGAGCACACTGTTGACTCATATCCAGCTTCTCGTCCACTGTGACCCCCTAGGTCCTTTTCTGCAGAACTGCTACCTAGCCATTCGGTCCCTAGTCTGTAGCAGTGCATGGGATTCTTCCGTCCTAAGTGCAGGACTCTGCACTTGTCCTTGTTGAACCTCATCAGGTTTTTTTCGGCCCAATCCTCTAATTTGTCTAGGTCCCTCTGTATTATAATTGCCCTCTTCTGTTCATTCCCTTTGAAGTATCTGGCACCAGCCACTGTCAGATGACAAGATACTGGGCTAGATGGACCATTGGTCTGACACAGTATGGCTGTTCTTATGAACTAAAAAAAGTCTGTTTAAGTTGTGGTCCCCTATCTTTGGCCAGATCTCAAGAGAGCCATATATTTATAGACGGGGACAGGGAGGTGGGCTGCAGAACGAAAGATCTGCCCCTTAGTCTAGTTACCATCTTATTTGACCCTTATTTTTTATGTCTCTTATAATTTGAGGTGAGCAAACCATTTTCATCCATCAAGCAAGGGCTTTGTATGCCGGAGCCCTGACACAACAGACCTGTGTGTGTCTGCTGCAACAGCTTTCTTCGTAGAGCTGACACATCCTCTGTGTCTGTGAACATTTGCTGAGCAGCAGGCTTTGCAGCTGACTGAGTTCCTAAGTATTGGCGGACTGAGAAATCCAGTGGAGCCGTACGCTGCATCTGTTGTCCCTATCCCTTATCAAAATGCATTGTCTCTGACCTGCCCTTACCTTGGAGAACGTAGAGCCCCAAAACTTGTTTTGAGCTTTGGCTTCTCTGAGGATCCCATGCACAAATTTTACCTCAGAGTTAAGGCTTCTGAAGTGCATTTCCTGTCAGTCTCTAACAATCCAAGAGTTCTCTAGATAGGCCAACACGAACATCCACCACAACCTTAGCTCATCTCCTGACACCCAGATACCCTTGGACTCCCCACCTCCATGATGAACTCCCCTTCACTTCCAACCATGAGCCACTTGCAGCACACATATCTAGCGCCTTGGTCACACGTGAATGCTCAGCCTTCACTCCAACCTCAGCAAGATTAAAGTCCTGGATGTTAGTGATAGGCGAGTAATGTTAAAATCTCTATAGTGCATTACTGATGCGGGTGAGAGCGGGGGTGGGTGGCTGAGTTAATCACAGGGCACAAGGGAGCCGGCAGAGGGAGAGGGTTGGCGCTAAAGTGGTGAGAGATGCAGAGCTTGTAGCTCCCCCCTAGAGGCACTTGCTCCCCGTGACCAGCTGATAGTGGCTGGTGGTTCAAAAAACCATCTTTTGACTTGTAAATGGAGCACATTGGATCTGAGCTCCTTGAGACACACGCATGGAGCCCCCAAAGCCGGGGTTAGCCTCTTTCCGAAGGAGAGCTGCCCTTTAACTTTGCTACTGCGTTCCCATGAAATGTCTCACCATGGTCTTTCACGCTCGCTCCTGAGACGTCTCTCCTCTTGTAACAGTGCAGGACTCACCCCTGTGGCGCCTCCTGCTGGTCATTGGGAATTAGCTCTCCAGCCTTGGACCGCCCTCTGCAGACCGGTGTCCCACTGCCGCTGGGCCCCCGCATCCCTCCCTGGACTCCAGTGTCCCATTATCTGGGGTGCTGCTCCCTGGCAGTAACCCCTCAGTCTTGGGGTCTCCCCACCTCAGGGAACCCCCACCCCCTATCCCCACTTCTCCTCAGTTGTAGTCTACTGCCTGTCACTAGCTAGCCCCTGGTCCCTGGGGTAGACTGCAGTATAAGCCACCCATCACAGGCAAGGGTGGATTTGGACCTGCTGCCTCTGCCTAGCCTTGGGCTGTCCCCTGCAACCCCAGTACCTGTTTGGCCTTCTGCTAGGCCACAGCCTGGAGCTCCCCAGCTCCTCTGCCATTCCCCAGCCCTGCTCCACTCAGGTACTCTGCTCAGGTCCCTGCAGCCAGGTCTGTCTCCCTCTACAGCTAGAGAGAGACTGATGAGCTCCTGGCTCCCAGCCTCTTATATAGGGCCAGCTGAGGTCTGATTGGGGCGTGGCCCAGCTGTGGCTGCTTCCCCAATCAGTCTAGTAGCTTCTTTCCCCTGCAACAGCCCTCTCCCAGAGCTGTCTTTAAACCCCTCAGGGCAGGAGCGGGTGACCACCCCACTACATCTCTTAATTGTATGTCCTGTGTAGACCACAAGTGGTCTGAGATGCTGTGGGTCTGCCCTACATTTCACATCCACTTCCTGTCTTGTTGGCCCACCTGACTTTTAAGCTATTTGTAGATGTTGTTCGCTGACCATTTTCTGCTCCGCTCCTTCTGCAGCTGGAGCCTCCCAGGTCAAATGGAACAAGAAAAACGCCAACTGTTTAGCAACCAGCCATGATGGGGATGTCCGTATCTGGGACAAGCGGGTGAGTTCCCGTTAGTCTTTGAGTGGCCTCTGCATGTTCCCTTATGTGGGATTGAGGCACCATGCCAGTCCCACATTATTTCTCCTTACTTCTTTGTTTTCCACCCCTCTGAATGATCAGTTTAAGGTGAGCGTGGTGCCAGTGGAGTCTGAGATTGAAGGAGGACTGTATAATTGGCCTCCCTCTCTCTGAAAACATACCCCTTAGTACCTTGCTTTTGGCTTCTTGATGGATACTAGTTGCATCAAATATAAAGGGCCCCCTTACCCAGTGCACTGATGTATTTGACTCCTATGGAACTTTACCACTGCACTTCACAGTAACTTTTCTGTAGCCTACAAGCCATTGTTTATCTTTCTCTCTGGCTGGTGACCTCTATTGAGTGTGTGTGGTGTGGGGAGGGGGGAAGCGCCTTCTTTAACCGGCAGGATTGGGCCAGATTTCTTGCTCCTAAGAACTAGCATGGTGAGAACTAAAAAGCCTCTGATTGCAGAAACCCAGCACTGCAGTGGAGTACTTGGCAGCGCATCTCTCTAAAATCCATGGCCTGGATTGGCATCCGGACAACGAGTACATCCTGGCCACTTCCAGCCAGGACAACTCTGTCAGGGTAAGTGCCCAGGGCTCTCTGAGGGAATGTACCAGTACCATCCTATGGGCCTGACCCAGCTGCCACTGAAATCACTGGGTATCTGTCCATTGACTTCAGTGGGAACTAGATCTGGTATTAGACATCACCCGTTACGGCAAGTCTTGTGAGGGTCAGTGCACGCGTGTCGCCCCGAGTCACTGTGTCTGAAGCTGATAGCCCCCCCTTTGGGGCCAACTCAGCTCCATTAGTGCAAGGATGTCTCTAATGACACTGTGGAGCACCTGGCTTGTGTCTGGCGCTTTGTCGGAGCTGAGTTGCACAGAAAATCCCCCCCGAGAGCGAAGCTCACTGACTTGTTTTCTGTTCTGTTGAAGTTCTGGGATTACCGTCAGCCTCGGAAGTATCTCAATATACTCCCCTGCCAGGTTCCAGTCTGGAAGGCGAGATACACGGTGAGTGTGAACACCTGTCCCTCTGCCCCATAGCCTTGCTACAGCTTGGGACGGCCAAGGGAAATTACCTAGCGAGGCATTGCTGAAGGGGCCCTCCCTGGGAATCATTAGCACTGTTTTTTGCCATTGGCTTTTATTAGTCTGACTTAAAAACCTCAGTTACAGCACTATCAGTACGAGTGGGAGAAAGCATCTTCCGTGAGAACCAAGCTTATGGGAGGGGGTGCCTAATAATGTGAAACTTGGATCTTTCCCAGAGGGCTGTAGTGGAGACCCACATACATGGGGCTTGAAGCTGGTGTCTAAAACCTAAAGAAGGCCCTGCAGCTTTGGCTCAGCAGTTCCTTATACCCTCTCTCTGCTCTGTCACTAGCTTACATTGCAGAGATGGAGACAACGTGCTAAGAGTGGCACTATAGCAGCCTGTCCATGCCTCTTTCACAATCTCTACTAAGGGATTTTATCACTTGAGTCTCTTCTATGAGGGCTTTTTAACAATGCCCATGTATTTTAATGGGCTGTCGCAGTTTTTGTGTAGCTAAGAATGCACTAACATGCTGTCTTTGTGGTGTGAGCTCCAAGGCGTTTAAAGCACAAGTTGTTCCTCAGCTTTGGGTATGTCTACACTCAAAACATAAAAACCACGGCAGTGAGTCACAGAGCCCAGGTCAACTGACTTGGGCTCACGGTAGGGGGGCTAAAAATAGCTGCATAGAAGTTCACACTTGGGTTGGAGCCCAGGCTCAAACCCAGCAAGGGAGGAGATCTCGGAGCCTGGACTCCAGCCTAAGCAGGAATGTCTACACTGCTGCTGTTAGCCCAGTAGCGCAAACCCAAGTCCGTTGACTCCGGCTCTGAGACTCGTTGTCGCAGGGTTTTTTTTTTTTTTTTTTTTTTTTTTTTGCACACAGCCTTTGACACCTAGCCATTCAGCATCAGGTTGTACTCACTGTCTTCCCCCAGACACCAGAATGAGCCTTTCATCACCTCTCCCTCCCTTCGGCCCTATACCATGCCTGGTGTGTGTGCGCAATACATAGTTGTAATTCAGTGCTCCATTGCAGCGTCAGGACCGCAAGTAACTGCTAGTGTACAAGACCCAAAGAGCAACACTCAACCGTCTAGGTTGATTGTACAGGCTGAGCCAAACAGCAAAGAGCAGCAGGAATGGTGGGTGAAGAGGGAGTGCTAAAATCCCTGTCGCTGGTGCTAGGTGGAGTTAGTAGTAAGAAGCAGAAGGAAATGGCTAGTTTTAAATGAGCTGTGGTGAATGCCTCTTTCAAGCACGGTGCATCCCTCTCCTTTCAGGGCATGTTGAGTCCTCTTGCATGGTAACCCCCTTTGAAAGCTCCTCATTGTAGGATTGGCTCCTGAGCCCCAACAGTCCTCCTTGAAGTCAGCCTGTGGTAGTGCCAGGACATGCCCTTGTGCCAGTATGAATGGGAAGGTGTTGGAAAGTACAATCAGGGCGATATGGGGGAAGTGAGAGCTGTCAGGCTAACCGTTGTGCAGCTGAGCAGCCCCTCTCTGGGTGTGCTTCTCTCCCCCAGCCTTTCAGCAATGGATTGGTGACCGTAATGGTTCCCCAGCTGCGGCGAGAGAACAGCCTTCTCCTTTGGAACACCTTTGACCTGAACACGCCGGTTCACACCTTCGTGGGACACGACGATGTGGTGCTGGAGTTCCAGTGGAGAAAGCAGAAAGAAGGTGGGTGCAGGACTGTGACTGCTGATCTCATGCAGCTGCCGTTGGTGCATGGCGGCAGCTGGAGTCTGCCTTGCAGCTGCCGTACTCAAGCAATTGCCTTTCTACTCTTGCCACTACTTGAATTAGCCTCTATCTGCCTTCCAGGCCCCACAGAGCATAGTTTATTGTACGTGTCCTGTTGCATGAGGCCAAAAAACCATTCCCAGGCTAACGGAGCCAATCGAGATGAGTGCAGAGCGGATCAACAGAGACTCTCTCATTTCCCACTATCCCGTCGGTCTGTTTTTAAATGGATTTTTCAGAATAAATTGTACAACAATAAGAGTGTTGCATAAAGTGAAGGAAAAAAATCAAAACTGTGAGTGAACCCCTCCAAGCTTCACCGTTTATTGCACAGAAAAAGCAAGTCAACAAATATCAGGAGCATCACATGCAATAAAAGCTACATTTTCAGTAGTACCCACGTACTCAGGACACCAGCGAAGGGAGGTGGAGCCTGGGGAAAGGAACCCTCCTGCCAATTTTCAGACCCTAGTCAGTCATTTTCAAATATAGAAAACCCCACAAAAAGGTCAGATAACCAAACAGAGCAATGAGAACACACACAGGGCTTTAACCGGCACAGCTCCACTGCTGTAACTCCTCTCTTGCTGTAACCGCAGGCCCCTGGTCCTTGATTCACACCCAGGGTCTTATGGTACCACTGCCCTCTTTGGGTGCAGGGCATGGACTTTATATCTGTCACACCATTTCGTTTGCCCTGCTCAGTGATGAGGCTGACAGCACTGGTGCAAACCACCTATCTACATAGATTTAACCAGGACTAATTTCTTCTCCAGAGCAGGTCCCCAGGCCCCCCTCCCAATCATTTAATGGAATTTTTGTAATGGCACTTAGGAAACTTCTTCCTTTGGTTTTGCTCAGAGGGATGGGTGTCCGGCTGTTTTCTTCCCGTTGAACCTATGTGTTGACCAGTAAGCCCTGTGGCCTAGGGACTAGAATACTGTCCTGGGACTCAGGAAACCTGGGTTCTTATCCCTAGCTCTGCTACTGGCCTGCTGGGCAAGTCACATCCCTCTCTGTGCCTCGGTTTCCCTTTCTGTACAGTGTGGATAATGACACTGACCTCCTTGGTAACACACTTGGAGATCTACTGAAGAGCTATGCAAGGGGTGGTGTTATATGTTTGAATATTATTAACTTCTTACTGTGTCTGCATGCCCTTGTAACCTCACAGAGGCTGGGGCTGCAGACAAAGGCTTAACTAAAGGTGTTGTTTAGTGGACACTCTTATGTAGGTTTAAACCTGGTCTTTCTCAGTTTAATTACATTGGTAAATTTACAGGCACAAGCTAAACCAGCACAAGCCAGTTTTAAACCTATTGAAGTGCATCCACTCACAAAGTTACACCGGTTTAACTAAACTGTTTTGAAACTAGTTTAAGTGAAATCCGTGCTGTGTGTAGGGCAGTCCCTCATATGTTTGTGTCAGCCAATTGAGAGCTGGGACCTCTGTAGCATTACAGCCTCAGGTCCTCCAAAGATTCCCAAAATCCATGGGGGTAGAGGGTGGGAGCCAGGATTTGATATTCCAAATGAAGAAAAACTGTTGTGCTCTCTGCCTCATAAAGGAGATGTTACAGGTGAAAACCTTTTTTCTGCTTTGCAATTCACTTTTATGTTGTTACTTGCAGCAGTGTGACACGTTAAAAATAAGTGCCTCCTAGTAGATCTGATTAATTTCCCATGTGAAAACTTTCACTGCAAAATGTATTTTTACCTGCATTGCAGTTTTCTCCTCTGTAACTCCAGCAGCATTCTTATCCCCATTTTACAGATGGGGAAACTGAGGCACAGAGTGGCACAGTGACTTGACTTGCTATGTGACCTTGGACAATATCAAAGGCAGGAACAGAACCCAGGAATTCTGACTTCCACTCCAGCGTCCTATCTACTGGACCTAGCTACTTGGTTCAGTCCACTTATATCATAAATATAGTTAAGTCTGTTTTCTGTTACTGCTAGAAATTATTTTCTCTTCTTTTAGGCTCCAAGGACTACCAGCTGGTCACGTGGTCTCGTGACCAGACGCTGCGGATGTGGCGGGTTGACTCCCAGCTGCAGAGGGTATGCAAAGCGTTTTTGGCGTTGGACTGGGGACAGCATTCTGAAGTGCTAAATTTACCATCGTTTACTTGTATGAAGTGTGACTGATGGCACAAGCTCAGGCACAAGGTCTCTAGATGCCATCCAACCTTCTCACTCACAGCTCAGCCCCCCCAGGATGTGTCTACACTGCACCCTTCTTTCAGCGGCGTGGAGTGTACACGCACAGTCCCCCAGCACAGGTATAGATAGCAGAGTAGACAGTGAGGCACAGCTTAGACCAGTACAGACATACCGGGCTGAGTACATACCGCACATGGTTCTCTACTCACCGTCTACTCTACTGTTTATACCCATGCTAGGAGGCCTACACATGTCTGAATGCTGCATGCCTCTCCCGGGGCCCTTCCCCACTGTGGGGAAAGATGCTGGCACGGGGGAAAAGCTCTGATAGCTCCCCTGTGCTGGAGCTCTTTTCCCTCCTTCAGGGAAAGACTCCAGCAGCGGGGAAACCTTTCCCCGCTGCTGGAGCCTTTCACTCACATGTGGAGCTGTACACCAGTGTGGATGTGGTGTGCTTTCTCACTGCAGCGTATGGCTATCCATATGGTGTGTAGTGTAGACGGGCCTAACGCTGACCTGTAATGTACAGCAGGTTGCACTGTGCTCCAGACAAATGTTTGCTAGGCAGGAGGTTTCCCACTGGACATACAGAACCTCGAAGGCTTCACAGGAACAGCAAGGCTGAGTCCTGCTGTAACAGCAGGTGCACTATGAAGTGGTGTTGTCCAGTATCAATGGGAAGGGTTACCAACTACCCCAAGCTAACTGCAGAATCTAAAACTCTCCAGCAGGCATTGCCTCTGCAGTCCCCCACACACCTGGGCACAGATGGCTCAGTGCTGCAGGAACCCAACCCTCCTAGGGAGTCATGGCTGAGGCTATGTGCACCCTCTTCTGGCTTGGAATACTAGGTGCAAAGCTCTGACGGGGACCTTGGTCCCAGCTGGCCTCTCTTGCTTTCCGACTTGCGAGGGTAGCGGCTCTTCGACCCATTGCCTCCAGCCAGATCACACTGTGTCCCGTCACTCGTTAGCAGGCAGTTTTGCATGATTTCTATTAGTTTTCTCCTATGTCCAGACCTGTTGTTTGTATCCCAGGGAGATGCCCATGAGTAAGTCTGGTAATTGCCATGGCAGCACGCTTGTTTGGTCATTACTGTGTCCTTCCCCACATCTGTCTGTCCACTCTCTCCTGTGTCTTGTAAATCCAGGCAGAGAGATCGCTGGGTCTGTTGGCTATTTGTCTGGGCGTTGCCCAGCCCAGTTGGGTTGTGGCCCTTAATTTGGGGCTGCTAGTCCTGACCATAGTGTAAATAACAATGACAAAAATGCAGCAGTCCTAGTACTGGCTTTAAAAAGCAAAGCAAGGCATGGCACATGATATTCTAGCTCGTACTGATCAGTTTGTCATGGGATGGTATTGGAAAAGTCAAATCCCCTTTATTTTAGAATAAAACTTGGCTAACCACTCATTAATCTATCCCCCTGCTTGCTACATGGGCATGCACACAGAGCCACGTTTGCAAGTGACGGGGGGAAATGTGGTTGAGCAGGCTGGGTGACAAAGGCCAGGCCTCTTCTCTGATAAAAAGCCATGTCTTTCATCACAGGGCGTCGGCAGGAAAGCAGTGCCAGGGTCTTTGAGATGTGGCTGTTGCGCACACGCCCACCTGGTTAATTTAAGCTCCCTGGAGAGATGAGCTGCTGTATCGTTCCTCATGTATTTTGGGCTGCCTTTGTTTGATCCCTGTGACGCAGCACGTGGGTGTGCTTGTTCTTTTCAGCTGTGCGCTAATGATATCTTGGACGGGGTTGACGAACTCATTGATGGGATTGCCCTCCTGCCTGAGCCGGATAAGACCCTCCACACCCAGGACTCTGAACCCCAGCATAGCTCCGGGCATGCAGACGAGGACGGTGAGAGAAGTTCTTTTGCTATTTGAAACGGAAACCTTTTGGAGGTCATCTTTAAGCCAGTGGTCGTTCGTGCTCTGACTAAGAGACAGACGCATGCCTGCTTAACCGTCCTTGTGGGAGGGTGGCTGCCACGACCCTGGCAAGAAGGGGTCATCCACCTGTGAAAGGAAAAAGTATCCCCAAAACCGGTTCCTTGTCTCTATTGTTAGTAGCATTGATTTGTATGGTGGTATCGCCTCGGGGTCTTGGGCATGGATCATGGCCCCATCATGCCAGGCCCTGGGCAAAGGGAGACCTAGAAAGGTGGTTCCTGCCCCATGGAGCCTACAATTGAAGTGTAAGACCAGAGACAGCAGGTGGATGCAGACAGAGGGGGAATCCAAGGAAGTTGGTCAGCATGATGGGCAGTGGCTCGGCACACCGACAGGCTACTCATTGTCAGGGTTTTTGTAGGTATGCCATCCAAGGGGCATTCTAAGAAGGGATCTGAAGGAGGTGGCTTGTGGATGTTTGCTGGGAGTGTCTCCTATTCCCAAGGGGCAGCACGAGAGGGCACAATGGCATTTTTCTGCATATGGAACAAATGAGCAGCTGAGGCAGGCGTCAATGTCTCAGCAGGATATAAGTGGTGGAGCTAGGATGGGTTTAGACCGTGACAAGCCCTACAAGTGAAGACAAGAAATTGGTGTTTTCAGCAGAGAAGGGGCAGCCAGTGGAGGGACGCTAAAGGAGGGGGTGACGTGACCAAAGTGACAGGCTAGGGAAAAGACCTGCGCAGCAGTGTTTTGAAGGATATAAGTGAGGGCAGGATAGGGTTTGCCAAGGCCAGAGTGGAGGAGGTTGCAGTAGTTGAGATGAGGGGCAACATGGGCCTGGATGAGAGATGTAGCTCCTTTTGGAGCTCCCCTCCTCCTAGGCAGGCAGTCTAGAGCCCCAGCAATGGGCATTAAATAACCGGTTCTGTTTCTTTGCAGGTAGGGAAAATGGAAGGGGCTCCAATTCGGCAGGGTCCCAAAGCAGCAGGCCTGATTCTCCTTTTTGGCAAAGACCAAAACCCTTCTGGGCAAGCTAGCAAAAGGGCAAATGCAAACGCCTGTCCCCATGTCTCACCTCAGCCAGCTAACCCATGCGAAATGTATTAGCAGGAGTATTGTAAGCAAGACACAAGAAGTCATTCTTCCGCTCTACTCCACGCTGATTAGGCCTCAGCTGGAGTATTGTGTCCAGTTCTGGGCGCCACATTTCAGGAAAGGTGTGAACAAATTGGAGAGAGTCCAGAGAAGAGCAACAAAAATGATTAAAAGTCTAGAAAACATGAGGGAAGATTGAAAAAATTGGATTTGTTTTCAAGTACATAAAAGATTGTTACAAGGAGGAGGGAGAAAAATTGTTGTTCTTAAACTCTGAGGATAGGACAAGAAGCAATGGGGTTAAATTGCAGCAAGGGAGGTTTAGGTTGGACATTAGGAAAAACTTCCTAACTGTCAGTGATTAAGCATTGGAATAAATTGCCTAGGGAGGTTGTGGAATCTCCATCACTGGAGATTCTTAAGAGCAGATTGGACAAACACCTGTCAGTGATGGTTTAGAATAGATAATACTTAGCCCTGCTACGAGTGCAGGGGACTGCTAGACGACCTCTCGAGGTCCCTTCCAGTTCTATGAAATACAGCACCTCTTGTCCTAGTCTAGAGCACCCTTAACGAATTATGGCCATGGCTCTCTCCTCCTGACCTGGCAGCTCATGCGCCTTTATGTGCTCTCTTGTCTCTCCCTGCAACTAAGAGTTAACCCTTTTGCTGCCCAGCTGGGCATGGGATATGTTCACCCTGTCAAAATTGCTGCATCAGTTTCCATTTGATTCAAGTTTTTAAGCTTTCCTTTGCAGCCATAAGGGCTGGATTTTTTTGTTTTAAGCAGAGAGTAGATTCTGCAGTAAATGCTGTGGCCACAGGATCAAAGAACATGCGAGTCCTGGCTGTTTTGTTTGGCCCTTCCCAGCCGAAAACTGTTGTGAAGTGTTGATGTGTGCAGTTAAACACTCGCTGCCGTTCACCCCGACGCAGCTGCATTTCAGCAGTGGACGAAGGAATCCTATGTTAACATTTGTACAGCGTTTTGGGATGTTTGGGGAGAACAATGCTTTGTAAATAAGACCCAAGCCCTCCTCCCTCAATATAAAACGTCCACAGTCTGTTTGACAATTCGAGGTCCTTAGGAATCCAGATGACTATGCAGGCTCCTGAGGATTAGACACTAGACCAACGGGGAGGCGGAAGAGAAGTCATCTCCCCTCCCAAACTTCCCAGGCCAGGGAACTGCAGTGGTGATGTGTTAGAGGATTAGAGGAGTGTCTTCTGTTCAGGAAATGATCACCTTCTTCCTTGAGAGCCACTGGCCTTTGTTGAATCCATTTCTCAGGCCCCTATTGCAAGGCATCTAAGCACTATAATAAAATCCCAAATACTAATTAACAGCTAAGAGACCCACCCAGCCAAATACAACAGCCAAAAATATCTGGTCCAGAGGCTAATCCAAGAATTCTCACGGAAACCTCCTACAAAGGGAGCAGTTCCCAGCATGGGAAATGAAAGGGGGAATAGATGAAAAAAATACCAGGGACAAGAATAGGCCAGCAGAATTAACTAGGACTTGCCTCATGCCCTAAAAACAGCCTCTGGCAGAGACCACAGCAGATCTCTTGTGAAGGTCATTCCACAATCAAGATCTGGCCATCATGTGGTACCTACCCTTGATGCGGTGCTGACTAAGTGTACAGTCGACCTAAGCCAGACAACCATAATGGTCAGGAAAGGCCACGGGAAGAGGTACAATAATATATCGCCAAAGCCTCTAAAACTCTCACTGAGTTTTGCCTTGCCCACAATTCCTGATTTTCCCATTGTGTCACCTCAGTCATTGAAATGTCTTTTGGCCTTGCAAGGCTATTACTGGCCTTCAGGAAGAACTATCTAGAGTGCTTATGGGCGTATAGCCCATCCTCCTGCTGGGAGAATGAGTGAGGTGTAAGAGTCTGTCTCCTTTCTAATGGACAGAGCCTGCTCTCTGTGGCTGCCTGCTGTGGGGAGTGGCTATCTCAGAATGGTGGCCAAGCTAGCGCCATCCCTGTGTAAACATGGAGAGGCAGGAGGCCCCAGCTCAGGAGAAGGGAATCTTCCTCCTATTTGCATGCTTTAGCTGTCAGACAGGCCACGTGAGCAGTAGAGCTGGCTGCTAGATGTACGCGTTTAGATGTGCACACTTTACAGTGTGTCCTAAAGCCATCAGACTTGGTCTCTCTTGGAGCAGGTGCAGGGGTGAATACCAAAGTGCAGAGCCCTTGCTAGGAGCCAGGAGCTACAGTTCTGCTAATATCGTGTGGGAGGGTCTCTCTTGAGTAGGCAGGGCCCAAGCAAGTTAGGCCTTTGTAGATTAAAATCAAGCCTTAAACTCCACCTGGAAAGTAGCGGGCAGCTGGCCATGTTTTGCAAAGGATGGGCTCTCCAGGGCCCCATCCAGCCTGCGGTCCTTCCCACTGGCTTCAGAGAGTGTTGTCCGTCTGGCCCAAGGGCTGGACCCAGATCCCAGACAGTTGAGTGGTACTCATGGTCACATGCTCTTCGATGGGTGTGTGCCTGTTGCTGTGGGCACCAGGAGATTGGCGGGTGCCCTGAAGCTTTTCTTTCACATTCTGCCTCATCCTGTTTGTTTTCCATTTCTCCTGCCAGCTTTAAAGGAAGACTTCCAGAACGACCTCCTGGTGGGAAGAAAATCAGACCAGCTGGGGTTGCCGCAGACCCTGCAGCAGGAGTTTTCCCTGATCAACGTGCAGATCCGAAACGTCAATGTGGAGGTAGAGGGAAAATTTCCTCCTGCTGACAGCAGGGGACGCGGGCAGGACTGGATCACCCAGTGTCTTGTGCTGGGGACCCTCTCCGAGCACTATGAGGCTGATTGCTTTAAACAACACTTACGTTGGGCCACGGATGCAGGACGTTCCCCAGGCCAATGGTAGGATAATCCCAGGTCACGGTACAGGGGTGGGAGGTGCAGGTATTTCTAGGCCACAGATGCACGGTGGCAGAGGGGTCGGGAGGTATTTCCCAGGCCACAGCTACGATCTCGCTGTAGCTCTTAAGTGGCAGACTGGGGAAATCTCTGCCTGGAAGGAAGTCGCTGTAAGAAGTTCGCCAGTGCTGATGTTGGATTCCAGGTGGGGTGATTCCGAATGGCTGAAGCCCTGAAGTGCGCTGGGAGCTCATTCTTTTGCTGGGGGTCAGTGTTGCCCCTCATGATGTTTTGTAAGCGTGAGACACGAGTGCCGGCCTGAGCTCAAGTTTAAAACCTATGATTGGGGGCCCCTAATGAGGAGGAAGGCGGGGAGCCCTGGAGCTCCTTCTGCTCCACCTCTCCCACCCCCCAGTTGGTGGTTCTGGAAGCAGCCAGGGAGAGCCTTGGGGTCCCTCTCTCCTACCTAGCAGGCCAGGTGCACTGAACTGGATGAGCCCCAGAGCCCAGCATCATCATTACTTGCATTATAGTGGAGCTTGGAGGCTCCAACAGAAATCAGGGCCCCATTGTGCAAGGTGCTGTATGTGTGCACCTAATGAAAGACAGCCCTCATCCCAAAGAGTTTATCATCTTAATAGACAAGACAAAGGGCCGGAGGGGAAACTGAGGCACGGAGTGACTTGCTTCAGGTCTCATATCAGGACAGTGGCAGAATTGGGAGTAGAGCCCAGGAGTCAAGTCCAGCTCTGTGCCCTAGCCATTAGGCCACGCTGCCTCTCGGGAATTGGACTCTCCCTTACACAGCAAGCTCCGGTTTGTATATGGTGCCTGCCAGGAGGAGACATAGCTGTGTGGCTTAGGGGAGAGCTCTGAAGCAGCTGACTTGGTAGGTGGTAGTTACAGGGTTTGTCTGGCAGGTGCTGCTGTTGACCTCTTGGAGCCAAAGGGCCAGGCTCTCCGGAGGGGGTGCATAGGGTTAACCCACTAAACGAGGAGTTGCCCAGTGACATGGGATGGACTGAGAAGGCCATATTTAGAATGGATACTCCCAATTCCTGCCTGCAGCTTCCACCGCAGAGTGGGCTGTCTCGGTGCAAAGCTGGGAAGTGCTGAGCCAATCCCCCATTTGTGTCTGGAGTTTCTGCTATCTCTGTGTTTGCAGCCCCTGTGCACAGTGTGCATTGCAGCCTGGCGGGACCTCTGCAGAGGGACCAGCCCCTTGTGGCGGATTTCAGCCACCATATGGCTAAAGGCCCTGGGAGGTCTGCATCAGAAGTGGTTGCTTTTCCTTTCGCAGATGGACGCTGTGAATCGTAGCTGCACAGTGTCTGTGCACTGTGGCAACCAGAGAGTCAAGATGCGGGTGATGTTCCCTGTGCAGTATCCCAATAATGCTGCACCCTCCTTCCAGTTTGCCCCCACTACCACTATCAGCTCCACAATGAAGGCAAAGCTGCTGAAGGTAGGGATGTGTGCGTGCGCAGGGAGGGGGGTGCACTCTGCATCTGGTATGTGGAGCCCAGATGCAGTGACATGTTCGACTGCTCAAGTCCAGGAAGGGGACATTGAGGGCTGAATGTGACTTGCAGATGTATTTTAGGCCTCCTGGGCTGAGTTTTCTTGACCGTTTCACATGAGTAGTTAAGGTCCGTTTTTCACCTGGTGTGTAACTTGCACCAACACAACATACGTGCTGTCGGATTTCATCGCGGTGTGTGTATGACCCGAGGAAACCAACAGGAGGGCTTCCCCAGGCTCGCAAACAGATACACCCCACACCCTGCTGCTACAGTAACAGCCCAGAAAAATGCCCTCTATCCCAGGTACCCAGAGATCGCAGGGCTTAGCTGGGATATTGCTACCGATCACTTTGGCCGCTGCTTCCTCATTAAGCCCTTCTAAAGCTCAGCTGGGCTCGTTTTTTACCCGCCGCCCCTTTTTAAAATGTAGGGTTGAGCTGAGTTTTCTGGATAATTTTTGTAGGGCTCCTACTAATCCCTCGTCTTCTCCCTGTTCCAAGGCTGGCTGCCTCTGCGGGGTCCGCACTTGGCTTCCAGCTGCTGAAATTCTTTTTCCAGAAGCGAGAGCTGCCTTCCCCCTGGTGCTGCTGTAAGGAGCAGAGGTCTGTGTCCCAGGGGTCACTGTCCTGCTTGGAATCTGGGAGAGGAGAAGTAGAGGGGGCCCAGTACCAAGAGGAAGCAGATCTTAAACATGCCAACCTTGGCCTAGATCTCCCAGATCTTCGTGACAAAGTGAGGAGGGCCAGGTCCTAGATAAAAGTACCACTTTACGTAGGACCTAGAGGAAAAACAGTGATCCAGATGCATCCCTGGTGCAAGTGTATTCATTGACTTCATTGGGCATACACCAGGGATGCTGTTGGTCCATGGCAGTGTGTTCTGCTGGCAGTGTTTGAAGCCTCACTAGGGGAATAATCCATGCTTGCTGAGTGGAGGGGGCAAACTAGGGACGAGCGGTTATTATCAAAGGGTAGGCTGAGAGCAGTAAGATTTAAAGGATTCCCGGGATTGTTAACGTCTGTCTGTCTTAAGTACTTCTCTGTCCCCCATCAGTGTAGTATCTGAGCACCTTACTGGACTTATCCTCGCTCACCCCTGGGAGGCAGTAGATCTGCAGCAGAACTAGGAGTTGAACCTGAGCCTCCCAGCCATGTTCATTTATTATTTATCATTTATTATAGCACAGGGATTGGCAACCTTTGGCACGCGGCCCCTCAGGGAAATCCACTGGCTGGGATGGTTTGTTTACCTGCAGCATCCGCAGGTTTGGGCGCTCGCAGCTCCCACTGGCCGCGGTTCGCCGTTCCAGGACAATAGGGGCTGCGGGAAGCGGTACGGGCTGAGGGATGTGCTGGCTGCCGCTTCCTGCAGCCCTCATTGGCCTGGAATGGCGAACCGCAGCCAGTGGGAGCCGCGATCGGCCGATGCTGCAGGTAAACAAACCGTCCTGGCCCGCCAGTGGATTTCCCTGATGGGCCGCATGCAAAAGGTTGCCGATGAAGTCGGATCCCACTGCATTAGGCACTGTACAAACCTAGAACAAAAAGAAACTCTGCCCCAAAAGGCTTCCTTCCTAATGAATAGCACGGAGTGTTTCTGTAGCACCTTTATTGCAGGGGTCTGCAGCATGAGCTGATGTAATCTTTGTCACCACTGGGCGGTGGGTCAATATCCCCCCTTGCTTTATGGACAGGGAAATAAGCACAGAATAGCTGTGACTTAGCCAAGGCTACACAGCACATCCGTGGCAGAGCCAGTAACCGATTCCAGTGATCTAATAGCCAGTGCTGTGCCTTAACATGACAGCCCTTCTCAAAGCAGAGCGCGGGTCAGTTTGCCTATATTGAGGGCTCCAGGAGGTGTTCCTGGGCCTCCAGACTCACGGTATGGAGGTGTGGTCATGGGTAAGATGACCCAAGCTGCATCTTGTGCCTGTTCCAGATTTTGAACGACACTTCCCTGCAGAAGGTGAAGCGGAACCAGAGCTGCCTGGAGCCTTGCCTGCGTCAGCTGGTCTCCTACCTGGAGTCCGTTGTGGTAGGAAGGATTGCATGCTTTTCCTGCTTTCCTCCTCTCCCTACACCTTCTGCCTTTGCAGAGCTCCCAGCCTTGTCAGACCCCCCGTGTGCCACTGGTGACCTCTGAGACGCGGCCTGTGTAGATGTTTGGTAAATGGGGTGGGGGGGGAGGGCAAATTGAGCATGTGATTGAATGTACGCAGTTCTCAAAATCAGACCCTGAGTATTTGCTCCCTGAGTTCAGAAGTTTGAGGTGTCTCCTGGCTTTGTACTCCCAGCCTGTGCCAACACAGGGCGCTGCAGGGAAGTGTGGAGGAGGTCTAGCTGCGGGGGAACTTACAGCTACTCTCCTTCCAATAGGTGTCACTGGGGGGCCTGGCAGGGGAGTACTGGTTGCGGAGGGAGAGCTGGCTCTGGGAAATTGCCATGCAGGAGAAGCTATAGAGAGCTGAAATATTAACTCTTGTTTGGGCTGGTGGCTTCAGGACATGGGGTCAGGCTCTGGGTTCTGACTGAAAGATCCTTCCACCCTTCTTCAAGGAACCTACAGGTTTTTTCTTTAAACAAAGCTAGTGAGTTGGGTTTGAGCTAAGCATGCGCTCTGCAGAGCCCATGCCCTCACGTTCTCTAGGGACGTCATTAGAGGCAGGCTGGCCCTGTGCCAGGTGCTGTCCCCCCTTGGCTCGGCCAGGGCACATTTGTCTGAGGCCCCTGGTTTGTCTGCATTGCAATGCTGGGAGCAGTTAGTTCCCAGGGAAGCTTGGGGGTTTCTTCCTGGGTTTCCGCAGGTTTGGGTTTTATTTACTTCTTATTGTCCGATGCGGCTTGGGCCAGACACCACCATCTAGAACAAATTATATCAGTCCTCATCTGCAGCAGCCCTGCTATCGCATCCCTGCCTCAGCCTCCACCCCATACACACAGCGCTCTGACCTGCAGCTCCCGCAGTTCCATTCCTGCCCTCCCAACACCCAGCTCGGCTGGTGCCCCTCAGGCCTGACCTGCGGCACGCCTGCTGTTCCAGTGGTGGTCCCCCTTAAAGAGACATTGGTCACGTTGAGTTGTGTGGCAGCATGGTGCATGGGACATGTAGCTAAGCCAAGCTCCCCCGTCTGTTACATGTTGCTATGACGGAGTCCAGAGTCTGAAGGCCAAACCCTCTGTGCCTCTGAGACCGTTGGGTTTTTGAGCTCTTAACCTCCACTTTCTTGCTCAAGGCAGCCATGAAACCAAAGGAAGGTGGGTCAGCAACTCTTCAAAGGCTCTGTGAGCTGAGCAGGGGAAGGAGTCCAAGCAGTGAACACACCCACTGCAGAGCAGAAACCACTCCATGTGCTTGGCCTCTTCGGGCTTGCAGGACGAGAGGTTGCCATGGAGCCAGCCTGTGTTGCGGGTCACAGGTCTGTGAGGAGAGCTTTCCTCCAAGACTTGCAGCATGATCTTGGGTAACTTCTGTTTCAGAACCAGGAGGACAGCACCTCCAGCAACCCCTATGCTCTGACAAACACCGTAACACCACCGTTGCCCACCTTCGCCCGAGTATCTAATGCCTACGGCTCCTACCAGGATTCCAACATCCCATTTCCACGGACCTCTGGAGCCAGGTTCTGTGGTGCAGGTTGGTCTGACGCCTGGTTTAGAACCCTCCACCAAGGGATCAGTTAGCTGATCTGCCTGCTGGAGATCCCCCCCGGACAGTGGGCACTCGCCCTGGAGCAAAGGCAGGCTTTTGTCGCTGTCCCCCCCAGCCGATAGGGGGTGAGATTAGAGTGCTGTCAGAGTTCTGTAGGAATCGCACTAGTTCGCAGCTGCTCTTGGGCCATGTTGTGGGTGGTCTTTGGTATGTGAAACTGGGAGACAAAGAAGAGCTGAAAATATCTAGAGCCACCTGCTGGCCTGGAGGTGCTGCTACCTGTCAGGGATAGGGGGGTTCTGGCCATGTCTTGGGCATGAACACAACCCCCTCTCCAGCAGCAGGTGGGCATCTGCATGCCTCCCCTGCCCCATCTGTGGCACAGCACCCTGGCTTCTCCCCACGGCAAACTGCTGCATGTGTTTTGGCTCCCTGACCCACTTGTCACCTAGCTCCTGTGACTGGGGCTGGTGGGAGAACCGCCCTTCCCCTCCCCCGGGTTGAACCCTTGCACACTGGTACCTTCATTCCCAGCAGTAAGCTCCCAGCATTCCAGCTGGGAGCCTGTCTGTTAGTAACTCCTGCTGCCCAGTAACCCCTCACTCCTCGTCGGGAAGTGAGGGCACAGTCTTTAATAACCAGCTTCCCAGGAGGGTGTGTGCCAGGTAATGACCTTCTCAAGGAGCAGATTAGGGCCTGTTTAAGCTCTGGAATTGTGGAAAGTTGCTTCAGATGCAAGAGCAACTCTCCAGGGCCCTGCCTGCATTCCGGTTTGAAAATCTTGTGTGGCAGGGGTAATAAAACCCATGTAACACGGCCACACTCGTTTCACAGGATGAAGTGAAGCAGGTTAATCCAGGCAGGTTGGATCTGTTAAGACTGCCGTGCCGTGCTGGCGGGCAGGGTGTACTGGGCTGCAGAAGGTTGTCGGGGGCAATACCGAGTGGGCGTAGACTTGCACGTACTTCACATGTACCATCTCTCTCTTCATCTTGTGCTGGGCCTACACTGCAAGTCGAACAGTGAGAGCAGCTCCTCTCTGTCCAGTTATTTATACCACACTCCTCACTGGGGTATCCGAGTGCTTGACAAATGACAGTGCAGAGTTACAGCTCAAGGACAGGGCTTCGCCTTCTCCCTCTCCTCTCCTTGGAGCTAGCTCTTAGGAGCTGACGGATTGAAAAGCTGGGCTCTTTATTTTGATGGGTTCAGGGAAGTAGATTTGGCTTGAGAAAAATCAGATTGTCTGGATGGGGTTTACAGACGAGGGGAGAGTGGCTGGGCTGGTTTGTGGGCATCCCGCCACGTGCCTCATTACTGTTGGTGGGGTTTGTGTGCCTTGAATCCACAGGCATCACTGTGAAAGCTACCCCTTAGGGCAGGGGAAAGGGCTGCAAATGTTCAAATCCTATCTGCTCTGAATGGGGTTTTATGTCCTGTCTCCACAGGTTACCTGGTATATTTCACAAGACCCATGACAATGCACCGTGCAGTCTCTCCTACAGAACCTACTCCCAGGTGAGCACAAAGTCATGCACTTGAGCAAAGCCTGTAAAACCCCCCTAGATTACACCGGTGAATGGATTTGCCAGTGACTGGAGCTAAGGGCTAGAGACTGGGAGGACAGCAGCTGCTGAGCCACTGGCTTTCAGTAAGTCCTGTCGCTAGTGCATTGTCTCAGGAAGTATAAGAACTCAGAGATGCTGGCCGCTTGCTTCAGCTGAGCTTTCCCATGTTACTACATGCCAGAAATAACAGTGGTGCCAGGCTAGTGACATGCTCTAGCTGGAACTCTCGTGGTGGTTTGCCAAGGGTAAGTTACTGAAAGCTTGTTCTCTTCTTTGGCAGATCTCTGTCAGCTTTATCGGCCTATCACAGCGGCCTGATCACACCGATGAAGATCCGTACGGAGACCCCAGGCAATCTGCGCTTGTACAGTGGGAGTCCCACCCGCAGTGAGAAGGAGCAGGTCTCCATCAGCTCCTTCTACTACAAGGAGAGGGTAAGGGAAAACCTTTCCCAATGCCTGTAACAACTTGCCTTCCTTCTCTCTAGCCCATTAGCATCACTGTCCTTAACCACATACATTATTGTCTGCGGAGCTTCTTCGTTCTACCAGGGAAGCATTCCCTTATGAGCCGCTCCGCTAAAAAGTCACCATGGCTTGGCTCCTTTGTGTTGTTTCTCTGTCCATTGATTGCTCCTCCGTTTTGACTGGCCCATTTATTTCAGCTTCCCTCTGAACTTGCTGTTCGTTGGACTGATTCCCTTGCTGTAGGTAGGCCTAGCATAACTAAGGCGCTCCCAGTGCTGCTGAACGCAGAGCTCCTACTAGCAATGTCTGTGGAGGCTGCAGAACAAATGGGGACTGTACTAGAGCCTCCGGAGCAAGGATCTCCGTAACCAGTTAGCCTGTGTCTGCTTTCCCTGACATACTCCAGGGTAAAGAACCAGGCCTCTGGCACTGGCTCATTGAGAAACTCCAGGAGGAGCTGCCTCCATTTCTAGATGGGTTGTCGGTGGTCGCATCTAGATGCCCCAGTTGGCGACGGTGGCCCATTTGGCTAGCTGCTGTACACACAGACCGTGACAAGACGTCCCTGGCCCAACTGGGTAGGTGAAGTAAAGCACCTGTTACCATTGCAGAGTGGGCTAGTTCTGACTCAGCAAACCTTTTGGGGATAGTGACCTGTTTTTTTACCATTGTGTCCTGTTACATTGCGGGAAGAAGGGCTGAATGAGTGAGGCTGCAAGAAGTCCTAAAAGAGCTATTTGGTGGCAGGCCTGGAGGTGCCTGTTGTGCAAGTGTTGTGTGAGTAACCAGCCTTGCAGCGTGTTCCAGGGTGAGCTGACATGCTTGAAACAAAGAACTCAAAGAACTGCATAAGCTTATTCACAGAATGCCTTAAAATTCCAGACTTCCAAAGTAAACGGCCCAAGGCCTGTGCTCAGGTATGGAGTTTCTCCTGCAGCAATGGATGGCTTCCTAGATGCCTAAAGCAGGGCAAAGAGATGCCAGCCATTGGCTGCCTAAGAGCCTGAGTTTTCCTCAGCATTGGCATGGAGAGTTAGAGCTCTGGTCCTGGCAGGGCAGCAAAAGAGGAACTGATTTTCTAGCAGTCTGCTTTAATGTGTATTTCCTCACAGACAGAATGTCCGGCAATTGCCAATTTGGGTCTGCATTATGCTCAACTGATAGGCAGCAGAACGGTCAGCCATGGGTGGAGCCTCTAGTGGGACCTCTCCTCGTCAAAAGCTCTGTCTCCATATCGCCCCCAGTAGCGTCTCTTAGAGTAGTGGTTCTACCCATATTCCCCTCAAACTTCCTTTCAATGGGCACTGCCGTGCTGCTGCCTGATCATTAGCATTCCAGCCTGTCCCTGCCTTCACATGAGTCTATTTGAAGAGCTGCCCCTCTCTGTCCTCTGCATGTGCTTGTCCCTGACACACACCTTGCTAACATGCCAGGCTAGTCTAAAAATATGCACATAAGCATCTGGGTGTGATTTTTATGGGACCTGCCTCTCCAGCCCATGGACTGATGGCGACACGACCCTAATATGTCCAGGAAAAACCTACATGACCAAGCATGTGTGTGTTGTTGTGCTGGGTGAAACTCAGATACACTCATATGTCCTCCCTTCCCAGCCCTGCAGGCTTTCCTTTGTCCAGGCTACTCTAAGAGGAGGGCAAGAAAGTAAGAACCGCGCACAATGTCGTTGCAGGTGAAAAAGTCAGACACTTTTCTGAGTGAGTCAGAGGAGTCATGGAATGAGATTTCCTGACTTCTCAGAGTTTGATCTCACAGCCTTCATGTTACATTAATGGTTTGGGTTTTTTTTATCATTTAATTTCCAAGATTTTTAGGGTTAGAAAAAATAAAAATCTGGATCTTGTTAACTCCTTGCTCTGGAGGATTGATTGGTTTTAATACAATGTAAATGGGCCGTTTAAACCATTAATTTAAATCACCAAATGGAAAGCCTGAATTTAAATAATTGATTTTAACCAACTTTTCCCTTTGTACTTTGGTTATTTTCTGAAGAAAGGTGCTTCCTCATTGGTTGATATAACCATTAAAACACGTTTCACGTTTACAACTAAATGATTTATTAAACAAAGGGTTTAACTGTAGTCAGTGAATTAAACTGATTATTTCAGGTCAGCCTGGGAACATTTTTAGATATGCCTAAGAGAAAGTGACCTAGTCCTAGTCCTACATTCCAAGTCTTCCCCTAGTAGGGTTACCATATTTCAGCAAGAAAAAAAGAGGACGGGAGGAGCCCCGCCCTAGCCCCGCCCCTGCCCCTCCCACTTCCCGCCCCCCCAGAACCCCCAACCCTCCCCCCGTTCCTTGTCCCCTGACTGCCCCCTCCTGGGACCCCTGCCCCTAACTGCCCCCCAGGACTCCACTCCCTATCTAAGCCTCCCTGCCTCTTGTCCCCTGACTGCCCCAACCCTTATCCACACCCCCACCCCCAGACAGACCCCTGGGACTCCCACGCCCCATCCAACCACTCCCCACCCCCTGACAGCCCCCCCCCCGAACTCCCAACCCATCTAAACTCCTCTGCTCCCTGTCCCCTGACTGCTCCGATCCATCTCCCCACCCCTGCCACCTGACAGCCCCCCCCAGAACTCCCAAACACTCCCCCCCTGCTCCTTGTCCCCTGACTGCCCCCTCCTGGGACCCCTGCTCCTAACTGCCCCCCAGGACTCCACTCCCTATCTAAGCCTCCCTGCCTCTTGTCCCCTGACTGCCCCAACCCTTATCCACACCCCCACCCCCAGACAGACCCCTGGGACTCCCACGCCCCATCCAACCACTCCCCACTCCCTCCCCAGAACTCCCAACCCATCTAAACCCCTCTGCTCCCTGTCCCCTGACTGCTCCGATCCATCTCCCCACCCCTGCCACCTGACAGGCCCCCCCAGAACTCCCAAACACTCCCCCCCGCTCCTTGTCCCCTGACTGCCCCCTCCTGGGACCCCTGCCCCTAACTGCCCCCCAGGACTCCACTCCCTATCTAAGCCTCCCTGCTTCTTGTCCCCTGACTGCCCCAACCCTTATCCACACCCCCACCCCCAGACAGACCCCTGGGACTCCCACGCCCCATCCAACCACTCCCCACCCCCTCCCCAGAACTCCCAACCCATCTAAACCCCTCTGCTCCCTGTCCCCTGACTGCTCCGATCCATCTCCCCACCCCTGCCACCTGACAGCCCCCCCCAGAACTCCCAAACACCCCCCCCCCGCTCCTTGTCCCCTGACTGCCCCCTCCTGGGACCCCTGCTCCTAACTGCCCTCCAGAACCCCACCCCCTACCTAAGACTCCCTGTTCCTTGTCCCCTAACTGCCCCCTCCTAAGACCCCCCCCCAACTGCCCCCCAGGACCCTACCCCCTACCTGTACCCTGACTGCCCAAAACTTTCTCCACTCCCCCCAAAAAGCCCCCCCCGTTTCTTGACTGCCCCCTCCAGAACCTTCCTGCCCCCGGTCCCCCTTACCCTGCTGCTCAGAACAGAGTGTTGGGCTCTGTGCAGCTGAGCCGGACACGTGGCTGAGCTCCCCAGCACAACAAAACCCGGTCTGGCCCTGCACAGTGCTGCTGGACTGGGCTGCAAGGGAGCTGCCGGCTCAGAATGCAGGGCGGATCCGGCTCCTCTACAGCTGCTCCGGAGTCCAGCCCGGGACTTTCCTGCAGCCCTCCCAGCCGCTCGCTCTGCTGTGCCGGGGGAGGGGGAAATCCCGGACATTGTGAGTGCTTTACAAATTCCCCCCGGACGCTATTTTTAGCACACAAAAGGAGGACATGTCCGGGTAAATCCGGACGAATGGTAACCCTATCCCCTAGTCTCTTGAAAATGAGACAGTCTCCTAAATTCTTTCGGCTGATTTATGCCATATTTATAAAGTTTGACCTCAAAAGCCAAAAAAATGAACACTTCAGAAAGATAACCAGATGTTTAAACTGCAAACGCCTCTGCAGCCATAGCCATAGCAGTCACTACCAAAGGGATGGCTGGAATCAACAAATGAATGAAATCGGTACATTGCCAGACAGAAAATATACTCTAATGTTCCTGGAGAAGCAGTTAAGCTACTGAGATCTCCAAATGAAAATTGAAAATGGGTCTCTGAGAATTAATGTGCCGCCCCTACCCCCCACCCTCAATCCCTAAAAAAGTGACTCTCAATTATTAACCAGGAAAAGTTGGGTTTCTGGTAGAAGTCCCACTAGCCAATGGAGTGTCAATGGAAAGTTGTAACTTTCTATTGTTTCGTTTGTATAATGCTAGTACCCAAAGGCCTCTGGGACTCATAGCACCCAGCACTGTGTAAAAGGCAGGGCCTGCCCTGAATTGTTTACAATTCAAGGTCCTGATCCTGCAAAGAACTGCACAGCTCCGTTGACTTGGATGGGCTCTGGCCTCATGATTTTCTCTGAGGTCGGAGCTTAAGTAATTTCAAGAAAAGAAAGCAGCGTTTGGGAATTCTCTCCAGGCTCATGTACAGAGCACTGCCTCCTTTCCTGGCTCAGGAACTAATACCATCAGTTTCTTGCCCAAATCCGTTCCATGAGAGAAACATGGCATCCCCTCCATGGTAATAGGACAGTGGATGGATTTTCCTGATTTCTCTGATGTCCATGGTCTTGTTACTTTGCATTCACATGCTGGTATCAAAGCTTCAGAATCCACACTACCTGGCTGGCAAATCTGAACATTACAAGCCCAAAGACTGAGATCTCAGTCCAAGGGGGAATCATCCCTAATAGTGCTGCTGCCCGTACGCTGCCACGAGATCCGTACAGCAAGGGCATGTACCAGACTCAGTACTACTTTGAGGCCGTCCAATGAGACTGTCCAATGGTGCCTTCAGTAGAACAGTTCTTTGAGTGAGGCAGAGCAGGGGAATCTTCTCTTTCTCTGCTTGTCTCAACTATATTTAATTTCTCACTGCTCGGCCCTTCCTCCTCCTCTTGTGAAGATTGTTGGAGGTGCCCGCAACCGAAGGAAGGGTAGTTCTCCTGGTAAACCTTTCTCTGAATCCTCCCAGCATGACTCTGTCCTGCTTAGCCATGCAACAAGCTGAATATGAACAACTCTCTCATGGCAATGCAGTTTACTGCATTGTTGCTATTAATGTTCTTTGTGTGGGGGTGATGGTGATGGAAGAAATGTCACAGCAATGAGGCGCAGGGGCAGGTTGTACCAGAGGCTCAGACCATGGTTGACAGCTCTGACTGTCCTTTATCGGCTGAAAATGGCTTGGTATGCTATTGCAGACAGCACAGATGAGCAAGGTCTCCCCTTTTGACTCCAACCCATTTGTACTCAAAGTGGTTTTTGAATCCAGATCAAGGTTTTGTATTTATTCAGGAAGCATACAGTTCATCCTTAAGGCTACTGGAAACAGTCTGTGTTGAATATTTTTTTATAAAGGCGTATTTTGACTGCATAACACAAGTCAGTGAACGTGACCAAGATTATGCTGATCCAACTCAAATGCAAAAAGGAAGGAAAAATAGAGAGTTGGGGAAAAGGAAAATCTTACCGGCTCCAATCTGCCCCCATAGTCTCTGGGTCTGGGGCAGGACTGCTCCTTACCGTCTGTTCACCTGTCCTTTGGTTCATTTCACTATTAAATGGGGCGTCCCTTTGCTGGGTTAGTGCACAGCCTATAACATCTCACAGCCAGGGAGCTTTTCCTGATGGACTAAATTTGTCTTTCACCGTTACTCCTAGTTACCTCCTCTTGCCCGCTCCAGCCTTGCTGGCCCAAAGGAGAGAGAACACAGCCACAAAGAAACCGGACCATTTGGCAGCTCCCACAAGGGGATTGTAGTAAATTAGGTGTCAATGAAATCAAATCAGTGCAGAGCTTCTGGGTCTGCCGTTCTTTTCTCAGCATCTCTAATTGCAGCTCCTGTCATTGGCCCATCCATTCGACTGAAAGTAAAAGGGGATCTTTAGCCCATTGTACGATCCCCGTTTTGGGATTTTACCATAAACACTGTGCCAGGTTCCAATGGCCGACGTTCCTGCAGGATCCAAGGGAGGAGCAAGGTGAGCAGCTGGGTGTCTGAGGAGCCTGCGAGAGAGCTCCTCACCTGGCCTAGTACCTCCAGCCCAAAGGCAAACAGCCTGGCTCTCTGCTCAGCTTGGGCACGGCCCTGCTATGGAGTCAGCTGAGCCACAAGTTCATAGGCTCTGTTAGCAATGGCCTCTTCTTTAGTGTCGAGGCCTATAAAATAAATTAATGGAGATATCCTATCTCCTAGAACTGGAAGGGACCTTGAAAGGTCATTGAGTCCAGCCCCCTGCCTTCACTAGCAGGACCAAGTACTGATTTTTGCCCCAGATCCCTCATTGGCCCCTCAAGGATTGAACTCACAACCCTGGGTTTAGCAGGCCAATGCTCAAACCACTGAGCTATCCCTCCTCTCATGCTGGAAACCCTTTATGAGATCTTCATGTGGGCTGCCTTCCCGGTCCTGTGAACACACAGGAAAGCTGCCCGTTCACCACCCATGACTGCTCTCCATGTAGCATACCAGCGGTCTGCCACAGTGTTGTGGGTTCTGGGGCCATGGCAGGCACCAGCTATGTTAAATGTCATGTGATCAGTCTAGTGCTTAGCTCTGTGCTTCCAGCACCCTAGAGAGGAAGCATTGTCTAGTGGCTAGAACGGGGGCTGGGACTCAAGAGATCTTGATTCTGTCCTCAACTGTGCCACTGCCTTGCTGTGTGACTCTGAGCAAGTCACTTCACCTCTTTGTGCCGGCTACAATAATATTCCTCCATCTCGGTGGGAGGCTTAGCTCATTAATGCCTGGAGAGTACTGAGGTCCTCCAAAGGAGCCAGTGATGGGCTGAGAGACAGCAGCCCCCTCCCTGCAGAGCCTATGGCTAATGTCACACTGTGCAGAAGGAATGGGGGATGCTTCCGATTGGACCTCGTTTTGAAATGGCCCTTTGGGGAATGCCATGGAGTAACAAACTACAAGCCACAATGCCCCTTGCTCCCTTGGTCTGGGCTTTTTTGGATTTTAGTTATTTATTCTTTTCTTTTTCTTTTAATTTTCTCGGTGCCTTTCTTCCTTTCTCCTCTGGGGTGTAACGTTTTCACGCGCAGATGTCTCTTTGCTTTGCCCGGCGGCGCTGGTCCATACAAGCAATTAACGACTTCCCGGTACTGTGCGTTGTGCTAATGCTCTCCTTGCCTTACCCTGTCTTCTCCCCAAGAATAAAGCACTCCCTGCCTGACCTAGGATAACCTGAACTACAGGCTGTCCCGTTATTCGACCCCGTGCCAGGAAGGGGGAGATGGGGTCATGGAGTAGGGGAGTTGCACTATACACTGTACCTAAAAGAGTCCAGAGAATCAAATGTAGTAACACTTCCGAATGGGCAGTAGCATCTGTAGGGACACAGATCCCAAATCGTAAGAGTATAATATGGCCTTGTGTGACCCAGCATTCGGATCACAAAAAGGCTGCTGAGGGAGATCAGAGAGGCTAATAACATAGTAAAAAAGGATGTACTTTTCTTCAACGTCCTTAGCCTTCTTAATTGCTCCCGTTACTTCTTGAAAGTAAAGCTAAATGATGTCTTTGCACCAGTGTGAGAGGATCCGTGAGTCCTAAACCCAGGCCCACGGGCGCTCAGGCCACTGCTGGATCCACACCATCACCTAACAGCTCTACTACTGACTGGAGAATTGGGAGCCCTCCACTAAAGTTACTGCCCAGAGGGACCTGACGGGAGGATCCCATGAGTAAGCTATTTAAGCTAGAAAGAGACACAGGAAGTTGTCTGTGCAACAGGGTGGATCCTGGCTTGCTGCTACAGACCCTGCCACCTGACTCCGGCCTCGTCCCCAGTTCCTGACTTTGACCCTCCCTATTTCCAGCCCCTTGCTCCAGTCCCTGAATCCTGTCGCACTGGTGACTGACTGCTCTGGCTCCGACGGCTATGGCTCTTTGGTTTCTGACTGAGCACTGGTGCACCTGTTTCCTGTCTGACCCTGCCTCTAGCTTTCAGCTCTGACACCTGACTCCGACATACCCATTGGCCTCTGGTTCCTGAACACTGCAGTGATCACCAGGCCAGACCGCCCACATCCCAGTCACTGGTACCAGTCTTCCACAGGCCCTGACAATCAGTCGAAACAACCAAGGAGGAGGGGTCACGCCTATCCCAGGCCTCCCCTTTTCAGATAAAGACAAGGGGTCACAGATGGAGATTTCAAAGAGGTGTCGGAACAAATTGCTAAAGAGCAGCAAGTCTCCTGGACTTCGCAGCATCATCCAACCATATTGGAAGAAAAATTCACTTAAAAAGGAAGTGGTTAAAAAACCTACCATCTCATGAAAATCAGCTGCTGTTTTTTAATTCAGTAGACTTGCTACCCTTCAGTCATAGAATCATAGAATATCAGGGTTGGGAGAGACCTCAGGAGGTCATCTAGTCCCACCCCCCTGTTCAAAGCAGGACCAATTCCCAACTAAATCCTCACAGCCAGGGCTTTGTCAAGCTGGGCCTTAAAAACCTCTAAAGATGGAGAATCCATCACCTCCCTCGGTAACCCATTCCAGTGCTTCACCACCCTCCTAGTGAAAATTTTTTTCCTAATATCCAACCTAAACCTCCCCCACTGTAACTTGAGACCATTACTCCTTATTCTGTCATCTGCTACCACTGAGAACAGTCTAGGTCCATCCTCTTTGGAACCCCCTTTCAGGTAGTTGAAAGCAGCTATCAAATCCCCCCTGCAGACTAAACAATCCCAGTTCCCTCAGCCTCTCCTCATAAGTCATGTGCTCCAGCCCCCTAATCATTTTTGTTGCCCTCCGCTGGCCTCTTTCCAATTTTTCCACATCCTTCTTGTAGTGTGGGGCCCAAAACTGGACACAATACTCCAGATGAGGCCTCATCAATGCCGAATAGAGGAGAATGATCATGTCCCTCGATCTGCTGGCAATACCCCTACTCATACAGCCCAAAATGCCATTGGCCTTCTTGGCAACAAGGGCACACTTCTGACTCGTATCTAGCTTCTCTTCCTCTGTAATCCCCAGGTCCTTTTCTGCAGAACTGCTGCTTAGCCAGTCAGTCCCCAGCCTGTAGCGGTGCATGGGATTCTTCCTTCCTAAGTGCAGGACTCTGCACTTGTCCTTGTTGAACCTCATCAGATTTCCTTTGGCCCAATCCTCCAATTTGTC
Organism: Malaclemys terrapin pileata; assembly: GCF_027887155.1. Taxonomy (NCBI): domain Eukaryota; kingdom Metazoa; phylum Chordata; order Testudines; family Emydidae; genus Malaclemys; species Malaclemys terrapin. The sequence goes on along the minus strand of NC_071518.1, from coordinate 43,303,743 downwards.
TAGGTCCCTCTGGACCCTATCCCTACCCTCCAGCGTATCTACCTCTACCCCCACCCTAGTGTCATCTGCGAATTTGCTGAGGGTGCAATTCATCCCATCATCCAGATCATTAGTAAAGATGTTGGACAAAACTGGCCCCAGGACTGACCCGCGGACCGTGGGAAAGTCCGATTGATACCGGCTGCCAACTAGACATTGAGCCGTTGATCACTACCCGTTGAGCCTGAAATCTAGCCAGTTTTCTATATTTAACAAAGCAGTAGGATTATTTTGGGAATGACAGCAGTAATCTGTAGTTCAAGTACTGGGTATCTGGTTGAGCTCTAGTTAAAACTATAATTATGGTACACCTAGAAGAACATGATATGATAGTGACAGACAAGCATGGCTTTTGTAAAGGAAAATTGTACCTCCATAATCTACTACAACTCTATGAATGTGTCACCAAAATAGTGGCTGAAAGAGAATAGAAAGACATAATTCATTTGGACTTTCAAAAAGTCTTTGACAGAGTCTTTTGCAAGAGGCTATTAAGGAAACCAATGTTCTGAAAGGGTGAGAAATAAAGTTTTGCCATGGATCAGCAACTAAGACAGAAAACTGAGCTAGGGAAAAATGGCTAGTTTTCAACATGGCAGAAGTTTTAGTGAGATGCTCCAAAGTTCTATCCTCAGGCCAGTGTTCAATTTATTTATCAATGATCTGGAAAAGGGAGTGAGTAGTGAGGTGTCAGAATGTGTGGTTAACCCATCATTGTTTAGATGAGTCAGGACAGGAGAAGAGGAACCTAATTGAGTGAGGAACTACAGAGGGACCTAACCAAGCTAGGTGCCTATTCAGCATAACAACAGGTAGAAGGAATGTTATGATGAGAGAATCAAAGTAATGCTCACGGAAAGGAATCCTCTGAACTGAGGAGTGCGGAGTGAAATATAATCACTCAGGAAGCAGACCTGGGCGTCACTGAAGACAATGCAATGGAAACCTCTGCTCAATATGCAGCAGTCACAATGTCTGGATGCGTAAAGAATAACACTATCCATACATTAAGGCATTCTAGAAATCAATCTACCAAAATGATAAACAGAAAAGTAGACACCTTTGAAAATAAGTGTCTCTGAAAAATTCTGAGCGTTGGTTGGAAAGACTTCCTCACCAACGTAGAAATCTGAGAAATTACTCACCATCATCTCATTTCCACTAGAATTAGAAGAAAGCCATGGTTGTATTTGGGGCATGTACTTTGGATGCCAAGAGACAAACTCCCCTGGGAAGCTGTCAAGTGGAAAGCAGCTGGTGTGAGGAAACGCGGGCACCCTAGGGAGAGCAGACCAGTCAATTTTACCACCATACAGAAGACCATGACCGAGCGGAATAGCAGAGACTAGATTCTACACTGTGCACCAGTATTGGTACAGGAAGGATGTCATGTAATGATTGTATAAATCAGTAGCATGCCGTCACCTGGAAAATTGTGTTCCGTGCCAGTCACCCTGCCTCAAAAAAGATACAGAAGAAATTGAAGGGGTTTTTGAAGAGAGGCAGCTAAAATAGTTAGAGCCATGAGGGGAATTCCATATATGTTTAGTTTTAGAGAGGAGACAACATGATGGAGGGATACAAAACAATGACCCATATGGAAAAAGTGAATTATTTTGTTTCATAACCAAGAGCTGGGGACAGTCAGTGAAACCCCATAAGCAAATGTAAAACTGATAAAAGAAAATACTTTTATGCACTACATAACTATCGTGTGACCTCATAGACTCATAGACTCATAGACATTAAGGTCAGAAGGGACCATTATGATCATCTGGTCTGACCCCCTGCATGCTGCAGGCCGCAAGACCCTTCCCTGGACTCTACCGTTGAAGTCCCCAATCCTGTGTTTTAGTGACTTCAGTCGGCTGAGACCCTCCTGCTAGTGATCCCTGCCCCATGCTGCGGAGGAAGGCGAAAAACCTCCAGAGGCTCAGCCAATCTACCCTGGAGGAAAATTCCTTCCCGACCCCAAATATGGCGATCAGTAATACCCCGAGCATATAGGCAAGAGTCTCTAGCCTGACCCTTGTTGGCCATTATGCTGTTCAAGACCTTTCTTGCCACCAGAGATCATTGAGACTGAGAGCTTATTAGGATAATGAGACTATCCACCGATTAAATGAGAGGCACCAAACCCTCCTGCTTCAGGGCAGGAACCAGCCACTAATTGATGAGGGTCAGGAAGAAATAGTCCCCAAATGGACAGGTTCTTCCGTAATTGCCCACTTGGGATTTCTTGTCCCTTCCTTGGAAGCTGCTGGGACTGGCTACCAGGGCAGATGCTGCAAACAGCAAATCTTAATGTTGCAGAGAACCTTGTTCTAAAAACCCTGGCAGTGTGGTGGTCAGACAGGGTTCGGACACCTGTAATTGGAGTTAACTGGGGTTTGTTGTTCAAAATACCAGGAGGACTTTTCAGCAAGAAAGCCTTGACAAACACACTGCGCCCCACTGGGGATTTCATGAGAAGCAGCTTGAACCTGATCTGGAGTCGGTGAACTTAATCCTTGGCATCGTCTGCATTCTCCCCCCTTTCTATCCCTCCACTCCATTAAAATAAATGTAACCCTTGAACCTCTCTCTCACATGCCCCTACATTTCATGGGGCTACCTAAAACACTGCCTGTGTCAGGAGGATTCCGAGGGGAGACATGAATGTTCAGTAGCTAAGAATCCCCGTTCCAAGAGGAGCATGCAGGATTTTGTAACCCTCTCTGCTGATTATGCAGGGATAATTGTAGTTACTACAAGCAGTGGGTGGCTCATTCTTGGGCTGTCTGTTTCCGCATTGAACCCATTTACTGCCATTATCACCTCAGATTGCAGCAAATGGTGCCCTCAGGCTAGCTGTGCAGTCATTTCTCAGGGCTGTTCCCCACAGCTGTCCCCCTCCCCGTGACTGTCTGAACACTCTTGGTTCCTTCCTCCTGATGCTCAGAGGAGCTGAAGAATCTCAATTCACTGTCAAAAGAACAGGAGGACTTGTGGCACCTTAGAGACTAACAAATTTATTAGAGCATAAGCTTTCGTGGGCTACTGCCCACTTCTTCGGATGCATATAGAGTGGAACATATATTGAGGAGATGTGTGTGTGTGTGTGTATATATATATATATGTATGTATATATATATATATATATATATATACACACACACACACACAGAGAGCATGAACAGGTGGGAGTTGTCTTACCAACTCTGAGAGGCCAATTCACTGTCACTGGCTATTTCCTTTCTCTCCTGCCTCTCCTCTCTGAAGCAGCTGAGGAGATGCAGTTCCCACTGGCTTGGATTCTAGATTGCACGAAGGTAGAGCTAGAAAGGTTGGGGACAAATGACCCAAATTTTCCACTTGCAGCTTCAAGTACAATGGGGGCAGGCTCATTAATTGACAGTTGAGCGCCACCTATTATGTTCCCAGCCTCTTTAAACCCAAGCAGCCAATTGCTGGCTGACGTGTCATGAGGTGCCATCAGCCTGTGACAGAGCCCCAGGGAGAAGCACATTTCCTATGCCTCTTGAATGCTGAGGGAAGAGAGGGGTCTTTTAAACCACAGAGGAAAATTCTCCCTGGGAAACAAGTTGAGCAAAAGGGGAGATGGAACCTTGTTTGTCTTTTCCCCAGGCCCCTGTGGAATGACAGACTCAAACACAGGACACTTCTGGCCTCAGGTAACCCTGCTTCAAAAGTGTCTAAACTTTGCCCAACTGAGGACTACTCTTCATTTGGGCCAAGGTGAAACGTCACTTGGGACCTGCTGTCTCCATGGTCTTCACCTCCCTATTATAGGTGAAGGTTGATATGGCTCATGTTTGGCCGCCCACGCCAAGGCTGACATCTGCTGGTTCCTTGGCTTTCTGTCCTACTGCCACTGGTTGATTGAAGCAAACAGGACTTTTAATTGGACCAATCTCACAAAAATGGGGCTGCGTGGATCTCCACAGGTGCAGCTTTGGTGTGGGGGGTAGCAGTGGCAGAACCTGTAGCATAGGCAGGGTGTTTTTTTTGTAACCCCCACTAGTGAAGCTAGGTCAGTGACCAATCCTGGGTCCAAATTTTGCGAGTATGTAGACAGCCCTCATCCACGGGAAGGGGGAAGATTTGATTGCCAGGCCCAATAATCAGTTAATGTCGTCATTGTTTCGCCTGGTGCTCTGTTGACGCCTAGCAGTGTAAATGATCCATTTGTGGAATATTCCATTCTTCCTTCCTCATCCTCCCCTTCCCCCCCCCCAAAGTTACTTGTTTACTTGTGGAAAATGCTGTGTTTTGTCCATGTTCTGAGTCTCCAAAATGCCTCTCTAAAGGCAGGCGAGGTTTGAATCTGCTTTCAGAAGCAACAAGGAGTCTGGTGGCACCTTAAAGACTAACAGATTTATTTGGGCATAAGCTTTCGTGAGTAAAAACCTGTCTCTATGCATCCGAAGAAGTGAGGTTTTTACTCACGAAAGCTTATGCCCAAATAAATCTGTTAGTCTTTAAGGTGCCACCAGACTCCTTGTTGTTTTTGTAGATACAGACTAACACGGCTATCCCCTGATACTTGCTTTCAGAAGGGGTGTGTGTGTGTGTGTGTGTGTGTGTCTCTCTCTCTCTGTCTGTCTGTCTGGGAGAATTGTCCATCTGTGGGTGCTGAGGAGCAAACGGAATCCTCTCCCCTGCTGGGGCCAGCTAGTAAACAGGTGGCCACTAGGTGGCGCACTGCTCTCCAGAGCACTCTGCTGGCATACCTCGGCCGGAGTCAGTGGCATTACACCTGCAGAGAATGGGCCCTGCACCTGCAAACCTGAGTTCAAATGTCACTCTGCTCCCTTCTGACACAAAGGAATGGAGTTTCCTGGCCAATGCTGCATGGGGCACAGAGTGGGGAAGCATGCTGGCCCTTCAAAGTGCACCTGCCACTCTCGCTGTGCATAGCATGCTATAGCACAAAGCACTTTCTCAGTTTCCTCCCCTCTCCCATACACACACTAACGGCTACCTGCTGTAAAACATTGATACTTCTGTGGGTATCCTCCAACAGATCCAGCCTGCTCTGGGAAGTCTATGGGCATTTCCCATTGACTCCAATGAGAGCAGCGTCTGGCCCACAACATATTATTGATTAGTTTCAGGAAGCAGTTCAAGGAACTAGTGGACTGAAGGCAAGCCCTGCGTATCAGAGAGGACACTGGCCCTCACCCTACAGTAGGAGCCCACTCAGAGATTAATTCTGACGCTTTTAGGAACAAATACACAATGCTGTTGAATATCAAAACTTCTGCTCCAATTCTCTGGGGTTTGCACAGCTGGACGTGAGGGCAGAGCCCTTGTAGCTGGATTTTCAGAAGTGCTGAGCAGCACCTACAGCCCCCTTTGATGTAAATGCTCCATGCCTCTGAATATCAGATCATACCTGTGCAGAAGTATGGGTGGGGCTTTGAAAAGCACCCAGGTCCGCCTCATTGAAAGTTAATGGGATATTTGTTCCTATGTCACCCTGACCTTAAATCCCATCCTAAACTCTCTTTTTAAAACAAGTCTCTCCTTCACTTACCTGCCAGAGCCCAGGTCCAGACCCTCAGGGCTCTGTCTCACCTGTGCTATATCAATCAGGTAAGGAGCATGTATTCCTTCTTGGTTCTGTGTGGCAGGTTCTAGTGATGGCCTCAGCTGCTGCATGGCAAAACCCAGAGTCAGTAAGGGAGGAATTAATTTTAAATTACCTTTAAAAATTAAGTGCCTGTATGTGTAATTGTTACGCCTGCACAGTCTGTTCCTGTGCAGTCAGTGCGCATTCAGCAGACCCTGCTATTTCACTCTGTTCACCAAGAGACCTGTTGCCCATATCAGATTTGCCAGGAAGCAAAGGCACAATCCGAGAACATCACAGGATGTACTTTGTTCACCTTAGCCCTGTGTAGCAGCCAGTGCCTCCTGCAAGACATTGTTCCAGTCCCTTAGGCTGGTTGGGCCACTGCATGCACTCACTTCCCTCCCTCAAGTGGTGGGCTAACAAGCTGAGGAGCTGGAAGCGGCCAGGAAACTGGCCATCTAAAATAATAGATGTGGGTGGCCTAAGAAGTTTTATGCATCTTGGCATAAAGGTGAAAACTCTATGGCCATTTGGGGGGAATGCTTGGCTTCCTCGCTCTGTCTCCTCACCAGCCTCCCACAGCAGTGGTTTGGGTACAGCTGGAAATTAGCTGGTTAGAGTGGCAACTGCCTACTGCTGTAGAAAATTCCCGGGCTCCTTTGAGTGTTACCATCAGGCAGCCAGCTCTTCTTGTTCTCAAACAGAAGCGTTGGCAAATGCTGTAGACAAGGAGCACTGGAATCCTATTCAGTCCCACCCTGGTCCTAGACAGTGACACACAAAGGACCCATTAGAACTAGGTGGAAGAGACAACATGGGCATGTCAACTTCTCCCTGTTACTCCGGTCTGAAGCTAGCAGCAAATACAGGACCTCTTCCCACACACCTCTGCTCAGAGCTCTTGCTGAAGTCAATGGTGGTCCTGTGTGCAGTGGGCTCAGACCCAGAACCATTAAAGATATTTTTCTGGCCCTTCTGCCAGCCTTTCTGCATATTATTGGCTTGCTGGGTATTGATTTGTTTTTACTGCCTACTCCCCTATAATTTGTAAAATCCCTCTCAAGCGTGTGTGTTTGCCCTTGAGCTTGCTGACTTGCCTGCTTTTCACTTCCTAGAGACGGAGACACTTGTTCTCCTGGGCATGTCATTATTAATGTTCTTCGGGGGTAACACACAGCCTTTGGAAGGCATGGGTGGGTGATGCTTGCATTACTCCTGATGCTCATGCATTGTTCCTGCCCTGATAACAGGTGCTGTCTTCCTCCCTCAGTAACTTGTTGCCATCTATTCTGCAGAAATCAAGGAGATGGAAAAGCAAGCGTGAGGGGACAGATGCCAACAACCGACCTATTAAAGCTGCTGGCAAAGTCATCATACAGGATATCTCCTGCCTGCTTCCTGTGCACAAATCGCTAGGGGAACAGTACATGTGAGTACACAGTCCTATCTCCAAGGCTGTCTGTAGGCATCAGCATCCCAAGCATGTGCTTGGGGCGGCTCTTTTCAAGGGGCGGCTCTTTTCAAGGGGCGGCTCTTTTCAAGGGGCAGCACTGCGGTTTTTGCTTTGGCGGCGACACTCTGGCTTTTTTTGCTTGGGGCGGCAAAAAACCTGGAGCTGGCCCTGCCTATCTCTAGCCCCAAACTAAGGCGGCCCTCAATGCCACTGCTGTGCTCTGCAGTGTCAAAATCAATGAACATCTTGTTCCACTGAGCACCCATTCTTCACCTCTTGCATCATTCCCATGGTGTCCCTGTCTACCTAGGAGTGATGGCTTCTTTCCCAAAAACCTCTGGAAGGGATGCGTGGTGAAGGAAATACGTGGGAACGTATTTGATTGTAGGTCTACACACCAGCTCCAGCCCTAGCAGCTGAAGATTGTATATATGACTGTTGGAGGACTTCATCATTTGAAACAAACATTGTGAGCATGGGCCCTTTTAACATGCACCCCTGTGAAAGGAGAATTCCAAAGGGTTGGTTTTGGAATGGGCTTTTGCCCCTTTTTGTTTCATTACAATGGATGATGAGGCCTGGAAGTCTCTATCTATCTGTCTATGCGTGCGTGCATATACACTCAAACACACTCTTCCTCTTTCTTGCTCTCAAAAAGGTTTTTTCAACTTTGTGTGTGTGTGCGCGTATTAATTTCAGGGCTGTGCATCTGTATTGTGAGTGCTTTCCTCTTAATCAAAAGGATGGAGGTGCTGAAGCTTTATTAAAGACATCTTTTCTCCAATGTGCTAAATAGTCATTGAAGTTCTAAAGCAAACAAAAAAACAGATGGGAAAGCTCTTCTTTCAGTTGCTCAACTTTCATTTCCATTCTAGTGATATTGTCATTCCACTGGTGTTCTCGTCAACAGAGGGCCTTTGAGGCAAGACCGTCCCTGAATGTCATGTGTTTTTAAAAAGGAAAAAAAAAAACACAAAATCCCTTCCCTGCCTTTTCAATCCATCATAAAGAAGTAAAAATAACCCAGCCATTGGCCAATTGTTTCATGTTCGCAGGTGGTCTTAAGTGGGGGGGGGGGGAGGCTCTTTCTGGTCCATTTATTTGTAAGGTCTTATGCAGCCTTTTTCCCAATACTCCCTGATAGGAATGGAAGCAGATGAAGGAGAAAATCATGGGGGTGTTTGGGGGAGCTATGTTGCCGCCAGTGAGTAGGAGATCTGCCAAGTAGCTGTGAGGTCCACATACCGCCCCACCAATCCCTCAATGCTGTTGGAGGCTAGTCAGTGGTGGCATGTCATCCCGCCCAATATCACACCTGGCTCTCCCTCAAAGTCTAGTGCTGGCTATAAAATGAATTCACTGGTAGATTGAATGGTAATAATAATTTGTAAATGGGGCAGCCCCAGATGGCTATCAGCTTCTGGGTACAAGAACAAATCTCAGCTTCACACTGCACCAGTATGTCACCATGGTAATAACTCTTTGGTGGTGGACCATCTCAAGACGACTGTCAGAGCAGATCCTGCTATTCGCTGTTGGATTGGAATGGGACATTGTGCGGTGGACTGTCTGGTAGGGCAGCTGGATGGCATGCAGTCAGGTGTCTGTCAATGACTATGGAGGAAATGCTGATCCGTCTGACCCTGCAGTGTGATTAGGGAGTTCTGTCCAGTGGTGTGAACCATAACCAACCCTCCCTTGGTAGACAGCGTGTCAGTAAGAGATGAGCCCTCTCTTTCTTTTTCAGTCTGAACGTCAGTAACATTCAGGAGACCTGCCAGAAGAATGCCTCCTCAGCCCTGACAGTTGGACGTAGGGATCTCGTCCAGGTATTGGGCTTGCCATTTATCTAGAGCACAGCAGCTGAATGGGACGCCTTAGCGAACACATTACTCTTGCCTTGTCATTCTCATGCCATTATCCTGGCCATTTCAAGGGCATGGCTGGGTCACTGGGGTGCAGCAGTCATTCCAGAGACCATCTGGAAGGGTTACAACAGGTCCTCCCTGGTAACTGGGGCAGAAGCACTGACACTTTGTAACCTCTCATTGAGAAATCCCTGGCCAGACCAGCAAATGGTTTGTTTCATACCCTTTGCCAAACCAGCTGAGATGACTAAGTGCTCTGAGAATTTCTCATAGGCCAAGCTAGACACAGGGCATGCTACTTTGTCAGTGACTGGAATGGGCATGCATCAAAATCACTGCAGCCACTATAATCATTTTGGCAAGAGGAACTCTCTCTTTCTTCTACCTGTGGGGTTTGTAATAATAGGCACGATTATGGCTGTTCTGTGCTGGAACTGAATACAAAAGGCGGACAGCCTGTGCCCCAAAGACCTTACAATCTAAAACTGTTTTGGGTATTGAGACATTTTCCTTTTCTCCATCATGCTGCTTACATTGCATTGGATTCCACTGGGGCAGTGCAAACAGACTAGTTTCCGTTTCATTTTGTTTGTACTCTGTTATTTTCTGATTCTCCTACTTTAGCAGGATGGTCTGAAGTTTGTGTTGCAAATCCTGCAGCAAAATGTTATACCTTTAAACAGCTACATTATTTCATTTGATTCTCTTTAAGTTCATACAAATGTTTCAATTAATTTCCAACTTTTTTAAAAAAAAGTTTTAAAAACCTAAATGGTGTTCCTTAAATATAAACCACAAACATTTTCTGATTCACTTTATGTAAATATTAAAAGGATCCAATAGCACGTCATAGGAAAGACTAATTCCTAGAAGGGTTTACCAGCTGATTGCTGCAGTGTTTACACCACTTTCCCATTTCATTCCTCCACCTGCACTGCAACATTACAGGAATGTCCTGCTCCTCAGCTGAAACCTGGAGCCTGAGCTGCAGCATGACAATTTCTCAATGTCCCCTTAGGAGCCTGCTTTGTACGAATTGCCCAGCTTTCCCCTGGCCCCTGTGGTCTGCTGCTTCGCTCAGGACATGCTTTGCTTCTGTACTTCAGTTCCCCTCCTTTCCAATCTCTCCTGGTCCCACAGTGCTGCCACATTCCTGAAATTCACTGTCTGTGTTTCTTTGCACTCTGTGTTCTCTCTCATGTTCTCAGCTCTCATGTCCTGTATCTTAGCTGCCGCTGCCTTTCTAACACCTCCCTCCCTGCCCTCCTCCTTTTCTGTGACATTCTGTAATCAGTGGTTCACCCTCAGCTAGAATACTGTGTGCAGTTCTGGTCACCCCACCTCACAAGGATATAGCAGAAAACCTAGCGAGGGGTTAAAGATTGGTGATAAGAGTGATTGCGTCCTAGAGAGGTGTCTATGTGGAGAGAGACTGAAAAAGTCTGGGACTGTTTAGTTTAGAAGGGAGACAAATCAGAGGGAATGTGATAGAGGTATACAAAATAATGAATGGGGTAGGTATACAGATGGTAAATCAGGTGCTCCTCATGCATAATAAAAGAACAAGAAGCATTCAATAAAACTGAAAGGCAGCAAATTTAAAACCGATCAAAGGTCATGTGTGTGTATATGTTATAGTTCACCTGTGGAACTCATTGATACAGTGTCACAGAAGTCAAGAGTGTCATCACATTTTAAAAATCAGATTAAACACTTATTGATAAAGAAAACCTCCCACTTCCTGGGATAAGCCAACCTCAAAATGAGGGGGGTTGTTAAGAAGAAACGCCTTCTATCAGCCATTTATTCCATAATTGTCCCCTAGGGAGCTTCTTGCACGTTGCACTGAAGCATTTGGTGCTGGCCGCTGTCACAGACAGGCTAATACACTAGATGGACCCCAGGTCTGGTCTGGTCTGTCAGTGGGGATCCCTCCCCAGCAGCTAACACTGCTTTCCTGCAGCTAAGAGGTAGCTAGTTGGTTGATATGACTGATTCTCCATTATTATGGAGCCCAACTTCAAAACCATCAGGGCTTGGCTGATTCTGGGGCCTCTAGAAAATCAGCTGTACCTGTTAAAAAAGAATTCTGCCATTATTGAACCTTGCATGCGTGATTGCAATGCGGGGTCAGAGCCCTCAGTGCAGGTGAATTTCTGTTTCTAGTTGTCTTTCATGCTGTTTCTCTTGTCTATCCAGGTGTGGTCACTGGCTACGGTAGCCACGGATCTCTGTCTTGGACCGAAGACTGACCCAGATTTGGAGACACCCTGGGCCCAACATCCATTTGGACGTCAGCTCCTGGAGTCCCTGTAGGTCTCCAAAAGCTCAAAGCAGGAGCAGGGGTAGTCTCTGGAGCAGAGCTGTTCACAGCTGCAAGTTGTAGGGTCTTGTTTCAGACTTAGATGAGAGGAGCTGCTTGCTAAGCCCAGCGACTTTGAGCTAGAAGATCCTGCCTAAAGGCTTATGAAGGGATAATCAGTGCATAGCCTCTTGTCGTGGAGTTCTCTAGCACTTCGTGTGACTGCCCTCACCTTTAATATGGGGGGAGACTGTCCAGCTCCATCATGAGATGCACATTCATAGGGCAAAAGAGGGAAGCCACAAATCTGTTTATTGCAAATAGGAGGCAGCCCTGGCACTCGTCAAGTGACCACCTGCACTTTGGCTGAGCTAAGATTAGCTTCTCCTGCTCTGATGTGATGTTTATGGTACAGTATGTGGTGCTCCAAGACATCTGGATTGACTAGCATGGAGGAGGCCTGATGTAAGAGGGAACTGCTGCTTTTATCCAGGATTCTTTCCCTCGCCTGTCTTGATTTGGCTGCCAGTTTAACAATCAAATTCCCCGCTGTTGCTCCAAGTGCAAACTATTTCCTGTCATCCAGAGAGTCTTCTGGTAGCGACCTCCATTAAGGCCTGATTCACACTCGGCCCTCTTGCACAACACATTATCTACCTCTTGACATTGATCTGAATCTGTTCGGATAGGATGAGTTGATAGCAATGCTAATCTGTTCCGAAGCTTAGAACCTGCTTTGAGTTGCTTTGCTGACAGCTCTGCCAAACCTGCTACGTGAACTCTGCCCTAGTTCTGCCCTGGTGTGAGGCAGGTATGGGAAAGAGGGACAGTCCATTCCTATAGCCATCCTCTAACCAGTGCCAGTCTCCAACCTATACCTGCCCTTCACCAAGACGGTGAAGAGAACTCCCTTTGGTGGTGCTGCTCTTATGTTTGGCTGGGAGGAAGCATCTGTTCTTTGTATTTCAGCAAAACCTGTGGATGCCAATCAGAAAGCAGGGCCCTGCTGTGCTAGGCACGGTACAGATACACTGTCAAAAGATAGTCCCTGCCCCAAAAGAGCTTGCAGTCTACGTTATCACCCGACACAACAGGTGGATGAGGCAAAGGGGAGGAAGGAGAAAGGAAGTGGAAGATAACTACATCAGTCAAACTATAATAAGCAGAGATCTTGGTTCACTGTCTGCCTTGCCATGAATAGTTATCCCTACTAATTCGCCTCATTTGGCCTCTTGACAGAGGCCAAATCTGTTATCTCTGTCTTGGGTACCAGTGTATTCGTAGGACATAGCACAATCTCTGCATGTCAAAATAGATAAAATTCACCTCAAACCCGCATTCATCACCCATTAATTCTCCTGCATGTAGAGTGCAGAATGCACACTTTGGGTCTCCCATTTCCAGAAAGCCCCATCTCCTGCCAGTGTTGCAGGCTGCTCTGTATTAAATCCATTCCCAACCCTCCCTATCAACTAAATCTCTTTAGGAATCAAACTTTGGTCTCATCCCCATTGCTCTGGCCTATAAGCTGGGGTTGGGATCTTGGCTGGGAATGGCCCCAGGAGCCTGAGAAGTCTGAGTATCTTCACCAAAATGATCAGACAGCGAGTCTCATGGCTCAATTTAACCTTCCTCCTGCAGAACTGCTCTTTGGAGCTGTGCAGACCCCAGGATCCTTGGGCATTCCCAGTGTGGATGGGGTCCTTAAGAAACACCCCACAGTAAGGGATTAGATACCCCCATGCAGAGAGGCACCATCTCTTGGGAATTAGGCCTTGATTGTCTATCCAACTGGAAGCTCTTTTATCTATTTATTTGTCAAGTAATGAAAAGGAGAGTCTATCCCCCCAGCACCCACACATCCTCTGAGCAGCTGGGCATAGTTAGTTCCACAGGGTCCCCCAACCCCTGGCCTGCTGTGAGTGTTCCCTTTGGCTGGTGAACTCTGCCTCAGCTCCTGCTCTCTCCCTTTTCCTCCCCCTTCAGGCTGGCTCACTACTGTCAGCTCCATGATGTTCAGACCCTGGCCATGCTCTGCAGTGTGTTTGAGGCGCAGTCCAGGCTGCAGGGGTGCGTGAGTTCCTCGGGACCCTTCCCTCAGCGCTCCTCCAACGTGTTCTCCCACAGCCGATACGTATGCACAGCCATTTCTTTCCAACTGCTTTTCTTGAAAGTCTGGAATAGCTTTGGTTCATGTGTGACACAACTCCCTCTTGTTTCCACCCAACAGCCCAGCTTTACGTCTTCAGGCTCCTGTTCCAGCATGTCAGACCCTGGACTCAACGCTGGAGGCTGGAACATAGGTATGGAGAGGCAGGGGAATGGACAGAGAGAGGAAATGACTTTATTTGCATAAGCACCCTCGGCATTAAATGGCTATCTGTGGTGGTGATGGTGGTAAAGAATTGTAAGTGGTTGTGGAGCTGAGAAGCAAAGAGCAAATTTCCATGGTTTGTTGTTGGGTCAGGTACCATGGCTGGAAATGAGCCATGTGCCATCTGCCCTTGTTAATTAATGTTGATGTTTCTTCCAACTTGTCCATCTTTCCCTAGTGTGTTCTGTCAAACTGTGCACTGGTGGAATGAGTCTCCCTGCAAACTTCACCCTGATGTGCACAAGGACTCCAGTTCACTGTCAGCCCGCTGGGTGGGAGCTCACACCAGAGCCAAAACCAGCTGTGTCTATGGCAGTCTCTCTCCCCATGGCAGATGGGTGGTGGGACAGACCACTCAGGATGACCCTGTTACTAGATAACATGTCTCTCTGATCTTGGACTACAAGGAACCGAGGCAGCTTGCTTCATCTAATAGAGCAAGCTTTCCCCAAACCCCATTCAGCTTTCCAGGACTTGATTCTAAATGCCCGTCCCATCCCTTCTATTTCCCCGGGTATTTGTGTCCCAAGATAAGTAGGTGGCTGTGGCCCGTGGTAGTTTGCTCCTCTCCTGGCTTGGCAGACGCTCCAGGTGACACTGTCTTGTTGCTGTGCTGGTCACGTGGGGTGATGTAGGATCATTGCTACCAGGGCACTTGTCCAGTTTGAGGCCAGTCATTCTGTGCACCACAGCCATTGTGAGTTAGGACACTTCAGATATTTGCTGGAGGGGCTTTGACCAGGGACTTCCTGTTTTCTCTCTACTCCAGAGTTGTGGGAGAGGCGCTCACTCCTTTACTTTGTGATGGCCTAGCTAGAATAGTGGCAGTTGGGAAGTCTGGAGTGTCAGTGGCAGCTCTTACAAGTGACACAAATACTTGGGATCCTACAGGCATTTCCTACCAAGTTAACGCTTTTCAGAAAAGTCGGAATTCAGGGCTGTCTTGTGTCCCCAGCGTCCAGTGTAATGCCATTTGCATGATGTTTGTCTCACAGTGGCCTACCTGGCTGAGCACAATATTGGGCCCAAGCAACAGCAAACCTGTAATCGCTCAGTGCAGTTTGCAGCTATCTTTGGAACAGGGAAGGGAGCAGAAGCAACGACAACCCCATTAATGTTGGTTGCCACTCTTCTCCCTGCACCCAGGGGTCATGCGCTTCTCTGAAAGATTTCCCCTGTGAGGCTCCTTTTCATACCAGCATCCTCACAGAGGAACAAGAATCCTCCCCTCCCCCAGCCCAAGGTGTGGAAGCCCTGACACCAGCACGCTCCCAGCCACTGGGAATGGAACTGTACTGACGCTAACTTTCCTACAAGCACCGACCTGTGCAATTCTCCTGTGGAGCAATCTGCGTGTTTTCATATGGGGCGGAAGACCAGGTGCAGCCTTCTGAATCCAGATTTTCTGCGTCCTGGGAGCCTTCTCCCCATGCAGTCATTGCATGGCCCCTCTGCTGGGGAGCTGGAGGGACGATCTCAAGAGGCTGATGGCAAATGAAGGGGTTGGCTCTTGGCTCCCTACGATGTAGGAGTGTTTGTAATGGTGTAGACCAGGGATTCTCAGACTTTTTTTTTTCTGAGGCCCCTCCCAACGTGCTATAAAACTTCACGGCCCACCTGTGCCACAACAACTGGTTTTCTGCATATAAAAGCAAGGGCTGGTGTTAAGGGATAGTAAGCAGGGCAATTGCCCGGGGTCCCACATCACAGGGGGCACCGTGAAGCTAAGTTGCTCAGGCTTCTGCTTCAGCCCCAGGTGGTGGGGCTCAGGGCCCTGGACTTCAGCCCCATGCAGTGGGGCTTCGGCTTTCTGCCCTAGGCCCCAGTGAGTCTAACACTGGTCCTGCTTGGTGGACCCCTGAATATTGCTCACGGCCCCCCAGGGGCACCCCCTGGTTGAGAACTACTGGTGTAGAAGACAATACTAACACATTCAAAGGTGGAAGGTGGGGGAGAGAGCACGTAGCCTCACATGCTTCCATCTAACTTTCACATCTCCTTCCTGAGCCTTTCGCACATCACATTGCCCCATTCATAGCCCACTCATCACTGCATCTCGGGGCACACTAACCATCTTTTGACTTGTGCAGCAAGCAAAGAGACAGAGCACACATTCACCCCCTGGTGCGAGTCTTCGCCTGACGACCTCCGCTACGGAAACCTGACGTATGCCGACCACCGGGAGCGCGAGAGAGATCAACATGACAAGAACAAAAGGTAGCACCCAGCAACACCCGTTTGTGCAGTTTCTGGGCAGTTCTCAGAATCAGCTGGAAGGCTGTCTAGCTAGCTGTTCCATGGTGGCGTTACAGCTAATCAAGGGAGAGTTGGCAAGCCCTTAGCCCAAACTTTCACTCAGTTAGTGGCCTTGAAAGCTTAATGCTCCAAACTGTGGAGATTAATGGAAGGAGGAGGCACACATCAGAGGCTTAGGGGGGCTCTGGGTGATCGCTGCTTCCCACCACCCAACACAGATGTAATGAGGTTGAGTAGTGTCCGCAAAAGAGAAACTAAACAACTAATTATTCCTCAAGAAAGGTTTTTAATGACTTATGACTATAAAAAGAAGAACAGGAGTACTTGTGGCACCTTAGAGACTAACAAATTTATCAGAGCATAAGCTTTCGTGGACTACAGCCCACTTCTTCGGATGCAGTGGGCTGTAGTCCACGAAAGCTTATGCTCTAATAAATTTGTTAGTCTCTAAGGTGCCACAAGTACTCCTGTTCTTCTTTTTGCGGATACAGACTAACACGGCTGTTACTCTGAAATATGACTATAAAGGCAACACAGACAGAATGTGCCAAATGACTTTACGTGTACTGTAACCATCCCCAACCAACACAAATTCATATGCAATACTGATACATTAATCAACTATAGTTTACTAATTTTAACCTACCTATTAACTTATTTAACAACTTATAAACTTTTACGATAAACTTGATGGTAACTTATACTGAAGACAGGCACAGCGACTTGCAAAACTACTATGATTTATAACAGGGGGTCTCAAACACGCGGCCCGCGGGGCTCTTGTGTGTGGCCTGCCAATCCCCGCGTGCCTTCCCCCCCCCCCCCCCCTCTGCCTACCTGTGGGATTGCCTCCTGATACTGCAAGCGCCACGCTGCTCTCTGAAGCAGCCGGCAGCACGCCCCTTCAGGCCGGGGGGGGAGGGGGAAAGAGGCAGAGGGCTCCAGCATTGCCTCCTGCCAGGCACCGCCCAGAACTCCCATTGGCCGGAAACAGGGAACCACGGCCAATGGAAGCTTCGTGGGAGGTACCTAGAAGAGCGGCAAGAGCTGCACAAGCAGGAAAGCCTGAGCCCCGCCCCCTCCCCCAGGGGCTGCAGGGACACGGTTCCAGCTGCTTCCTGGAACGGAGCAGCATGGAGCCAGGGCCAAGGCAGGCAGGGAGTCTGCCCTGGCCCCAGTGAGCGCCGCTGCCACCCCGGAGCCGCTGTAGGTAAGCGGCACCAGGCTGGAGCTCACACCCTGAACCCCTCCTGCACCCCCAACTCCCTGCCCTGAGCCCCCTGCCACATCCTGCATCCCCAACTCCCTGCCCCAGTCCTGATCCCCCTCCCACTCTCCAAACCCCTTGATCCTAGCCTGGAGCACCCTCCTGCACCCAACTCCCTGCCCTGAGCCACCTGCTGCACCAACTCCCTGCCCTGAGCACCCTGCACACCTCCTGCACCTCAACTCCCTGCCCTCAGCCCCTGCTGCACCCTGCACCCTTTCTGCACCCCCTGGGGGCAGCGCTGGGGTGGGGACTTCAGGGAAGGGATTGGAATGGGGCAGGGGCGGGGCCTAACTGGAAGGGGTGGAGTGGGGGCGTGGCCAGAGGCAGCAGGGGGGTGGTTCAGTGATGCAGCCCTCGGGCCAATGCACTAGTCCTAATGCGGCCCTTGGGGTCATCTGAGTTTGAGACCCCTGATTTATAACCTACTAACTTTACCAATGCTGTACCTGTTTCCAGCAAGGCACAAAACATATACAGTTACTATATATTGATTAACTATTGACTATTACTATTTTTAAACAACTTAGACTTAACCTATAGTATTAATACAGACTTAAGATTAACCAGCTCGAGCATAACCAGACCTTTTTAAAATCTTACCCTGCCTTCGTCCAAAGATGATACATTACCTTCAGTTGACCATTTCCTGCACTGGCCAGGCACAGATAGCACTGCTCTACAGCCAAAATGCTTCTGAAATAAATGTAGTCAAACTTTACTAATTCTGGGTCACTGAGAACAAAAATGATGCTTAAAATTGTTGATTGGCTCTAGTTTTCAAGATATGCTGTTGGGTCAGTATATACGACCCTTGACTTGGGAATGGCGGAGGATAAGTGAGTTATAAAGGGAAGGGATCTCAATTTAAACCAGAAATGACTAAAATACATCTTTGACTGGATCTATGAATAAATCTATGACTGGGTTTGGACAGTACTTGCTTTTTAGGCAAAACAATGAATGATGCAATCTGAAGCTGGTATTGCGTCATACATGATATGAATTGCATCATGTTATTCCTAGAAGTCATGGATGATGCAATCATAACGAAGCTTACATCACTCTGCTGAACAAATTGCCCTATATCGGCTCCAGAAATCATACAGTGTCGTGCTCTCTTATTTGTCAGTGTTTGATTTTGCAAAGGGACACATTTCTGTTTAGCCAAAGTGAGCAGAGATGCCTCGTACTTGTGTGAACAGTGCAGATAACTTCTGCTATGTTTGTGGTGAAGTGACTTTTGCATCACAAAAGCGCAGTATAACCACTATGGTTAAGAAAGCCTATCACCTTTATTTTGGCTGCAAAATTGGAGATCAGGACAAGAGGTGGGCCCCACACATATGCTGCAACAGTTGTGCAACAAATCTTCGCCAGTGGTTGAACAGGAAAAGGAAATCTATGCCTTTTGCAGTGCCAATGATTTGGAGAGAGCCAACAAATCATACCAGCAATTGTTACTTCTGCATGGTGCCTCCAGTTGGGAAAGGTGTGTCAAAGAAGAAAAAGTGGACTGTGCATTATCCAAAGATTCCATCAGCTATACGCCCAGTACCCCATGGAGAAGTACTGCCAGTTCCTGATGCATCAGAATCATTCTCACTTGAGTCAGACGAGGAAGAGGAAGAGGATGAAACTTCTGGTCCTGAACCATCAATGTCACAGGACCCACATTTTCTCCCATCCTCCTCCTCTGAACCACACCTCATAACACAAGGTAAACTGAATGACCTTGTCAGGGATTTGAAACTACCCAAGAGTAAGGCAGAGCTGTTGGGCTCCAGACTACAGCAGTGGAATCTCCTGGCAGGTGATGTTAGGGTTTCCATGTTCCGTGACCGTCAAAAGGATCTTGTCCCATTCTTCTTCATGGAAGGTGATCTTGTAGCCTGCAACAACATCGATGGTGTGATGGCAGCCCTCAACATCGTTCACGATCCAGATGAGTGGAGACTGTTCATTGATTCATCGAAGACGAGTCTTAAAGCTGTTTTACTGCATAATGGCAATGTTTTGCCATCAATTCCAGTTGGTCATGCAGTCCATATGAAGGAAACCTATGACAACATGAAACAACTTTTGAGGTGCATAAACTATGACCAACATCAGTGGCAGCTTTGTGGTGATTTTTAAGGTTGTTGCTCTCTTGCTTGGTCTGCAGACTGGATACACAAAGTACTGCTGTTTTCTCTGCGAATGGGATAGTCGTGCAAGAGATTCCCACTACATCAAGAAAGATTGGCCACTCCGACAGTCATTGGAGCCTGGGAGGAAAAGTGTTCAGCATCCCACCACTTGTTGAATCAAGGAAGATTTTGTTACCACACTTACACATCAAGCTGGGTCTGATGAAGAACTTTGTCAAGGCCATTGACAAAACACAAGCAGCTTTCAAGTACCTCCGTGGAAAATTTCCAAGGTTAAGTGAAGCTAAGATAAAGGAAGGTGTCTTTGTTCGTCCTCAGATTCATGAACTTCTTCGAGATGATGCATTTGACCATGCACTGCATGGCAAGGAAAAGACGGCATGGAAAGCCTTCCAGTTAGTGGCAATACATTTTCTCGGAAATAACAAGGCAGACAACTACAGGTTGTTGGTGGAAAACCTCCTCAAGGCATACAAAAGCCTTGGTTGCAACATGTCACTAAAGATACATTTTTTGCACTCTCATCTAGATTTTTTTCCACCGAACTGCAGAGCAGTGAGCGATGAGCACGGCGAGTGATTTCACGAGGACATTGCAACAATGGAGAAACGCTATCAGGGCAAATGGAGCCCATCAATGCTTGCAGACTATTGCTGGACAGTGACAAAAGATGCTCCATTTAATGAATACAAGAGACAAGCCAAGAAGCGCCGAGTAGACACTGAATAGGACTAAACTATGTACATAATAGTTTTTTGCCTTTTTTTCATAATAAATTTTATTTATATAACCCTTTTGCTGATTTTTAAAGTGTTACATAAACAGGACAGGTGAAATATTATCATGTAAAGCAACCATAAACACATGAAAAGACCTAGGTTTACAATTTATGATTAAAACTCTACTATCTACACAATATACATAGACATAAAATGTAAAAACTTAAATATCTTAGAAACAGTAGCCAATCAGTTGTTTTAATTGTCATATTTGATTTCAGCACATCAAAATACATAATAAATAGCACATTTTATCTCTGAAGCAGACGACTTCTCAAAAATTGTAGACCAGTGTAGTCAGTGAAGCGCAAGTCCCTTTGATTCAGGGGGTGCATGTGAGCCTGACAAAGAGCGATTTCTTTTAGGTCAAAACACACACACACACACACACATACACGCCTCTGCATCTTATTTATACGGTATTTGCTGGCCGTGCTTCAAAACAAGTCAACTAATCAAGGTGGCCAAATATTCCAGGGTGGCATTTGTGGTTGTTTTGAACTAATGAACTGTGCAACTGTGCCCAGCTCATCTCTTCTCTATGCGGTTAATTGTGGTCAATTTGCTAGACTCAAAAATGCTCGAATCAGCTTAAAGAGGTGTCTGGTTACAGAGCATAGTAACCACAAGCCTGTATCTATATTTACAAAGTTTCCTTTTCAGTCTATGAAGCTTCCTAGATAGATTATGCTTATGCTTGCAGGATTCTACTGTACTCGCTTCTTACAACTTCCGGAAGTTTTAGACCTAACACTGCTTAGCCTGACACTACTTGACAAGGCTTGTGCACATTAATCACACAAACCAATTCTGATCAGTGATTGGCTGACTGCCCGTGAAATCTTTTCATAAATCAGCTGCAGTGAGGGCCCTGGCAGAGAACCTGCCCCTCCCCCAAACACCCTAGTTCTGATGACAGATGTGTTCCACTCAGGCTCACTGTGACATTGTCATTCAAAAATTATAACACTTTGTCTGAGAGACTGGGAAAATAATATGTTGCTCCTGTAGCTACCTAAGAATCAGAGGGGTAGCCGTGTTAGTCTGAATCTGTAAAAAGCAACAGAGGGTCCTGTGGCACCTTTAAGACTAACAGATGTATTGGAGCATAAGCTTTCATGGGTGAATGCCCATTTCGTCAGACGCATGGCATTGCTGCTGGCTGGGTGAAGAATTGCAGCTGCGGTGAGTTAACAGATCAAGTGACTGACTGTGTGGGTCCCTCCTCCAGGCTCCTGGACCCTGCCAACACTCAGCAGTTTGATGACTTCAAGAAATGCTACGGGGAAATCCTTTATCGCTGGGGTCTGCGAGAGAAACGAGCTGAGGTTCTGAAGTTCGTTTCCTGTCCTCCCGACCCGCACAAGGGAATCGGTGAGTGTGTAATTCTGCCTCTTCCAGCTACCCCTGCCTGAAGGGTTTGGGGATAAATATTCAGCAGACATGATGATCTAAGATGTATCCATTCAGCCAATCAAGAGACTGGCTGTGGCAGCAAACTGCTTGGTAAGTACTCAGCCCCCCTGGCAGTTCAGAGTGGAGATGAGATCTTTAGATCTTGGCTAAGTGACTTTGTATGTGGGACGGAGGGACATTACTAGCTGGAAGTGTGTTTACCACTGTGTAGTGATGGCCTCTTGACAGTGCTGGAGGCTATTCCTCCTCTGGGGTAGTATGGGGAGCCAACCCAATCACTGACCATGGATTGAGAGGTTCTCACAATGTCTAGTGGGTAGAATTACAAAAACCTGGTTTCTGGCTTTAGGAAACCCAAACAGAAAATGGGTGGGCAAGACATTCCCCCAAGCCCTGTGGCTGCCAACTGCAGTTGTCCAGCAGGCCTAGCAAGAGGAAGGCACACTGCACTTCTGGGTGGGCGTAATGTCGAACAGGGAAGCAGCATTAGCAGCAGCTGTGAGGAAGCTCACTTTGCCCTGTCACCGTGTTGTTGGTCTGGAAGAGCAGAGCAGCCTGCATCATGGCTGCTCTTCTCCAGGTAAACAGCAGCCTCACATTAGAGGTCATCTTTGCTCCCGTTGACATGCTGGGCTTGGCTTGTGCCTGTTTGTTTCTCACGGAGGAGATGGATGCTAAAGACAAAACTCTACAGAAATGTAGAGAGAGAGAGAGAGAGAAAAGGGCAGCTGGAGGAGTTCACCTCCACAGCACCTCTGTCCAGCCCAGGATAGGCATGGCTAAAAGGTGTTCCCTTCTCTTGATGCTGTTCAGACGGCTTGTGTTAACTGGTGTCAGTCCAGCACCTCATGCTTTGATGTCTCAGCCTAACTGGATAGCCTCAGGAGAGGAGCAAAGGAATGTAACGGGCCCATGAGAAGAATTCTGCTCTTACTCAGGGAGGTGGGCTCCCTAGGTCAGGTCTGAGGCAGGTCAGCAGAGCTCAGGGGAGAGGGGGGAGACTCTGCTACACCTGCCCTGGGGATGAATAGAGAACTGCGGTCTCCAGGAATATAGGAGCCTGCAGTAACTGTTTTGCTCTCCATTTCTTTTCCCTCTCCCCCACTGCCAGAGTTTGGGGTGTACTGCAGTCACTGCCGCAGCGAGGTGCGGGGCACCCAGTGTGCCATCTGCAAGGGCTTCACTTTCCAGTGTGCCATCTGCCATGTGGCAGTGCGAGGCTCCTCCAATTTCTGTCTGACCTGCGGACATGGAGGACACACCAGTCACATGATGGAGTGGTTTCGCACTCAGGAAGTGTGCCCCACCGGCTGCGGATGCCACTGCCTGCTTGAGAGCACATTCTGAGCACAGTCAGCGAGAGCAGAGAGCATCCCTAGTATGGGATCTAATACTTATTCCTAAACCACGGTCAGTCAGCTTCTCTCCACAGTATCTACAGAGGATGCCTACGGCGCCTGAAGCAGGGTTTACTTGCACTGGTATTACCAAATGCTTCCAGTCTTCCAACAGCTTCCCAGGTGGCTCCAAGTAGAAGTGGCCAAACTCTCTGTGCCATTGCTGGTAATGGATGTTGTTCTGGGAAAATCAGGCTCTGCTATAAAGGATACATGACTGGTGGCTCGTCTCCATGAGGCTGAAAGGAATGTGTGAAAGTTCCTTTGGAGTGTCTTTCCAAGGGCCTCCTGGCAGGAAGACGACCGGTCAAGAGATCAAGTCACATGACAAAGACAATCCTCTTAGTTAAGTTAAGGTGAAATTAGTTTCCAGACAGGAGTGGAGTTCCAAGCTTAACTCAGTCTTCGAACAGCAAATAGACAATGGGCCATTGGAGCCAGGGGAGACTTTTTAAATGTTTTTCTGAACTGCCATTTCTTGGCCTAATAAAATTCTGTTAATCACACAAAACAAAAGGATCAAGCTACCTTTTAAAAGATCGTTTCCTAGTTTCCTATTCAGTTGGTCAATAACTGTAGATGGTATAAAAAGCTCCCTCCCCCAGCCCAGTGCACGAGAATCACTTGTTTCTTTCTGGAGATTTAAAACACATTACTCTTGGGCGGGGGTGGGGGGGAGGAATGGGGGTGTCCTTTTTGTTTGTTTGTTTTTGTTCTGACTGGGTGGAACAATTCACTTTAACCTCTTGTCAGTGACACAGCCTGTTGACTGGACAAAGGACTGCTGCTTATCTGGGTCTTGAATCAACTCTGTCTCCATGGAATGATGTTTCTGCCTCTGGCGGTCTGGGATCTGCTGTGATGGGTGGGTTCACTGTGTGAATAGGTCAGTTAACGTGGTTGAGAGACTAGGTTTGCAGAAACAACAAGGAGTGTGGTGGCACCTTAAAGACTAACAGATTTATTTGGGCATAAGCTTTCGTGAGTAAAAACCTCACTTCTTCGGATGCATAGAGTGAAAATTACAGATGCAGGCATTATATACTGACACATGGAGAGCAGGGAGTTACTTCGCAAGTGGAGAACCAGTGTTGACTAGGTTTGCAGAGAGCAGCATGGCAGTGATTTTGTGGAGTGGGGGTTGTGTGTCTCCTATGAAATTGTGAGATGTGCAGAGATGATACACTCAAGGCCTGATTTTTTTTCTCAACTGCATATGCATTTTCACATATAAACTTATCAGCTTCCTGTGCAAATGAAGAGGTCCCTAGCTGATGCCTTCCTGGTGGAGATGCTGTCAATGTCTGTGCAGTCATGTAAATCAGGTATGCAGCCTGAACCTGATGCTTAGCTTTCTGTGTCAGTCTGACATGCCTAGACCCAACCTTGATCGTGGCACAGGATTCCTTCTGCACCTACCGGGGAGGGGGGTGGGGGTAGGAACATGTTTCTGCCTCTCTGAAACACCTTGTGTCTGAAATCAGGCCTTGGAAATCTTGGAATGGAGGAAACTGATCATGTATCTTCAGTACAGATTAAATTATTTTTTTTAAAGTTGGGAGCTAGTAAATTCATTTCCCCACTGTTTTGTTTCGATGTATAGATCTGTATCCTCTGGTCCTCACTGCCGGGCCAGGGCCTGCTCTCTTGTACCAGGTTCAGATGTGCATGGCAGGCTCCAGACCCTGCTAGCTGACTGTCTAAGGAGGCAGCGAAGTGTTGCTTCTTTTAGCCCTAGGCCAGAGGTGAGCAAACTACGGGGCACATGCGGCCCGCGGGCCCGTCCTCCCCGGCCGCTGAGCTCCTGGCTGGGGAGGCTAGCCTCCACTGCTCTTCCCCTTCCCTGCAGCCTCAGCGCGACGTGCCACCCGTGCTCTGGGCAGCATGGCTGGCTCTGCCCGGGCCGCGCTGCTGCGAGCTCCTGCCACTCTGAGCGGCATGGTAAGGGGGTGGGGGGGCTGGATAAGGGGCAGGAGGTTCTGGGGGCAGTCAGGGCACAGGGGGGGCGGTCAGGGGAGGGAGCAGAGGGGGTGGGATCCCAGGAGGGGGCAGTTAGGGGGCAGGGGGCGGGGTTTGGATGGCTCGGGGATTCTGAGGGCGGGAAGTGGGGGCCAGGCTGTTTGGGGAGGCACAGCCTTCCCTACCCGGCCCGAGGGATGCTCTTGTGAGTAGCGCATGCGCCGGGCAGCCCTTCGCCCCCGGCTCGTTTCGGGCGGATCCCGGCTCAGACATGACCCGGAAGAAGCTCTGTGTGACCCGGAAGTGCCTGCTCTCCAGGTTGCCTAGCCTGGAGGGGATAGCGAGCGCTCGGCTGGCGTAGGCGGTAGGTAGCCGCGGGCTGCCCAGGGAGAGCGGTTGGGCCCGGGCCCGTCGGGGGGACGGCGCGCCGCGTCCTCTCCTCTGCTGTGTGCTCCACCGCCCCGCTGTCACCCGCAAGAGCCAGTCTGGCTGGAAACGTCCCTTTCTCGCTCTTTCAGCGCGGCCTGAGTGAGCGGCTCCCCCAGGGGCCGCCGGGGCGCCAAGAAACAGCGCAGCCTCCTGAGAGTCAGGGCGCGCCGGGCCGCGCCGGGCAGCGAGAACCGTCCTCTCAAAGCAGGGCGGGGTGAGCCCGGTGCGGCCCTGGCCGGCGTGCGGGGGCTGCTGAGATCTGCCGCCCTGTCCGTGTGTAACCAAACCTCAGCTGCTGCGGAATGGACGGGTCCCCGGTCCTGGTCCCTCAGCCTCGGGGCACCTCCCGGCCTGTCCTGGCTGTACGTGAGGACGGGGGGGGGGGAGCTGTTCTGGTTCCGGTTTAACCCCCCCCTCCCCCCCGCGAAGTCTTGCTGACTTAGTAGGTTGTTCATTGCAGTGCTTTCGTGAATCTGGGCCACACTTTGTCGGGATGCTACCAGTATTACCTGTCCTGAAAACCACAGCTGCTGGTATCTCTGGGGCATGATTTCTCAGGGTGCTGGGCACCCACATCTCTATTTGAAGTCAGGGCAGCTGAAGCCGTTCAGCACACCTGAGAATCAGGGCCTGGGGTGTTAAAGCTGAAATAATTTTCCTCTCTGCTGTTTTTAAGGATGCAGGACAGTACAGAGTCACGTGTCTGTGATTTCTTCCTTATTCTGTCACTGACTTTCCGTGTGACCTTTTTTTTTTTTTAAAGCAGGAAATGGCACAGAAGTTTTATTAGAATAGTTGTTTTTGCTTTTCAAATAAATAGGAGTTGTGGATAAATACTCAGTGCCAGATGCAGCATCCCACTGAATTCTCAGTGCCCTCTTGGGGTTGCCCTTGAATACACCCCTTGTGTTACAGCCCCTTGTTTCTTTCGTTGCTGTATAAACAGGGTATTTAGGTAGGGTCTACGTAAACAGACCTAGGGGGTTGGTCCCTTGGTCATATCATGTGGCAGGTAGTTCCACAGGTTAACCACTCCTCATTCTCCTCTGCTAAATTCTCCATGCCCCTGGGTCAAAACGTGTGGTCATTCAAGTGATTACCCAGCTCTCAGCCCCTCACTGGGCTCCTGAGTCAAATCATGTGGTGAGGTAGTTCTACAGGTTAACCACAGCTCATCCTCCTCCTGTTAAGCTCTTTAGGCCTGAGTCAAATCATGTGGTTGGTAGTTCCACAGCTTCCTTTCCTCCCCTCCTCCCCCCACTAAACTATCTGGTCCTCTATTTGCCTTTCTGTGCCTCAGTTTCCCTGTATAAAAATGGGGCTGTGTATCCATCTTTATCAACTGTTTTGAGCTCTCCAGCTGAAAAGTCAAGTCCCCTTCTTTAACCCAAAGAGGCTGATCCCTAGACCTACAACATAAAAAGAAAGTTTAGGAGAATTGGGTTCCAGGCTAGACTCCTAAGCCCAGTATAAAGCTGAGTCCACAAGGTGTCAGCAGAGCATTGTGTTCAGAAACAGTCCAGGTTGGTGCTCTTGGAAAAGAGGCTTCTGGTAAACAGCTAATGGGTCAGAAAACTACTAGCTTGTCACGTTTCTACATAGCATTTGTCTCATGCCTGGAGGATCTCACCTGGTTGGTGGCTTTTCCCTTGTTGATTTCGCTCTGAGCAATTTAGGTGGATGTGGTCATAGCTAGGAGCTGATAAGGGTGCTCACTTTTCTCCAGGATCTGAATGTAGATGTGTCCCAGTGGTGGTCAAAAGAGGTTTTTTTTCATTCCTGAAAAACTCTGTGGCTGTGACCCTTCCTTCTGGGTGTAGACCTTGCCATGGTAACTCTAAAAATGCAGGAGTTGGTGAATCCCACATCCTGCGGTCTGCAGATAGGGATATTTACACTAGCAATCTTCAGGGCTTTACTGTTGATAGGTTAGGACAGCAGCCAGTCTCTTAGGAAGTCTGGTCCTATCTCCAGTCAGCACTTGAGATCAGTGTGGGTGGAACTTCTGCCCATCCCAGACTATAATCTCAACAAGACAGGGCCTTCACGGTCATAAACCTGAGTGCTCTCCCCTAGTTTTAGTAGTGCTCCAGGCCAAGTTGAAGCCACTTTTATTTCTGTGTTAGTTTGTGTGCGGGCAGGAGAAGGGGGATTATTAGTTAAGGCTGTTGGGTCAGGGTGTACTAAAATACCCATCACCACAATATCTTAGCACTGTGCAAAATGAAAGATCCATCAATACATACACTGCTACCTCAATATAATGTGATCCAATATAACACAAATTCAGATATAACGCAGTAAAGCAGTGCTCCGGGGGGGGGGGGGGGGGGGGCTGCACACTCCTGTGGATCAAAGCAAGTTCAATATAACGCAGTTTCACCTATAACACGGTAAGATTTTTTGGCTCCCGAGGACAGCGTTGTATTGAGATAGAGGTGTACCTCGCAGCAGTTCCTGGATCCACCGAGTAATGGGCCAGCTTGCCTTTCCAGCAATTTAGTTTGACTTTTAGCAAGGTGCTCTGAGCATGAGCACTGTACAAATCCAAAGTTGTTGCTGGACTGAATCAGACCTCGGGTCCATCCAGTCAGCATCCTGCCTTGGCTGCTGCATGATGCTTCAAAGGAAGGATGAAAGGAACCCATACTGGCTAGCTGTGCAATTCTGTATGTTGGGTGGAATTGCTTCCTGATGCCCATGGGCAACAATCTTCTGCCCTGAAGCATGAGCTGTGGCTTTCTTTATTGTGGTTTTAGCCTTGCTTACTGCAAAGTCGACTTTTTAAAAAGGAAATGTGAATGATTTATTCTTCTCCAGACGCGAGTGGGGTCCATTTTTTTGATGGAGGTTTGCTCTAGAACAAAACTGAGGTGTTCTTAGTACAGCTGTGGGTGGAGACCCAGGAATAAAATTGCAGAGGACACTGCAGGTCAGAATTGCAGTGTATTAGTCCAGCTGTGTGGGGGACACATGCACAGTACCTACCCTGTACTTTGACTGGTGCTGCTGTTTACCTACATGAGTCCTATTTATCAAACTGTCTCCTATGATATGTGCCTTTAAAGTTGGGCCTCATTTTGTGCTTTTTACGCCACAGGCTTTGATGAGTAGCAGCACCGGGATTTGCCTGAAGGATAATTGGTGATGTCCAAGCAGGCTCAGCGGAGCGGTAAGTTGCGGCATGTCACCAGCTGTTGCAAGGGTGGCATTCCCAATACCCAGCCCAGCAGGAGAGGCAATTGCCAGGCTGAGTTCTGTACACTTAGGGCAGGGGTGGGCAAACTTTTTGGCCTGAGGGCCACATCTAGGTATGGAAATTGTATGGTAGGCCATGAATACTCACGAACTTGGGGGTTAGGCTCTGGGGTGGCGTCAGAAAAGAGGAGTTCAGGGTGTGGGAGGGGCCTCTGGGCTGGGGCAGGGGGTGGGGTGCAGGTGGGGGGGTGAGGGCTCCAGCTGGGGGTGCAGGCTCTGGGGTGTAGGAGGAGGCTGGGACCAAGGGGTTCGGAGGGCGGGACAGGGGGTTGGGGCACAGGAAGGGGTCAGAGGTGCAGGCTCTGAGTGGTGCTTACCTCAAGCAGCTCCCAGAAGCAGTGGCATGTGCCACTTCCGGCTCTTACGTGGAGGCGCAGCCAGGAGGCGCTGTGTGCTGCCCTGTCCACAGGCGCCATCCCTGCAGCTTCCATTGGCCATGGTTGCTGGCCAGTGGGAGCTGCGTGGAGCCACGGCATGCGCGGAGCGGGGCAAGCCTGGACCCCGCTCCCCAGCAGGAGCTCGAGGGGCTGATTAAAACATCTGAAGGGCCGGATGCGGCCCCCGGGCTGTAGTTTGCCCACCCCTGACTTAGGGTATAGAATGCCAGTATTGCAATGAGCCAGCACCCAGAGTAATATTCATCCATGAGGTCCTCTCTTCCATGCACCGACATTCTGTCACCAAAAGAGCACTGTTACTGTAAACAGAATACATTTAATCCTCCCCTCCCCCCCCATTAAGAGTTCATTAAGGTTGCAGAGTCAAGCACTTAGAAATTTGGATATGCCAGAATTCCGGTTGCCTGTGCAAACTTAGTTCAGCCTCCTTGTGTGCATGAGTTAAGATATGGTCTTTAATGACATGATCACATGCTAGCTTTTCCCTAGAACCCCTGCCTCGTTCAGCTGACAGTAGAAGAATGTTGAGACTCAGGAATCCTGGGTTCTAATCCACATTCAGGGGGATGGCTACAGACCTTTCTGTACTGGTTCCCTCCCTCCCTCCCCCACCTCAGGGCTTGGATCCTGACTCTGTTCCAATCAGGTGGCTTCTTCCTTCTCATTGCTGCAGGGAGAGCATTTGAGATCACAGGAGAGACCAAAGGGCCAGTGAAAATCAATGGTCTGGCTGAGGGGACCTGTAACTGCTATTGGTAACTTTCCGTGTACAAAGAAGTCAGTTGCAGCACAGGGGGGGAAAGCCTGGGACTTTTATTTTCCAGCCCTGTTGGTTCTTGGGGCAGTGGAGGGCAGAACTGCTTAGGAATGCATCTAGTGCTTTATAGCTACTAGTGGCTCCTCACAGTCATGGGGAGGAGGCAGGGAAACCTCTGTTACCCATCCATGTCTGGCAGTCTCTTCCAAGTAACATGGCTATTGCAGGAGCAGGCTCTCTCTAGCAGTTTCCCTGCCCAGATGTAAGGGTCCTTCTGCTTTGCCTCCTCTCATGTGCAGGCCTGGGCAGGAGCTTGGAGCATGCTATCTTGGTGTGCGGGACATGTCTGCGCCAGTTCTCAGAGATAAAGCCCTTCATTCTGCACAAGACCCACCGTAAGTCAGGCACGTCTACACTGAAACTGAGTTGATCTAATTTAACTTACATCAGCATACTGCTGCCACAGTTATTACATGGCTTGTGTGTGTCTCTGCTTTGCTCCTGGTGTCAGCAGTGCGCGTCGCCACCAGGCATGCTTGTACCAATTGTACTGTCGGTGTGGGGCATTGTGGGATGGCTTCTGAAAGTCAGCAACAGTTGATGTAAGCAACGCAATGTCTGCACTGACCTAACTACATCAACATTGACTCTACACCTCTAGTGGAGGGGGAGTTACATCGTCGGGAATGAAATTTCAGTGTAGATGCTTATGTCGTTAGTTAAGCCTTACGTCTTCCCACTCTGTAGTGTGGAGCCAGACCTTGTTCACTCAGTTCAGAGCACATGCACTGTCAGCCCTGCATGCTCTGTCCCAGAGCTGAGAGTCACTCTGGGCTTTTTTCTTCTCATACTTCATCGCTAGTAATGAAGACTGGGCTCTACTGCTGTGGGAGGAGCTGCTGCACAGTCAGGGGGTGTTAGTTCAACCCCCCTGGGTTCCTGCATACCCCTCTCCCCTGGAATCATAGACTATCAGGGTTGGAAGGGACCTCAGGAGGTCATCTAGTCGAATCCCCTGCTCAAAGCAGGACCAATCCCCAGACAGATTTTTGCCCCAGATCACTAAATGGCCTCCTCAAGGATTGAACTCACAACCCTGGGTTTAGCAGGTCAATGCTCAAACCGCTGAGCTATCCCTCCCCCCTAACCCTTAAAAACATCTAAGGAAGGAGATTCCACCACCTCCCTGGGTAACCCATTCCAGTGCTTCACCACCCTCCTAGTGAAAAAGTTTTTCCTAATATCCAACCAAAACCTACCCCACTGCAACTTGAGACCATTGCTCCTTGTTCTGTCATCTGCTACCACGGAGAACAGTCTAGATCCATCCTCTTTGGAATCCCCTTTCAGGTAGTTGAAAGCAGCTATCAGATCCCCCCTCATTCTTCTCTTCTGCAGACTAAACAATCCTAGTTCCCTCGGCCTCTCCTCATAAGTCATGTTCTCCAGCCCCTTAATCATTTTTGTTGCCCTCCGCTGGACTCTTTCCAATTTTTCCACATCCTTCTGGTAATGTGGGGCCCAAAACTGGACACACTGCTCCAGATGAGGCCTCATCAATGCCGAATAGAGGGGAATGATCACGTCCCTCGATCAGCTGGCAATGCCACTACTTATACAGCCCCAAATGCTGTTAGCTTTCTTGGCAACAAGAGCACACTGTTGACTCATATCCAGCTTCTCGTCCACTGTAACCCCTAGGTCCTTTTCTGCAAAACTGCTACCTAGCCATTCGGTCCCTAGTCTGTAGCAGTGCATAGGATTCTTCCGTCCTAAGTGCAGGACTCTGCACTTGTCCTTGTTGAACCTCATCAGATTTCTTTTGGCCCAATCCTCTAATTTGTCTAGGTCCCTCTGTATCCTATCCCTACCCTACAGCGTATCTACCACTCCT
The DNA here is from genome assembly GCF_027887155.1 of Malaclemys terrapin pileata. NCBI lineage: Eukaryota > Metazoa > Chordata > Testudines > Emydidae > Malaclemys > Malaclemys terrapin. Next base: position 43,272,169 of record NC_071518.1, on the reverse strand, counting down.
CCCAGTTTAATGTCATCTGCAAACTTGCTGAGGGTGCAGTCCACGCCATCCTCCAGATCATTAATAAAGATATTGAACAAAACCGGCCCCAGGACTGACCCTTGGGGCACTCCGCTTGATACTGGCTGCCAACCAGACATGGAGCCATTGATCACTAAAGTGGAAAGTGCCTGCCTCTTAAATTGATTCAGAGTGAAATAGTTCATGACCTTGACTGCAAAGGCTAACGAGGGCGGATTAGATGGCAGCACTTGGCTGCCATGAGCAGAGCAGGTGCAGTACCTGCCTCTGAGCAGGGGAAGCACAGAAGGAACATTGCCCATAACCCTCCATTTTCTAACCCTTCCCTGCCTCTCCTTGGGCCGTGTGTTCCCGTGATACCAGCTGAGTCCTCGCTGGGCTGCCGCCACTGCTGCATCATCCAAGTAGCCGCTTCGTAACCAGCCCAGCTTGGGAACCCCTGCACGATTGATCCCCTGGAGTCCAAATGGCCTTTTCCGCATGCGTAGGTTAGCCATAGGCAGGCAAATCCCTGCTGAAGCATTGGCTGCCCTGGGGCTGTGAGACCCTCTATTCAGACACCCCCATGAGTCTGCTTAGTGCTTCCCCTTTAGTGTGTCTGACTCTCTCCCCTCTCCCCCAGATGTGCAGGGTGGCAGTGTCTACAGCTGTGAGCTGTGTGCGAGAGCCTTCTCCTCCCACACCGTCCTGCTCTACCACTATCAAACCCTTCACCAGCTGCAGACGTGGGACCCCAGCACATGGGGTAGCACCGCTGCCAGCCCAGCCTCACCTGCTGGCCCTGAGATCCCAGACACCGAGCCAGCTGATCCGGGCATGGACATTCGTTTCATCCTGACCACGGAGACTGTCAAGGGGAGAGCGTTTGATTATGGCCGGATGGTCTTACAGTGCCTGCACTGTACCCAGAAATATTACTCCAAGGAGGGGCTTGTTGGCCACGTGCATGCCATGCATCCTGGGACTGAAGGCCTGCTGCTGCCCAGGTGGCGTTGCAGGGGTTGGCGAGAGTCCTGAGTGTGGCTGAATACGAGGTGTATGTGAAATCTGTGGGGCACAGAAGTGGCCCCCAGAAGAACAAATCTGGGAGGCCTCTGGAAAGACCCCATGGGAAGAAGTTTGTTTGCCCAGTTTGCAAGAAGGGCTTTACTAGAAAGCACATACTCCAGCTTCACACCAGCACCCACCAAGCTGGCTGCAGCCTCTTCTGTGGCAGGCAGTGGGCAACCTCCCCCCGGTGACACCACCAGTATCAGCAGTGCAGTTTCCAGTCGGTGGTCAGCGTGGTGGCATGGCTGCACCGGCAGGAGCACCGCCAGGGGACGGTGACCTGCGGGGTCTGCCACTGTGCCTACCTGGACCGGTCCACACTCAACAAACACATGAGGGTGCATGATGCGGAGCGGCCCTATGGCTGCAGCTTCTCACACTGTGGCTGGAGGTTTAAGGTAAGGGCGTAGATCCCCACCCAGTCCCTGTGAGGGGTGGGGATTGCTGCTCCCCTGGAGCCCTTGCAGCCATTTGGGGAACAGCAGGGAAGTGAGTGGAGGCCTGAGGCCATATGGTCTCACTTTTCCATTGCTGATGGCCACTCCAAACCTCCTTTATATCCATGGGGGTTGGGAGGGGAATCTCCAACCCTGCTGCATCTTGAAGTCTCCCCAGGTCCACAGCTGCCCACTCTGAGGCGCTTTCCTGCTAGTTGAGGTGTTCTGGGACCATTACTGGCAAGGTGGATGGCTTGTGGCCCAGACAGGCTGCATTTCTCGCCTACTTTCACCCATTTGTGCCTCATGGGGCACTATCACTCTTGCCTGGGAGCTCCCTGATCTCATCCACCTGGCATAGTGAGCTCCCTCTGTGCTTATCCCCATCCCTCTGTGTCACAGAAGCAGGCTCCGGACAAAGCCCAGAACTAAGCACCTTGCGGAGCACTGCTCATACCCTCTGCATCCAGAAGAGAGCCGGATGGTGTGGGTCACTGTCTCCTTCCTCCCTGCCCTCCCAGAGCTGACAGTACCCCGCTCTGGGAGGGCAGGAGCAAAGAGCTGAAGGATGCAGCTGCTGTAGAGCATCTTAGCCCTTCAGAACCAGCATTGGGCTGGGAACACTTGGCCTGGCTCAGGCAGAAAGTTAAAGCTGCACACCCAGGTGCTCTGGGGTAGCAGAAGTTGGTGATGCACCCCGGGGTTCTCACAGCCACTGCCAATCCAGGCACTCACCTGTCCTGCTCCAAAAGACGTGGCCTCCGAGAGAGAGAGAGAGAGAGAGAGAGAGAGAGAGAGAGAGAGAGACAGGCTGCGGGGAGCGGAGGCTAAAACAGGCAGGGCTTGGAACTCCCCTTCAGTGGCAGCCAGGAGACTCTGGATTGGGGTAGACAAGGCAGGAAGCTACGTCCTTCTCCCAGCAGCTGATAATGGAGGGAGAGATTCTGGTTTGGCGGATATGGATGTCCAACACCCTGCTAGAAATTCTAGCTCCCTCTGCCTTCCCTGCATCTATGGGTTTGGGGGAGTGGGGGGCCTGGGCTTCTCCTCAGCACGTTACCCGCCCTCCTCTCTGCGCACCTCCAGCTAGTAGGTGTTGGGTAAACGCTTGCAGCCCTGAAAGGAGCTGTTGTTGAATGAGTTCGAGAGTATTTGCAGTTAGGATGGTTTTCGCTCTAGCTGGGACCATGCTAATCCTACTTCTTCTCTGGTGAAGACAGAGGGCAGCAGAGGTAAGGGACTCCCCGGCAGGCTGAGCGCTGGCTGCATCCCAGCTGCCTCACATTCAGAGCCTCGGACAACCTGGGCAGTGCAAGCCAAACTCCCGGGTCTTTGGGGGTGCAGGCTAGTAACCAGACAAATGCAGCCTGACACAGCCAGCAGCTCCTAGTCCAACTAATGGCAAGGAAAGAGCCCCTTTCTCACGGCAATAGGGAATTATCCTGGGATATTTGGGGCCTCGCCTCCTAGTATCTCTGGAGACTGAAGCCCTCTGCCTACAGAACAGGGATGGCATGGCCCGTAGCAGTGCCAGCCTCCCCAGGATTGCTCTTCCCCCTGCCACCGTGCTCCAGCTCTGATGTAGAGTTACGGCCTTTAGTGGACAGATGGAAGTTCAGCTCTGTCTGTCCTAGGCCTCTGTGTCTGGGCTGCCCAGCCTATTGGGTGCTGGTTTGGGTCGTGTGGGCCCAGCACTCAGTTCACACAGGCCACCAGCCGCTAACAGAGGACAGTGGTGGCTCGTCTTAACTGGATTCACACTAGCCACCTAGAGGTGAAAAGCTCCAAATCCATCACCTTGTCCTGCACAAGGAGACCCCTAGGTCTTTTCAGTTTGAAGGCAGTGTCCATCCCCTATTGATCAGCCCAGGTGCTGACACCCTGCCCCTGCCATTCGGAGCGAGGACACAACTCCTCTTTACTCGGGAGCTAAGAAGCGATGGCTGCTGCAGCTGCTTTTGTCCTAATGCATCACATCTGCCTTTTGCCTGCAGAGTGAGACGCTGCTGAGAGCGCATCTGTAAGCCCACGTCACTCCAAGGCAGTTTGAATGCCCCTCCTGTGGCTACGCCTTCCGCCACAAGCATCACTTGCAGTGCCACCAAGCCAGAATGCATGTCATTCCCTCCAGCAGGGTGAAGAAACCAGATGTCCGCCCAGTGGCACAGCTCAGGTGAGATGCTGCCTGCCTTGAAAGGACTGAGCCTTGGGTCTGATCGCCCATCACTAATTCCTAAGCTGCAGAAGCAGCTTTCCTAGAAAACTAAGCATGCTCCTTCTCCTTCCCCGGTGGGCTGCGCCATCCTCGCTCACACAGTAATGCAGCCCTAGCTGCATTGCATAGACAGTGAACAGCCAATGGCTCTGTTCTCAGGGCATGGGACATCCCAGCATTCCCCTCCCATCTTCAACCAGAATAAAAGCTGCAGCTGAGACCTCGAGCCTTCTCCACTTGGGTCAATGCTCTGCACGTGCTGCTTTGTTCTCTATGCTACTTCCCAGCCATTCTCTGGGCTTCCTGCTCCGTGCACCTGCGGAGCCTTGGCATTAGCCCCTCAATAAACAGCATCGTAGCAGCGGCTGGAATTCTGCCTGCTGCCGCGGTGAGATTCCATCTGCAGTGGGACGCCTGGTGCCCACCAGGACCCAACCACATCCAAGGGAGTGTTGAAGCTACTGCTGATGGCACGCAAAAGGTTTGCTTCTGACATTGACCTTGTAATACCAGGGCTCATGACTCCTTCAGGGTTAAGTGTGTGTGGAAAAGTGGAGAGAACTCCTGCTTGTGGGGCCCTGGAACAACATCTTAGTCTGGTGGATGATGGTTTAGAAGCCTCCTGCTGTTATCCAGAGGGCAAGCTGCTCCTCAGCAGAGCTTCCTTATAGAGACCATCCACTCTGGGCCCCATCTGGCTAGTGGCTATTGGTGAGCACTCAGCCACTCTGTTTCACTTAAAGGTGTCCTCTGAGCAGAGCCAGCTACATTAAGATGCTGTAGATGGAGCTGTGTTTGAGACCCCCTCCCTCCCAAATGGCGCCCTACTAGACTGGTTGTGACCCCAGCTGGCAGGCTCGGGGGACTGGGGCCATGCCTAAGGTCAGGCTCTCCCCGCCCTCTAGTAAAGGTTGCTTCGAACATGTCACTGTGCATTGGCAGCCCAGTTCAGGCTTGTCTAGAGGGGGTCAAGGCTGGTCTGGTGAGGTTCATCTGTTTTCAAACATAGCTCTGTAGATGGTGAGCACAGGACCCACCAGCTGGTAGCCATGTGGCAAGTTCTTTCATGCCAGTCCCAGTATGGGTCGCTGACTTGCTGGCCAGGCTTTCCTTGGGCTCAGCTGGAGCATGTCCATCCCTGCGGGGGACCAGCTTGTCAGGGAGTCCTGGAGACAGGAGATAATTTCCTGCTTAGCTCTCGCTCAGGAATGTATCGAGGCAGAGTGAGGGATAAGAGGCCTGCTAAGGAAATGCAGGAAGCTTGCTAACAGCAGCTGTGTGGTAGCTGGCGGGGAGAACACTCTGAGCCCAGGGTGGGATTGTGCCCTGGCTCGGGTTTGCCACTTCTGCCTCGTGGCATCACCAGGGCACTCAGATTGCGGCGTTAAGGCTCCCAGAGGAGAACTGGCTGTCTCAGCACCTGCAGATCCATTCCGCTGGCTCCCTGACTTGGCCACTGATGTCTGCAGTCAGGGCCGTCCCTTGGCCTCATGCTGAGCCACCCAGCTCCTGGTGAGAGGGAATCAATGAGGTGCTGCTAACGGCCTCTTGGAGGGCATACTTGGGATCTATAGGGAAATGTTCCAGAAATGACAGTGCTGGTTCTTTGAGGCCACTGCTGCCTAGCCAGGCTCAGAGCACGGGGGCTGTATGCCCAGCTAGAAGGGAGAGCCAGCTGAGTTTATCTCCTAGTCCTCTAACGCTGCTGTCATCTGGCTGTGCTGTTGTCACCAACGTGCTGCTGTAACTGAGGATGGCAGCTCTGATAGCCGCAGCTCAGAGAGAGGCCGCTGGCTGTGCCTCTCCAATTGTTTCAGAGGCTGCAGTGAAATCCTAGAGGAGCATGGGGACCGAAAGAGATCCCTGCCATGTCTATGGAGAGGGAAGGGGTGCTGACAGAGCCCTTCCACTCAGGCAAAGGCAGACTCAGCCAGTGTCTGTCTCCTGGCTGTGTGCCGAAAAGTAATTCTGGTAGAATCATAGAATATCAGGGTTGGAAGGGACCTCAGGAGGTCATCTAGTCCAACCCTCTGCTCAAAGCAGGACCAATCCCCAACTAAATCATCCCAGCCAGAGCTTTGTTAAGCCTGACCTTAAAAACCTCTAAAGATGGAGAATCCACCACCTCCCTAGGTAACCCATTCCAGTGCTTCACCACCCTCCTAGTGAAAAAGTTTTACCTAATATCCAACCTAAACCTCCCCCACTGCAACTTGAGACCATTACTCCTTGTTCTGTCATCTGCCACCGCTGAGAACAATCTAGGTCCATCCTCTTTGGAACCTCCTTTCAGGTAGTTGAAAGCAACTATCAAATCCCCCCTCATTCTTCTCTTCTGCAGACTAAACAATCCTAGTTCCCTCGGCCTCTCCTCATAAGTCATGTGTTCCAGTCCCCTACTCATTTTTGTTGCCCTCCGCTGGCCTCTTTCCAATATTTCCACATCCTTCTGGTAGTGTGGGGCCCAAAACTGGACACACTGCTCCAGATGAGGCCTCACCAATGCCGAATAGAGGGGAATGATCACATCCCTCGATCAGCTGGCAATGCCACTACTTATACAGCCCAAAATGCCGTTAGCCTTCTTGGCAACAAGGGCACACTGTTGACTCATATCCAGCTTCTCGTCCACTGTAACCCCTAGGTCCTTTTCTGCAAAACTGCTGCCTAGCCATTCGGTCCCTAGTCTGTAGCAGTGCATAGGATTCTTCAGTCCTAAGTGCAGGACTCTGCACTTGTCCTTGTTGAACCTCATCAGATTTCTTTTGGCCCAGTCCTCAATTTGTCTAGGTCCCTCTGTATCCTATCCTTACCCTTCAGTGTTTCTACCACTCCTCCCAGTTCAGCGTCATCTGCAAACTTTCTGAGGGTGCAGTTCACGCCATCCTCCAGATCATTAATGAATGCCTCACTTCTCCTGCCCTGCCAGTGTCTGTGCCCAAGCTGGCAGTACTGACTCCGGCTAGCCCCACTGAGCCTGTGGGGGGAGAGGGATTATATTCCTCCCTGCGTATTCCCATAACAGAGACTCCACACACCTGGCCCCATCTGTTTTAGCGCTGCGGAGCCAATGCAGCTGCAGGCGGAACACAGGAACTGCCAGACTGGATCAGAGCCAAGGGCCAGATATTTAGTGCAGTGTCCTGTCTCCAAGAGAGGCTGGTGTTTCAGAGGAAGGTGTAAGAACCCAGCAGTAGCAGATGTGGGATAATCTGCCCCCACATTAGGTCTCATCCTGCTCTCTCTAGGGAGATTGGATTAAGCCCTGAAGCATGAAGCTTAATATCCAAGTGGGCTGTAGTCCACGAAAGCTTATGCTCTAATAAATTTGTTAGTCTCTAAGGTGCCACAAATACTCCTGTTCTTTTTGCGGAGACAGACTAACACGGCTGCTACTCTGAAACCTTTCCCACGTTTGTTAGCATAAGTATGATCACTCTGGCTGGTCTTGTTATCCCTATAAATAGCCACTCCCTTTTGGAATCTTGCTGATTTCATGCTCACAATTCAGTTTCACCATCCAACTGTGTGTGCTTGTGTGAAATAATATTTCCTTTTCTTCATTCTGAATTTTGTTGCCTTTTAATTTAATCCACTGTCCTCTGGGCCTTGTTTTATGAGACGGGAGAACAGACATTCCTGAACTACCTTCTCCAGACTGTTTGTTACAGGCAGGGCTGGTAGCCTCACCTGTTACAGTGGCCTGACACTTTCCAGGAGAAGACCCATCCCGGTTGCTTATAACTTTGCCAAACTATAATTTGAGCTGAATTTTCCATGCTGGGTGTCTGCTTCTGGCAGAATTCTTTTGGAAAATGTCAGCCAAAACATTTTGACCATTTCGGAGAGCAAGACTGGGGTGGATAGGTTGTTTTCCCTATTTTGGTAACCTTTTCTTTCAGATGCTCTCGTGCCTCCGTACTCTGGAGCAGGGACTTCACATTTGGCAGGAGGGTGACCTTTGTGCCTGGGGTGTGCCTCTTGCCATCCCTATGAAAATCCATCCAAATCTGGCCAAGTTCTAAAACTGAAACAATTGCAATTTGCACAAGTTAGAGATTTGCTAGTTCTTAGCTAAAATCTCTGAAGAGGCCATCCACGCTGAGCAGGACTTTCTCTCCATTGTGGTTCCTGGCTGCGGTAGGCCGTGTTTGGTCCAGGTCTGGGCACAAGAACTGAGAGCAAGGAGCCTGTCTCCCTTCTGTGCTCCATGCTCCCCTTTGCTTTCAGCGCTCCCCCGGAAGGAACCAGGCAGCATGGAGGAGGAAGCTGCCTGAACCTAATGCAGAGAGGTCAGGAATTGGATCGAGAAGACAGTGGAGTAAATTGGGACAAAGAGCCTGAGGGAGGACTGAGACTGGAGGCCTGGGTAGACCAGGGAAACCGGGAGTTAGACTGGGACTGGTTGGGCAAGGAGATTGGGAGCCTGTGAGGTGAGAGGAGGGGAGGCAGATCTGAGGAGTATGCAGGTGCAGGGAGAGATCTGGCACTGGATAATAGAGACCGGAAGAAGGAGTTGAGTATATGAGGACACTGAGATTGGATGAGGATGGGGAATGTTGGCGTGTGGGAAACTGGAGGCCAGCGGGGAGGAGACAGATTGGATGAGGAGCTAGGAGTGGGGGGACTGGGACAGGGAGCCAGTGGTGGGAGGGAGACTGAGATCAGATAGGGAGACTGGGACTGGGATGAGAAGCTTGAGGAGTGGGGATTGGGACTGGAACAAGGAGCCGTGGTGGGGAAGATACAGGATGAGGACAGGGATGGGTTGGAGGGGATGGGACAGAAGGGGTCAAGCTTGGGGCAAATGGGCAGAAGTCTGTGCCCACTAGATTGCAATCCCCTTCTCGTAGTCCCCGCCCTGGGTGTGGTATATAGAGAGTACATTTCCCTTTCATTGGAGAGGTGACTGATCGTTGCCCAAGCACCAGGCCTCTGTCATCAATTCCAGCAACTGTCAGCACCTCAGTGATTGGGGCACTTGATGAAGTTTCACCCCACAATCGATGCAACCAAATTTAAGCCCCGTCCCAGCAGCTCAGGTGGAAGAGCAGGGCTGAGCAGTGAGGCCGTGGCTTAGGCTGTTCTGTAGTGCCTTTGAAAAGATCTGTAACTGGAGCCACGCTGATGCTCTCCGGTTACTGGCCTGCCCTGTAACTATGTCACAGGAGCATGCAGCTACATACCCACCTCCTGCATCTTTCATGAACTCCAGTGACTTGAGCCTGAGCCTTGCCTGAGCCCCTCGTACTCTGGAGAAGAGCAGCTGAATTGGGTCTGGGCCTAGAGCACTTGTTGCGGGGTGGATTGACTGGAAATCAAGGCCATTTAAATCACTATGTTAATCAGCTTTTCTATTTGTACTTCAGTTATTTTCTAAAGAGAGTGCTTTCTCATTGGTTGACATAACCATTACAACGTCTGGATTTTACAATTAAATAAAGCTTTGCACTGGCTTTGGTACATTTTTTTGCTACCTAGGAGGGCTCAGTATAACTATACACATTTATTTAAGCAATGATCTAGATTAATATTTTCACATTCTTATTGTACATCTTTAGCATGTTAGAAAATGGTGAATGAGATATTGCTTATTTACTAGATAATCAGCTGTTTGGTCATAGATTGTGTCAAGCTGCATTAGGATGGCAACTGGAATTTAATGAAACCCACAAAACAGGATATAGCATTTATTAACCAAAACAACCTTAAATGTGTTGGGTACATAAAGCTCTCTTATCAAAACGTGGTCAGTTTTACACCTAAATAATTGACTAAACAGAGGGATTAACTGAAGTCAGTGAATTTCAGTTGTTTGCAGTGTTGTAGCCATGTTGGTCCTAGGATATGAGAGAGAGAGAGAGAGAGAGAAGGTATGTGAGACAGTATCTTTTATTGGTCCAATTTGTGTTGGTGGAAGGTACATGCTTTCGAGCTACACAGAGCTAAGATTGGTCCAATAAAAGATGATCCCTCACCTACCTTGGCTCTTGGATTATTTCAGTTCAGCCTGGGACAATTTTCAAATATGCTTATGTGAAAGTGACTGGAGCTTAAGTTCCTAGTCTTGTCAAGTTTCTTGAAAAGGAGATGGTCTCTTGACTTTCTTACCATTGTGCCATATTTATAAAACTGGGCCTTAATAGTTACCCCCATCACCACCCTGGATTTGTTCTTTATTCAGAAAAGCAGCCTTTAACTCCCATGTTTTTGAGAGAGGCTCATGGATTCAGCATATTTCTTTTTTAGTTAAATGTTTTCCAGGGTTGTAATAAGTTTAGGCTTTAACATGTTTTGTTATTAAATTCAGATTTCATTTGAAACAGGTTTATTTTTAAAAAGAAAAAAACGTACTTAAATAACTCAAAAAAATCCCCCGAAAATCAGAAAAATCATCAGTCTGTATCCACCTGGCTTGTTTCAAAGGACTGTTCCTAGCAGGCCGTGCGTGGGACGCTGGCTGCCCTGCTGGCCTTCAGTAGGATGCTCTTGCTTTGGCTTGGGGAGTCTGAGGAGCTCTTTCCTCTGCTGGGAGGAGCTCAGTGTTGTACAGCATGGTCAGCAGTCGAGGTGCTTGAGGGAGCTGTGGGGGATGACTGCACTGCTTGTTCCTAATCTCGTGCCATAAATGGCCCTGCCTGGAGCAGATCCCTGACCCGCGGAGCTATCTGAGATAGGACAGGAGCAGCAGGTGGTTGTGATGCGGGGTGCTGGGGGGCTGAAGGTGAAGGCAGTAAGATCATGTGGACACCAAGGTGACTGGTTCATATGGGTCCTTGGTGTTCCTATGTCCTGGAGAGACTGGTCCCAGCTGCTCAGAATTTTTTCTGTTGGGGGTTTATGGGGAAGCGAGACTGTTTTTGGTAGCAAAGAGAAGAAACTGGGTATTAGGGGGAGGGATAGCTTAGTGGTTTGAGCATTGGCCTGCTAAACCCAGGGTTGAGAGTTCAATCCTTGAGGGGGCCATTTAGGCATCTGGGGTAAAAATCTGTCTGGGAATTGGTCCTGCTTTGAGCAGGGGGTTGGACTAGATGACCTCCTGAGGTCCCGTCCAAGCCTGGTATTCTCTGAGGGACCTAGCATGGGAGCCCCTAGATTAGGTGCTTGGAATAGAGCCTTCCAAATTATAGGGCTCAGGCTGCACACGGCTCTTACTTTGGTTTTGTCTACACTAGGGCAGTTTGTGGGACCTTTTCTGTACCGGTACAGCTCCACCAGAGGAATTGCTGGACAACAATGGAAGCTGTAGTGTAGACAGTGCCCAGGGTTAGACAATATGCTGGTGAAACTGTCTGAGCCCCATTGCAATTTTCCATTCTCCTTCCTCCCCAGCAACTAGACCTCTGTTAAGGTCACCTTTTTTACACCTATCTGTGGGGTTTTGCAACTTGCCCCTTCACCTTGTAATGCCCTCCTCACTTTGGCTTGTTAAGATCCCATGTTTCCTGGGCACGCTTGGCAGCCGCCCAGGCTCTGAGATTCCTGCAGGGTGCTGTGCAGACAGGCTGTTTCTCATTTGGGCTGTCGTTGTCTGCAGGCGCACACAGCAGGGAGATTCAGGAACAGAGCCCAACGCACGCCCTCTCAAGAGAGCAGGATGCGAGCCTCCGAAATACAAGATCCTCCTGCAACGTTAGCTGCAGCGTTGGCTTCGGAGGACAGTTCCCCCTGGCCTGGGCGCGAGGCACCAAGTACCTGTTGCTCACTGGGGCTGAGTGCAGAAGCAGGGTTGACAAATGGACTCTTTCCAGGTAAGCTGGCCCATGCTATGTGGGGTCTGCACTGAAGGGAAGCTGACTCATTGGAATTACTGTCCCGTTAAAAGGCATCTGGGACTGTGGCCAGCAGCATCCAGTAATGCTAATAAACCTCGTTAGTTTCTGTTGGAGATGACTGTTGCATTCCTTCTGAAGGGCACAGAGTGGCCCAGGGGGTTAATACGTGAGCTGCAGACTCTGATCCTGGTGTATCTTGGACCACAAGTGCAGGTGAGATTCGGGCCCAGTCCAGTCCCTAGCAGTCACCCACCTGTCTCTCCGAACCACCTTGCCTGCTTGGCCCTGTGGCTTTACAGCACGGACACTAGCCAGCACAGGGCATTCCGTGTGTGTCTGTGCGGGGGTGGGGTGTATGTTCTTCTGGGGGCTTTGCTGAGGGGCACAAGGACAGGGAATTTCTAGATAGTGTTAGTGCATCCATGGTACATGCCAATACCCTGAGCTCTGCTGTGCAGACTGGATACCAGCATAAACCTCATGAGCCCGGGGTCAAGTTACTGCCTTAGAAACCAGCCTCTCCCGGGAGGGGAGCCAGGGCTCAGCCTTGCCTCTGCCCAGAATGAAAGCTTTCCGGCTACGTCAGGCGCAGAGTGCGTACTAGCCAAAGTCCGACCCAAGGCCCAGCTAGCCCAGTGGTCAGCTCCAGCTGCTTCAGAGGGAGGTACAAGAACCCCACAGGACCAGTTCCAGGATGACCAGTTCCAGGATGACCTCAATGGCCAGAGTTTGGCTTGTGCCCTGCAGCAGGGCGCTTTAGAGTCCTTGTGTAATCCTCGAGTTTCTCCAGTCCTTCTCCCTGGAGCTGGATATGCCCCGGAACCAAGTGGGAATCCACTGTAATATTTTTATGATGCTGGTGTGTGCCTCAGTTTCCCTCTGTACTTTGCATGGCTGCCTAGTGGAGGGAAGGGTATTGAGTCTGCTCTTGGGGCAGCACAGGACATGAGGGGTGGGTGTCCCCTTGCTGTCTGGGCCGCAGCCAATAGGACCAGTAAGGAACTGTCAGAAACTTGCTGTATCGATGCAGACCCCTGAAGAGACAATAGAAAGCCCCAATGCCCCAAACCATTGACACCTTGGAAACAACGACTGAGGCTGAGCAGAGAGCAGCTCAAGAACAAAGGACTTCTGGAGGAAGCTGTCTCTGTCTCCTGAGCCTCCTTCCAGCTCAGAGCAACAGAGCCGAAGCTGCAATCCCACTGTGCTGGCTTGGCCCTAATGGACTGTGCTAGCCCAAGGCCTTCCCGGCCTGTGTCCCCTGCTGTGCTTGGGGTCACTGCAAATACTTTCCTGGCTGTGTCAGTCCCTGAACAGCAAACATGTCTCTGCTCAGGACCTGACTCGCAGGGCAGAGCTTGGGGTATGAAGCAGGAGGGCCAGAGGCTCAGGCTAGGAGATGGAGGAAGAGTGGGGTTCCTGTGGGGGGGGGGAAGGGGAGGAGTCTGGCACACTGCAGGGGCCCCTCCAAGGGACCCTGGGGCATAGCACTGATTGAGGGGATCCAGGGCGGTTTGAATCCTGTGTGCTCTTTGATTCAAAGTGTTGGGCTCCCAGTCTGTTGGGCTGGGCCTGCAGCAACTTGCAATGTACCGAGCCCTGCCCCCAAAGAGCAATGCGGCAGTGACCCCTCTACCTGGCCAAGGAACATCATGGCCAGAATCCAGCTGGAGCCCTGGCCAGAGGGCTGGGTTGGTATCCTTGGGGCACCCAGAACTGTGATCTCCCATATAGCATCATTCTAGGGACCTGCCAGCAGCTGAGGATAACTGTACTTGTCCGGGTAGGATCCCACACCTGCCTGATCCTGGGGGGTGTCCTGGAACCCCACAAAGGAAGGTGGCAGGGAGTTGGGGGGGTGTAGGAATTCTCTTCCTGATCCTACATCTGGCAGTCACCTCAGCCCTGAGCATATGAATCTCCAGCATGCTGTGTCCACTTCCCTTTGGCCCCTGAGCCTTTGGGCCTTGTCCTTTTCTCCTGCTATCCCATAGTGTGGCTTATGCTGGCACCTCCTCCTATGGGGAATCCCAATGTGTACATGCCTGCCTGGGGGGGGCAGCCATGCCACATGTGGGAGGTCAGTGTTTGATTAACAGCTGTGGAGAGCACCCTGTTCAAATAGCTCCAGCGCCACATCCACCCTGCAGGACCTGCCCCCCTGGGAGCTTTACTCCAGGCTCTGCCAGAGCTTGGCTTAGTTAGCAGCTCTTCTCTGTGAGGTCAGGGCCCCAACGTCAGAGGCAGGCCCTGGTGGAAGAGTACGCCAGAGGCAGACAGCTGGCGGGGGAAAGGGAAACTGGGTTGGTACCATCAGGCTCTCATCGTGACCATGTTATTTACAAGACTCTTCATGCAGCCTATTGGCCTTTCCACTCCTGCCCCTACATGTTCGCTGGGTACCAGGGATTTCCCCACCCAGCCTCCTCAGTCACTTGTTCACATACGACTGCCAGCTGTTCCTACGTCACTCCGCCCATGACCCGGCTCTGCCCCATCTGCCTGCTGATCTCAAAGCTCTTTATGACCTTCACGAATTTGCCTTTGCACCCCCTCACAAGTCTTTCAGTTTTGTTCCATATTTACACATGGGGAAACTGAGGCATGGTATGAGTAAGGCTGAGATTTTCAAAGGAGTCCAAGGGAGTTGGGCACCTAATTCCCTTAGGCTTTTTTGAAAATCTCTGCCTGGGTGGCTTGCCCAAGATTGCAGTCCGTGACAGAGCCAGGGCTCTGGGCGAGTTTGTTCAAATGAGTGCATGGGCAGTGTGTGTGCACGGGTCCTGGGTCCAGTGGGCACAAATCAAACTCGGCACGTGCATCTTCCTTTGCAGTAACCAAGAGGGCAGCCGAGTTTGGTCGCTGTGAGAGTAGTGGAGTGAGCGAAAAGCTGGGACATGCAATGAGTTACCTGCTGCAGCAACTGAACGGGCACGTCTCTGCCAGCCCTCGTGTGGGCATCTCCCTAGGCCACTGTGCGGTGTCCTCCTGCTGCTCGGGAGCCAGGGCTTTGTAGGGCAGGACTGAGGGGGAATGGCTGGGCTGGGATAACCAAGGAGCCTGCAGGGCTGGTGAGCAGTGGAGGGGGAGAACAGGGATGGAATAGCCCCTCTGGGGGAGCAGAGCTGGAATGGCTGCAGGGGGCAGAGCTGTGGGTGGGGAACAGGGTTGGAATAGCTAGGGGACTGCAGGGCAGGAGCAGGGGGCATTGGCAGAGCTGGGGGGGAGATCAGGGCTAGGGATTGCAGCGGAGTATGGGGGGCGAATTAGGGGAGCGCTTGCGCAGCTGTGGGCATTGGTAGAAACTAGCCCTTCTCCCTGCACTAGGTCAGTGTAATTAGGCTGCGGGTTAGACAAGGTCACCAGCTAACGAGCGTTCAGCATTCCTCTGCCTCCCGCCTGTGTCCCATCCATGCAGTTTAGCTGCTGCCCCGTGCCCGCACCAGGTGAACGTCCGCTGCACGGTAAGCACAGGCCACGCCCACAGCGTAGCAGTGTCCCCTTTATTTGCAGGGGTAATCGGTGGGAGGGAGCAGCAGCATCAGTTTGCCCTTTTAGCCCCAGGCCCAGAGCCCTGTGCTCCTTCTGCACTGGCCGCCCTTGGGCTCTCGGAGAAGAGACCCTGCCTCACGGCAGGAATGCAAGGCCTTGTTTTATAAGTCACTAGTGGAGCCCAGCCCTTGAGTGGAGCAGCCACAGGCAGGGCAGGGCCATGGATCAGCGTAGGGAAGCTGAGATGGCTGCGGGGGGAGGACTCCTGCTAACCCAAGGCCAGAATCCAGCCACGCTGGGGGAATTGTGCTCTGGTGACAAAGCTACGGGCATGGGGCTCCCAGGCTGCAGGCGATGGGGGTGATTCAGCAATGCCTGCCCAGCACCAGCCGGTGATGCCAAATCAAGAACATCTTCCAGGGTGGGGGAGGATCCCAGCTTGGGGATCGTGGGGGAATTCCATTTTCAGAGGGATGTCCCTGTGCCAGCATGGCAGTGGGGGGCGGGCGATGCCTGGGGAGACCCCATTCTGCCAGAGAGTGGCCATGGGGCAGCGTGACTGGCCCAAGGAAGGACACCCTGTGGCTGCGCCAGCTGGAGAGCCCCATGTCTATAGCTAAGTGGGGCCCTTGCTGGGCATGTCATTGCTCTGCTGCTGCCAGGCTCCCAAGGGGGACATGGCTACGCCAACCCCTGTGACTGGGGGGCTGGGTCACCCCCATCTAGAACTGGCCCTGCCCCTGGGGAGGGTCATTGCAGCCAGCTAGAGGCCAGATCCCCCCAGTCCCTGATCTGGATTGGCAACACTGCGAGGCTGCAGCCCCAGGAATGGGACTATGGGAGTGCCAGGGGTTCTGTGGGACAGGGGTTCCTCTCCAGGCCAGTGCAGAGACATTCAGGTTGTCCTGTCGACTGGCTCCTTTCCCTCAGCCCACGCAGGGTGGGCTGCAGCTGCGCCGTCTCTGAAAGCAACGCAGGCAGGGGTTAGCCCAGCCCCGGGACTGCTGGGACGCCGTGGAGACGCTGGCGGAGCGGCTTCTGCTGAGAGGGGGAGAGGACAGTACGGTCAGATGTATGCCATCCCCTCTGGGGCAGACCCCTGTGCTGCCAGCCTGCTGCTACCCAGCCTCTCCACACTTGCCCCCTTATGGTCTCTCTCCTGCACTCTCACAATCCCCTTTGCCCGCCTGCTGGGCTAGAAGAGGTGCCCCAAAATGCACTGGCCAGCTCACTAAGGGTCCTGCCAGGCGGGTCTGGCTCCAGGGCAAGGCTCCAGAGCAGCTGGGAGAGCCCCAGAGGGGTGCTCTTGTGGGCACCCATCTGTCCCACTCCAGGTACCCTGCCTAGTTGGGGTTTGGCTCCAGTCAGGGGAAAGGCCTGGGCTGCAGCCTGCTCACAGCTGTTCTGGTGTCAACCCCCCAGGGTCCATGCAGCGACTGCCGCTGCGCACTCTGGGTCAGAGCAGAATCCAGCCCGAATGCACAATCCGTGGCACCCCCAATGCTGTGCCCGAGAGGTATTTGCACCACATCACTCCCTGCTGTCCTGGCTCGGCTAGTGCAGAGTGAGGGCTGTTAACTGGCCCCTTCGCCTGCCATGCAGGGACGGAGAACTTGCTGCAGCCAGGATCCACAGTGTGCCCCACAATCACCCTTCCTGCTTACCTCGGAGTGGGGGGGAGCTGGGCATCTTTAGCGTCCCGCAGTCTCAGCTGCCTCAAGACCCGGATGAGCTGGCTGATCTGGCGCAGGGTCATCTCCGGGGCCGGGCATGCCAGCCGCTGGCGCTGGCTGATCAAACACGGGGGGTTGGCAAAGAGAGAGAAGTAGCTGTTCCTTCCCAGCAGCTGCACTGCTTGCTTGTTCCCAGAGCAGGAGGCATACTGCAGGCAAGAGGAGGAGAGACCTCGGGTCAGCGCCAACCTGCTGCCAGCTATGCCACCTGGGGTCCGTGCCAGCCTGCTGCCAGCTATGCCACCTGGGGTCCGTGCCAGCCTGCTGCCAGCTATGCTAGCGGGGCTGCATCTGCCAGTGCTGGGGCAAGCAGCAGCACTGTGCCATGGTGCAGTGTGGCCAGGCCAAGACACTCCCAACTCCATCCCCCCAGCGCTCTGTGGAGG